>NC_079192.1:132545384-132868798 GCF_029499605.1 Hyla sarda | reverse complement strand
CAATGGTGCACATTCACTTTAAGTAATCTTAAAATGCAGTTTCCAAGTGAACAGCAAGAGATTCAGGTTTTTTGATGGAAGTACAATGTATTGTCATTTGGGTACATATGGTTATCTGTATCACCAGTATTTTTGTGTACCGCATGATGGTGTTATATTTTATCTAAAACAATGTTAAGGGAGAGGCAGGATAAGTAGCCATATAGAGCACAATTGTCTGCTCTACCTGGGGGAGCTGAACAGATCACAATTTGAAAAGGTATTCTATCTTATAAAAAATTGAATGTGCTCAGCCTTGAGGGAAAACATAAAAAAGCACATACTTATCCTTATCGCTTTGACCATAGCTGCCAAGGTACTTGCTGTGTTTATGGTACGCACGTGCAGTGGCAGAGGTGAGCAGTGCACATGCCGACCCCAACACAGCAAGTATTGTGTTACGGCACCGGCTCCATGAGAATGGCAGTAACAGGAGCAAGGAAGGTAAGTACATGCTTTTGTGTGTGTGTGTGTCCCTAGGCTGAGCACATTAGTCCAATCTACTTCGAATATCCCTTTAAAGATAACAGCTAAAATAACAGCCACATCCTTCTGATACAGATTAAAAAAAACACCATCACTTATCACCAGTATTAGGTTTCCTTGCACCAGTCGTGGATTAATGCAGGAGCAAAGATTTACAAGTGAACAGCCTTTATCTACTCACGTAGTCAACATTTCACGGACCATAAGATATGTTTGACTACTAATTATGGCTTGCACCGATGTTGGCCCCTGGGCTGGAACTTTTTATGGAATTGTAGCTAGCACAAAGGGCATACCGTTATGGCCGTAAATGTTGGCACCCCTGAAATTTTTCTACAAAAGGAAGTATTTCTCACAGAAAAGGATTGCAGTAACACATGTTTTGCTAGACACATGTTTATTCCCTTTGTGTGTATTGGAACTAAACCAAAAAGGGAGAAAAAAAAAGCTAATAGGACATAATATCACTCCAAACTCCAAAAATGGGCTGGACAAAATTATTGGCACCCTTAACCCTAATATTTGGTTGCACACCCTTTGGAAAAAAATAACTGAAATCAGTCACTTCCTATAACCATCAATAAGCTTCTTACACCTCTCAGCCGGAATGTTGGACCACTCTTCCTTTGCAAACTGCTCTAGGTCTCTCCTATTGGAAGGCGCCTTTTCCCAACAGCAATTTTAAGATCTCTCCACAGGTGTTCAATGGGATTTAGATCTGAACTCATTGCTGGCCAATTCAGAACTCTCCTCCGCTTTGTTGCCATCCATTTCTGGGTGCTTTTTGACGTATGTTTGGGGTCATTGTCCTGCTGGAAGACCCAAGATCTCAGATGCAAACCCAGCTTTCTGACACTGGGCTGTACAGTGCGACCCAAAATCCATTGGAAATCCTCAGATTTCATGATACCTTGTACACATTCAAGGCACCCAGTGCCAGAGGCAGCAAAACAACCCCAAAACATCATTGAACCTCCACCATATTTCACTGTAGGTACTGTGTTCTTTCCTTTGTAGGCCTCATTCCGTTTTCGGTAAACCAAGTTCATTTTGGCAAAATGTAGTCTTGCTTTTTTATGTCTGTGTCAGCAGTGGGGTCCTCCTGGGTCTCCTGCCATAGCGTTTCATTTCATTTAAATGTCGATGAATAGTTTGCACTGACACTGATGCTCCCTGAGCCTGCAGGACAGCTTGAATGTCTTTGGAACTTGTTTGGGGCTGCTTATCCACCATCCAGACTATCGTGCGTAAACACCTTTCATCAATTTTTCTCTTCCGCCCATGCCCAGTGAGATTAGCTACAGTGTGATAAGTTGCAAACTTCTTGATAATGTTGTGCACTGTGGACAAAGGCAAATCTAGGTCTCTGGAGATGGACTTGTAACCTTGAGATTGTTGATACTTTTCCATAATTTTGGTTCTCAAGTCCTCAGACAGTTCTCTACTCCTCTTTCTGTTGTCCATGCTTAGTGTGGCACAAAGACACACAATGCAAAGATTAAGTGAACTTCTCTCCTTTTTATCTGCTCTCAGGTGTGATTTTTATATTGCCCACACCTATTACTTGTCCCAGGTGAATTTAAAGGAGCATCACATGCTTGAAACAATCTTATTTTCCACAATTTTGAAAGGGTGCCAATAATTTTGTCCAGACCATTTTTGGAGTTTGGTGTGACATTATGTCCAATTAGCTTTTTTCCTCCCTTTTTGGTTTAGTTCCAGTACACACAAAGGGAATAAATATGTGTATAGCAAAACATGTGTTACTGCAATCCTTTTCTGTGAGAAATACTTCATTTTCTAAAAACATTTCAGGGGTGCCAACATTTACGGCCATGACTGTATACACAATAGTGGCAGACCATGCAGCTGCTATGGGGCCCTTGGAGAGAGAGAGAGAGAGAGAGAGAGAGAGAGAGAGAGAGAGAGGTTCCATCCTGGTTAGTGTTGTGTCAGATGGGGTAATGTGTGTATTAGCCTCTTTGTGATGCCAGGGCGTGGTTGACCCGAGGTAGACCAGCTTCACGTGTGCCAGGTACGGGACAAATAATCACTCCGACGCAAGGTTACGGTTAACTGGCATGCTTTACTGAGGTAGACAAGGTGTTAAAGTCCATACAGCTCAGATAGGCACTAAGGTGATCCAGGGTGAACTTAGGGAAGCTTATTGGCTTGCTGGGACTTGTAGTTGCAATTGTATAGACGGATGCAGCCACACTTGAATTTATTAATTGGCAGACTTAAAGGGGTACTCCGGTGCTTACACATCTTATCCCCTATCCAAAGGATAGGGGATAAGATGCCTGATCGTGGGAGTCCCGCAGCTGGGGATGCCCCCCGTTAGTAATCAGTCCCCGTGTTCGCTCCGGGTCTGATTACGGTCGACCGCAGGGTCGGCGGCGTGTGACGTCACGCCCCCGCCCCCGTGTGACGTCACGCTCCGCCCCTCAATGCAAGCCTACGGGAGGGGGTGTGATAGCTATCACGCCCCCTCCCGTAGGCTTTCATTGAGGGGCGGAGCGTGACGTCACACGCCACCGACCCTGCGGTCGACCTTAATCAGACCCGGAGCGAACACGCTCCGGGGACTGATTACTAACGGGGTGCCACGTGCATGATCGCTGGCGTCCCCAGCTGCGGGACTCCCGCAATCAGGCATCTTATCCCCTATCCTTTGGATAGGGCATAAGATGTGTAAGCACCGGAGTACCCCTTTAAGTTGGCTGACTACTTGGACTGGACTTCAGCAGAATCCCCACTATGTTTAGGTCCTACTGTTGGCTTTGACTTTCACCCATGGAGCAGGGATTAACTTGAAGTAGATGAATAGTTGCTGGACTAGGCCTCAGGCCTCCTTCAGGAACACCCCACAGACTCCTCAGACTTCTCTTCACTGAACCTCAGCTACAAGAGCACTAAAAGACTGAGCTGAACCCTGACCTCACTAAATAAGGGGGGCAGTTTAGAGAGATCCCATTGGGTAGATAAGTCACCTGTTCACCTTGCATACTCCCCTTAACAACAAAGGTCCCTTACATTTAAGTAAACAGTGCATATAAAATACATTATATTAAGTCTTATATAACATGACATTAGTAAGTACAATAAAGAGAGTTCTAAGGAGAGGGGACATTGAGCCGGATCTGCCAGACAGGATGGACAGAGGTACAGAGGAGAATGTGACTCTGTACTGGGTCACCACAGTTAGTCCCATTTCTTTTCCTATTGGTAACAAACTGTTCAGAACTGTATTGTCAGAACATTAATGCAGGGGGGGGGGGGGGGATATTGACCAATGGATCATAGAAAGATGGTGAAAATAAATACCAGAAACCATAATAAAAGGCATTTTCGATTTTTTGCTATGGGGCCCCCTTTCTTCAATGTACACCACTGGTGGCACTACTGTCAATACACTGGATTACACTGATGAGAATTCTGTAGACGGGACTCATAATTCCCTGTCACTAGTACTTTTGGAAGCACTAGAGCTGCCATCTTTTGGCATAAAGCCATTGATATGGGGGCACTTTTGCATAACAATACTGGTACAGACACTGTTATTAAGGGATTGTGGATAACATTCTATGTGGTAGTAGCTAATGTTTCATGGGTGCACCGCTCTGCTAAAAGGAACATGGTTGGAAATCTAGAGAGGGAACTATGACTGACCGTAGCTGACACTATAGACGACGCAGGTAAGGAGGTCTGCCTTGGACACACAAACATTTTTTAAGACATGTATTTGTCTAAAAGCTAACTCTGCCATTTAAAAAAAAGTTTAGATTTTTTTTACTGGCCCTTTAAACATGCCATCTATTACAGTTAGAAATGTATGAGTGAGAGGGCAGGGGTTCAGTAATAATATACATAAGCTTTATTTTCTATAATAAATCTGCGCTTCCTTTATTCTCATTTAATTTGAATGTCATTGACCTTCTCTTAATTATACTGGATTACCTTTCTCTGCTCCATGTTAGTCAGTCATAGCTCATTTCTTCAGGCATTGTGTTTCCTTCTAATATTCCTTATCTAAGTTAAGGGGGTATTCCGGGCAAAAACATTTTATCCCTTATCCAAAGGATAGGGGATAAGATGTCTGATCGCCGTGACGCCCCCTCCCATAGACATGAATGGAGGGGGCGTGGCGTGACGTCACGTCCCCAGTCCCGGAAACCCAGAGGTTTCCGAAATTGGAGATTCAGCAGCCGCACATAATGCAGGTACTGCAGGGAGATCGCGGGGGTCTCAGCAGCGGGCCCCCCGCGATCAGACATCTTATCTCCTATCCTTTGGATAGGGGATAAAATGTTTTTGCCCGGAATACCCCTTTAAGTCTGTTTCTACCTCTGCAACTCTCATTTTATATAACTTTAAACTCCCTATATCGGGTTGTACAACTGTATTTGGTTTCCGAGAGACATTGTCCTATGCAAAGAAACTAAAATTAATAAGGCTGCTTAATCCATTAAATGTATTGCATAGATGTTTTACTGCTCAAATACAGATACTGAAATGTTAGTTTTTCTTGTCGGTTTCTATTTTCTGATTGCAATTTTTTTTATTTCATTTTATGTGTAGTATTATGGGAAACAATCATTTATGTGTAGTATTATGGGGCAGCCATCTTGCGTGAGCTGTTTTTAAAACATGTCATTTGTAAATCCTTTTATATAATGTAAATAATAACAATATATGTTTTGGCTCATTTTGGCCTTAACCCCTTAAGGACCACGGGTTTTTCAGTTTTTTTGCACATTAATTTGTCTTCATCACCTTCTAAAAATCATAATGCTTTCAACTTTGCACCTACAGACTTATATGACGGCTTATTTTTTGCGCCACCAATTGTACTTCGTAATGACCTCATTTCCCCACAAAATTTATGGTGAACCCAGAAAAAAAATATTTGTGGGGAAAAATTGGTTAAAAAACGCAATTTTGTAACTTTTGGGGGCTTCCAATTCTATGCAGTACATTTTCGGTAAAAATGACACCAAATATTTATTCTGTAGATCCAGACGGTAACAAAGATACCCAATTTATATAGGTTTTCTTTATTTTACTACTTGAAAAAAATAACTACATGCACCAAAATTAATACGTTTAAAATTGTCCTATTCTGACCGCTATAACTTTTTTATTTTTCCATATACAGGGTGATATGAGGGCAAATTTTTTGCACCTTGATCTGAAATTTTTACTTGTACGCCATTGACCGTGCGGTTTAATTAACCTTATATTTTTATAGTTCAAACATTTACGCATGCGGCAATACCACATATGTTTATTTTTATTATGTTTATATATTTTTTAGACTTAATTTTTTTTTTACACTTCACTTTTAGTCCCCTTAGGGGACTTTTAGGAGGAATCATTTGATCAATGTGGTTCCATAGAACTCTAGTCCTGCCAGGCTTTATCATTCACAGTACAGCAGCTGACACAGGAGCAGAGGTATGCCCTTCGACTACCTCGGAAGTGGATCGCCCCCTGCGATCACGCTGGGGGGGTATCGATCCACCCCACTGGACCACCAGAAAGCAGTTAAAGGTATGACGCGGGCTCGAGTCGGGAGCCTGCGCCATACCCAGTTAATGGCACAAGGACATGTAAACACATCCTTCGTCATTAACCTGTTAAGGACCGGGCCAGTTTTCATTTTTGTGCTGTTGTCCTCACTGCACAGAGCCCTGCTTGTCCTCAGTGCACAGAGCCCTGCTTGTCCTCAGTGCACAGAGCCCTGCTTGTCCTCAGTGCACAGAGCCCTGCTTGTCCTCATTGCACAGAGCCCTGCTTGTCCTCAGTGCACAGAGCCCTGTTTGTCCTCAGTGCACAGAGCCCAGCTTGTCCTCAGTGCACAGAGCCCTGCTTGTCCTCAGTGTACAGAGCCCTGCTTGTCTGCCCACACTTCCTGTATTTTGTCTCTGCACAGAGAAACACAGGCAATAGCTGCAGGGACTTTTTCATCCAAAAATATACACATCTTTTAACCAATGTATATTACAAATGTACATAAAATTTTACTATTGGCATTATATAAAAGTTTTGGCAAATGGAAGGTGGGGTCACAATGCACACTGCACTCCTAGATGAATTTTTTGAGGGGTATAGTTTTCCATTGATACTACAAACTTACACTGCAATTGGACATGGTGCCAAAAAATCATTCCAGCACTAAAAATATTGCGTATTGCTGCTCCGAGCAGGCACATCTAAAGGCACCTTCAGCGGTGGATCCGCTAGTCTGAACGTATCCTAAGTAAGACGAGATTCTTTAAGGCTAAAATTGGCTGCATCCTCAAGGGGCATATATGGAGCTGGGAATACAAATTCATAGACCAATACATACTCCGCAGTTAAGGAAATGTAAAATATCCTGTATACAGTCATGGCTTTAAATGTTGGCACCCCTGAAATTTTTCAAGAAAATTAAGAATTTCTCACAGAAAAGGATTGCAGTAACACATGTTTTGCTATACACATGTTTATTCCCTTTGCAAAGACTAAGCATGGACAACAGAAAGAGGAGAAGAGAACTGTCTGAGGACCTGAGAACCAAAATTATGGAAAAATATCAACAATCTCAAGTTTACAAGTCCATCTCCAGAGATCTAGATTTGCCTTTGTCCACAGTGCGCAACATTATGAAGAAGTTTGCAACCCATGGCACTGTAGCTAATCTCCCTGGGCATGGACGGGAGAGAAAAATTTATGAAAGTTGTCAACGTAGGATAGTCCGGATGGTGGATAAGCAGCCTCAAACAAGTTCCAAAGATATTCAAGCTGTCCTGCAGGCTCAGGGAGCATCAGTGTCAGCGCATACTATCTGTTGACATTTAAATGAAATTAAACGCTATGGCAGGAGACCCAGGAGGACCCCACTGCTGACACAGAGACATAAAAAAGAAAAAGGTTTACCAACAGATTTTGGGTCGCACTGTACAGCCCAGAGTCAGAAAGCTCGGTTTGCGTCTGAGATCTTGGGTCTTCCAGCAGGACAATGACCCCAAACATACGTCAAAAAGCACCCAGAAATGGATGGCAACAAAGCGCTGAAGAGTTCTGAAGTGGCCAGCAATGAGTGCAGATCTAAATCCCATTGAACACCTGTGGAGAGATCTTGAAATTGCTGTTGGGAAAAGGCGCCCTTCCAATAAGAGAGACCTGGAGCAGTTTGCAACTGAAGAGTGGTCCAACATTCCGGCTGAGAGGTGTAAGAAGCTTATTGATGGTTATAGGAAGCGACTGATTTCAGTTATTTTTTCCAAAGGGTATGCAACCAAATATAAAGTTAAAGGGGTACTCCGGCCCCAAGACATCTTATCCCCTATCCAAAGGATAGGGAATAAGATGTCTGATCACGGGGGTCCCGCCACTGGGGACCCCCGCAATCTAGCATGTAGCACCCATCTGTAAGCAGTGCAGGAAGTGCTGGAGGCTCTCAGTGTTATGCCTCCTGACCATCGGGACGGAGTATAACACTGAGAGCCTCCAGCGCTTCCTGCAGTGCTTACAGGTGGGTGCTGCATGCTGGATTGCGGGGATCCCCAGCGGCGGGACCCCTGTGATCAGGCATCGTATCCCCTCGCCTTTGGATAGGGGATAAGATGTTTTGAAGCCGGAGTACCTCTTTAAGGGTGCCAATAATTTTGTCCAGCCCATTTTTGGAGTTTGGTGTGACATTATGTCCAATTTGCTTTTTTCCTCCCTTTTTTGGTTTAGTTCCAATACACACAAAGGGAATAAACATGTGTATAGCAAAACATGTGTTACTGCAATCCTTTTCTGTGAGAAATACTTCATTTTCTAGAAACATTTCAGGGGTGCCAACATTTACGGCCATGATTGTATGTATGTTAATTAATCATTTAAACATATGTAGGATGCTATTCAAGGCTCTAGAAACATCTAGTATTCCCAAAGATCCACTTTATAACCTAATTGTTCTTGAAGGTGCGTTCACAGCATTTGTTCCTCACTAGAGAGACATTCAGACATGTTCAGATTACGCATGAATCAGCTTTTCCATGCCCCCATGGATAGCTGCTCATAAACATCTGCGGTACACAGTTATCCTTACTTCTAGAATCCCCTTATTAGCTGTAGAGAATCTTATTTATTATAAGTAATAATTTGCTAAGTCAAACCTCACAGCTAGAAGCTTCGGCCTCTCCTATAGTATAGAGATATGATGAAAAGCCTTGGGACATAGATAAATGTAACCAGGGAAATGGTTAATGAATCATTCATTTATTAGTTTATGAGGGGAAACTGCTGCCCTCTATGCGGCATCATGATATCTCTTTGGATAGTTTTTTTTAGGCATACGCCTTTTGTACTCTGTGTCATCATAATTTACTGTAGTGATGGCTGTAGTGATGCAGACGCCATTTTATTGTTTTCTGTTATTTTGAAAGTGTAAATGATGGAAATAAAATCTAACTTTTGTTGACATATTATAAGAATGTCTAATCTGTAATTTGATGCCTTTTGGAGATTTTTCCATCTTTCCTTGGCTTCTTTATGCACATTAATACACATTTTTACCTGGGGTGCCCAAACTTTTGATCCCCACTGTAAATGACCTTTATTAACTTTTTTTTGCAGTGTTATAGCTCCCATAGGGGGCTATAACACTGCACACACTGATCTTTCACCCTGATCCCTGCAAAGCCCTAGCTTTGCCTGGATCAGCGTTCTAGGAGCGACCCGGTGTGATGCGGGGTCACGGCATGACCCTGTTTTAAACACCAGGACCGGGCGTAGAGCGTACAGGTACGCCCTGCGTTCTTAGGAGGTTAAGGACATAGCGTTTTTCCGTATTTGCAGTCCATTTTTCGGTAAAAATTACACCTTATCTTTATTTTGTAGGTCCATACAATTAAAATGATACCCTATTTATATAGGTTTGATTTTGTATTACTTATGAAAAAAAATCATAACTACATGCAGGAAAACACTATAACATGCATTACAATGCAATGCATTGATCAGTGTTATCAGCGCTTGATTGCTCAAGCCTGGATTTCAGGATTGGAGCAATCACCGATCGGACGCGCAGGAGGCAGGTAAGGCACCCTTCTGCTGTGTTCTAGCTGATCGGGACATCGCAATTTTACCACGATGGTCCCAATCAGCCCGACTGAGCTGCCGGGAAGCTTTCACTTTCACTTTAGACGCGGCGATCAACTTTGATCGCCATGTCTAAAGAGTTAATGCAATGTCCGGAATTAGCGTTTTGCGGCAAGGAGTTAAACATGTTTTGCACTATCCATATTTGTGAAATGTTGGTGTGGAACCATTGTCAATCTACTCTGATGCATCAGGCATTGGTGGGTGGAAATCCTGGCTGATCCATGCCTGATTCATTTTCACAAAGGTCAGTTTCTCCACATTTTTTGTGGACAGACGAGTTCTCCTTGGTATTACTATGGACCCTGCCACACTAAACATCCGCTCTGATGGCACACTACTGGCCGGGCAGGACAGCTTTTCCAGGGAAAACTCTGCTAGTTGCAGTCACAAATAAAGTTTGGCTGCCCAGAAGTCCAGCGGATCTTCAAGGTGTGTAGGCATGGGCATGTCAAGGTATGCCACCACCAGGTCTACCTGCTGCTGATGAGTTGCTTCACTATGCCTGTGAAGAAAGCTACTCGACTGTAGACTCAGGCTGTTGCTGATGGAGGTGGTACTGCTCCTTCCACCCCATCCCTTCCCAGCAGCCATGGCAGGGGAAGGTGAGCACAGAGGGCCCCCCGAGTCAGACCTGCGAAAGGATGGACGATGGTGCAGATAGGCATTGGCCAACTGACTACATAGGATGTCTCTGTCTCCCCCTCAGTGGGTGTAAAAAAGGCCCCCACTTTGTGCCGGTAGAGAGGGTCCAATAAGATGAAAAGCCAGAAGTCATCCCGCTGTTGAATGGTGACAATTCGGCGGTCACTATGCAAGCAAGTGAGCATGCATCATGCCATTTGTGCAAGTGACTTGGAGGGACTCCCTGCCTCCATCTCCACAGCATACTGCCACGGTGTGCCTGGGTCCTCTGTTTTGCCTTCCTCATAACCCTCTAGCTCCTCTGGCTGCTCCTGCTCCTCCTCTCCTGTCAGATGACTAGAAAAACCGCCCATCTCATGAAACCTAAACTGTGCTCCACTATGGCCCTCCCCCTCCTCCTCCAGTTCAGCCCCCACAGGACTCATGTGGCCATGAGATGTAGGCGCCACATCTCCAGTGCCCCAACAAGCCATTGTTTCCAACACATGTTGTAGTAGATGAAGCAATGGAATTACGTTGTTCATCCCGTAATCCTGGCGACTCCTGGGTAGATGTCATTGGTTAACATTGAAGTTACACAGGGGAGTCCCCCTATCCGCTTGGATCATCAAGAAATTGGTGATGGCTTTTCCCTGTTTGTATAGTCGGTCCAACATATGGAGGATGGAATCCAACTTGTGGAAACGTCGCAAATAAGACTATGTTGGGGGATGCCGTTCTGACACTGCAGCTCAAGGAGGGTGTGCTTTGCGGTGTACTAGTGGCTGAAGTGCATGCAAAGTTTCCTTCTCATTGATGGGATGTCTTACAGATGGGGGGACAACCAGATTGAACAGGGTGCATGGCTCAGGCTTCCTTGTCGCAGCGCAAACAAGATGTTCTTCCCATTGTCGGTCACCATGGTTCCCATTTCCAGTTTTCGGGGAGTAAGCCATGATTCGATTTCTTGATGAATGACTTTTAGCAGTTCCTCCCCTGTGTGGCTACGTTTGCAAAGGCAAACCATGTGAAAAACAGCGTGACACCACCATGCCCTGCACACATGGTATCCTGAAAGGCCACTGAGATTTGTCCGGGCAGTGGAGGCTGAGGACACGGTGGAGGATGAGGAGGCGGAGTTCACACGGTCACAGGACCAAGGCCTGAGAGAGTGTAGGCAGAAGCGGCATGACCTGTCCAAGTTGCTGTTGTTGTGGCTGTGCAGGAACCACATTCACCGAGAGGGCTGTAAAGGACATGTATTGCCCCTGACCGTAGTCACAGCTCCACACGCCCGTGCTGCTATGCACTTTGGTACACACCGACAGGCTCAAGGAACCTTCTGTTCCACAAAATTGTGCCTTCTTCGCAAAGAAATGACAGCTTGGCACTCTCCACCTCGGCTCGGCACAAGCCATCAGTTCCTGTAAGGGTGCAGAGTCCACCACTTAGGGACTGCAGCACCAGCAACTTGGACAGGAGCATATTCAGCTTCTGTGCCGTTGGATGAGTGGGCGCATACTGTTGTCTCTTGGACATGGCTTCACCGATGGATTGCTGGTGGAATGACTGACTCAAAGTAGGAGGAGCAGGAGCATCTGGAGCGACAGAAGATGGGTATGACACATAGCTCCCTTCGGCTGAGGTGGTGGAGCCTTGGCTGGCTGAAACAGGGACCGGAGTTCCACTGGGTGATGCAGTAGGCTGGACCACTACATCAGAGCCACGGTTCTCCCAGGTCACTTTATGGTAATGCTGCATATGTTGACGCAGGGCCATGGGACCCTGGCCACGCTTCACCTTCTGCCGACACATCTTGCATGTGGCCTGGTTAACCTCCTCGGGCTGCTTGATGAAAAACTGCCACACCGCCGAGTAGCTGATTTTCCCACCAATAGTCCACACTAATTGACTGCTACTGCCATCGACTCCAGGAACCCATTACACTACCTCCCGGGAAGGTAGGCTGCCGCAAAGCAGGTGGTCTACCCCACCATGTTTGGCTCCAGACATCTGCCACCATGCTGACTGACAACCATGCTATCACCTTGCTGGCTCAGCTGCTGCCTCACGGGCAACCTGCAACCCTCTTCTCCTGATGATGATGAAGCCCCTTCTGCACCCGGCTCCCAAGTGCGATTGGCTTCATCATCATCATTGAGTTGTGTCTGCACATCACTGATGTCCTCCTCAGGTTCCTCAACAGGTTCTCCTTCAGGAGCCTGAATGCTCGCAACACCAACTCCGGATGCTTGATGAAAAACTGCCACACCATGGAGTAGCTGATTTTCCTACCAACAGTCCGCACTGATTGACTGCTACTGCCGCCGACTTCAGAAGCCCCTGTTTCACTACCTCCTGGGAAGGCAGGCTGCCGCAAAGCAGGTGGCACATTTTGCTCCAGACTTTTCACTTCTGTCACCATGCTGACTGCCAACCATGCTACCACCTTGCTGGCTTAGCTGCTGGCTCACGGGCAACCTGCAACCCTCTTCTCCTGATAATGAAGCCCCTTCTGCACCCGGCTCCCAAGTGCGATCAGCTTCATCATCATCATCATCATCATCGAGTTGTGTCTGCACATCACTGATGTCCTCCTCAGGTTCCTCAACAGTGTCTGCTTCAGGAGCCTGAATGCTCCCAACACCACCTGCCACGCCACCCTCCTTATCACTAATTGCCCACCTAGCGGAGGAGCGGCGGATGTCTCCTCCAATTCTTGGATGGGCAGTAGCTGCTGACTGTCCTCTAGATCGACTTCACTAAATAGTGGAGCTGAACCCACAGCATAAGAAACTTCTGTTGGGTAGGGAACAGCATAGGACAGAGGCAATGAGAGGACAGGGACTGCTCGCGGGCTATGCCAACTGAGGGTTGGGTCTGAGGAACCCACCGACTGTTGACTGGTGGTGTCAGATGTCACTTGTGATGAAGTGGATGACCGTGTTAACCAATTGATGATGGCAGATGGGTTGCTGGTCGAGACACGACCGCTAACTGATACCGGAAGCTCAGGCCTCTCGCTGCGACTACTGCTGCCACTCGCCCCTAGTCTGTGGCGACTTCTGCCTGATGAATTTAGGCCTCTGCCACTTCTCTGTGCACGTCCTGGCAATTCTCTGCCGAACATTCTTAGTGTGTATATGAGGGGAGTACAATACGCTCCACTAGGCTTGAAGGGGTACTCCGATGAAAACCTTTTTTCTTTTAAATCAACTGGTGGCAGAAAGTTAAACATATTTGTAAATTACTTCTATTAAAAAATCTTAATCCTTCCTGTACTTATTAGCTGCTGAATACTACAGAGGAAATTCTTTTCTTTTTGGAATGCTCTCTGATGACATCACGAGCACAGTTCTCTCTGCTGACGTTATTATAAAAATAATAACGCTTTATTTATTGTTATCCTTAGTGGGATTTGAACCCAAGTCCCCAGCACTGCAAGGCAGCAGTGCTAACCACTGAGCCACCATGCTGCCCTTAGCATACATCTGCTATGCATGGTTGCTAAAATGGACAGAGATGTCAGCAGAGAGCACTGTGCTCGTGATGTCATCAGTGTTCCAAAAAGAAAGGAATTTCCTCTGTGGCATTCAGCAGCTAATTAGTACTGGAAGCATTAAGATTCTTTAAGTAATTTACAAATATTTTTTTTGTTTGAACATGTGTCTGCACTCTTCCCCACCCCCTCAGCCCAACCCTATATTAGTAGTAGTTAGCTACACATGGGCCATTTCTTTCCTAGCAGCATCCCAGTCTGACTGGGAGAGCATGGTAAGTGAGCTGTAGCACCCTGTTCACACTGGTGTGGTGCTGTGCGGCGTCTGTTGCTGCCGTGGCGCCATGTCTGCAGGGAGGTGCAACCCATGGACTGGTTTGAGCGGCATTGGGGCCGCTCTGCCAGTGGGTCGTTCCCCCTGTGGGCACTGGTGTCGCGGCGGTGGTGGTCGCCGCCCAGTGCTACGCCATTTTATACTAGGGACATTAGGGACCCACTCTAAATAGGTGGCCTTGACATGGCGAGTGGGCTATGTACTTTTTGATCAAAACGTATATACTAACAACCTGTTTGTTTTTGAAATTATGCTGAGAAGCAATCAGATCATTATACAAGATTGTAGATGTGCACCATGTCTGTTTTCTACCTGAATTCTAATTTACAAATATGTTTAACTTTCTGCCACTCTCACTCTTTTCCCTATCAGTGCTTCTAGGCAGGATTTGTGCTTGATCTGAATCGCTGCTGTTCTGTGCAACACTCTCTGTCCCTCTCTGTAATAGAACACTGTAGACAGTGACTGGGAGGTGAATCGCGGCAGAAAGAATGCTTTTCTGTGCAACACACACTGCTCTCTGTCCCTCGCAGCAACAGAACACTGACTTGACAAGGAGGTGAATCGCTGCTGGAAAAAAGCTTTTCTGTGCAATACACAGTGCTGTCTGTCCCTATGTATCTCTCTACAGTGGAAGGCTGAAGTGACTGGCCGCATTATGGCTGCCGATTATATAGGGCTGTGACATCACTGGGATGAGTGGCTGCTTATAGGCTGCATGCTGTATGTGATTTAGGGTCATCCCGCCTACCCTTGTTCCCGCCTTCCCAGGATTCCTTGCCCGATGTCTTCACATGTGGATCTACCATTTTAGATGCCCTGGAGCCTGGACCGCACTAAATGGAGTTTAATGAAGCGATTTGCGCAATAGTATCAATATTCTATCGTTGCAAATCAAATTTTTCCTGAAATTCGAAACGAATTTGGATTCGTCAGATTCGATTCGCTCATCCCTAATAATAATTATAAAACAAGAAAAATACTCAGTGATAGTATAAGGGAAATACAGGCAGTGATGTCACAGTACAATAACCATGTGTGTGTCACAATGCATCTATATAGGAATATGTCCTGATACAAATACAACAGTCTCTCTTGGACTCGTGAATGGACAGCTGGGAGAGTTCAGCCATATAATCCAAAGTAGGAAGAACACAGTCCAGCACTGTGAGGCCCCAATAGTAATTCTTCCTTTATTTTAGCACACATTTGGGCCATAGCCCTAACTACAGACATACATGTCTATGATTACTGCAAAAACTAAGTATGTCCGGTAGAGATGAGAGAACTTACAGTAAATTCGATTCGTCACAAACTTCTTGGCTCGGCAGTTGATGAATTTTCCTGCATAAATGAGTTCAGCTTTCAGGTGCTCCCGTGGGCTGGAAAAGGTGGATACAGTCCTAGGAGACTCTTTCCTAGGAATGTATCCACCTTTTCCAGTCCACCGGAGCATCTGAAAGCTGAACTAATTTATGCAGGATAAGTCATCAACTGCCGAATCGAATTTACTGTAAGTTCGCTCATATCTAATGTCCGGCACCACAATAGCGGGTAAAACGTCCAGTTTATTGAGGAATAAAAACTAATAGCATGTACACAGAGCGTAGTAGCCTATGCGTAGCGTAGTAGCACAACTGCCCGAAACGCGTAGGCTACTATCATGGTGCCGGACATACTACGCTCTGTGTACATGCTAATAGTACACCACTTAGAGGTACGTATGTGATATGCACTTTTGAGGGGAGTACAATGCACTCCTGTACGCTTAAAAAAGTATCTGTGTACAACACCAGCAGTACACACTAGTGCTGCAGCACACAGTCGCTGTGTACTACACACAAAATTGCACTCTCTCTCTCTCTCAATCTCTCATCACTTTTTTTGTGCTGGAAACACGTTTTTTGTGAAGGGGAACGCCACCTGAAATTCTGAGCACAGGAGCAGAGGAAAGGATAAGAGCGGTCAGCTACTGTATGAGTGTTTATGATTACTGGTATGGCCGAAATGCGTCAGATTATCATTGTGTTGGCTTCCATGGATATGTCTGTATTTTAAATGCTAAAATAAAGGAATCATTTTTATTGGGACCTCACTGCGCTGGAACATGCATCTTCTATAAAGGAATATGCTTACAAAAAATCTATATTATTTGTATAGGAATAGTTATATATGCAATCTGGATGAACAAGTGACACAATCTGTGAAATATTACATTATTAATTGTGCGGAGACATAGTTTCTTCCTTTACCCGTAGTGCTAATTGCTCTCTATTCTCCGCTTTCTTTCCTAATAAGGAAGACAGAACAGAATGAAAGCTCGGCTAAAAGGCTTCATTTCCTATGACAGGTCTGTCAAATATTCTAGCAGCTTTTAATTGCATCAATGATTCATTTATAAATGTTATGTTTTGGAAGAGGGAATATAACAAAACCTGGTTCTTTTGCCTATCTTGGGTCTTCAAGGGCATGTAACAGATGTGCGGTGACCTCATGTGTGTGGGGAAAAATGAATGGAGAGTTTATGTAAGATGGTAAAACAAATGCCCTTTCTAAACTGACAAAACAGTCTATTAGAGAGGGAATTGTGAGTGTATTCCAGTGAATGCCTGTGGGTAATGTAAATTACACCTTTAGAGATGGGGCACTAATCAGAGATCAGTCTGGCCGCAGAACATAAATCCTGGCAACCAATGTTACTATGGATACTGTGGCCCTCAGCGATGGCAGACTATAGTAACATCTCAGCAATACATCCCTAACGGCATCATAGTCGGCAAATCACTGACTGGAAACAAGGCAGCTATGATAGAAGATTATTCTGCAGCAGAAGGATGGCCTGGCATTGTTGTAACCTTACTATTCTGGCTCCCCTGTCTAATGCTGCAGAATAACAACTTTCAATATAATAAAACATAAACGGTTAAATGAAACAATCCATATTGCAGATAGAGTTAGACTGATAAAGTTGTTAGTCCCAATTATTATACATCATATCATAGTTGTATGGATGAATGATGGCGGTTTTACAGTGGGTTGATAATAGACATATTGACACATGAAGGATTTGTGGAACCAGATGATCAGGTTGGGGTGTAGTTGTGTTTTTTTAAATTTATTTTAAATTTATTTTTTATGCAGTATCTGCATTAGAAACGCTGCTATCACTTGTGTTTTCTTCTATTGACTAGTGTTTAAAGGGGTATTCCAGGAAAAAAAAAATTTTTTATATATCAACTGGTTCCAGAAAGTTAAACAGATTTGTAAATTACTTCTATTAAAAAATCTTAATCCTTTCAGTACTTATGAGCTTCTAAAGTTAAGGTTGTTCTTTTCTGTCTAAGTCCTCTCTGATGACACGCATCTCGGGAAACGCCCAGTTTAGAAGCAAATCCCCATAGCAAACCTCTTCTAAACTGACACGTGTCATCAGAGAGCACTTAGACAGAAAATAACAACCTAAACTTCAGAAGCTCATAAGTACTGAAAGGATTAAGATTTTTTAATAGAAGTAATTCACAAATCTGTTTAACTTTCTGGAGCCAGTTGATATATATATTTTAAAAAAAAGTTTTTTCCTGGATAACCCCTTTAATTACCTTTTTATATACCCACCTCAATTTGGGGGAAGTGCCAACAGCTGTGGTTTTCAAAAAAATTACCAAAGGTTGACAACCTCCCAGACACGTGTTATTAATAGGGTATAATAATGTGTCAAAAAGTTATATGTTACCTCTGCTGTGCTTTGCTGGGTCTCTTTACCCAATCACTGCTGGCTGCTCTGTAACCCCCTCCTCTCTGCTGCAGTCTGATGGGACAGGAGTGAGCACAGAGGAGTGCTAGTCAAGCCCTTACTTACTGGATTTTGTCACAGCCCGTGCTTCAGATGGAAAAAGATGACGCCGCAGCCGGACAGGATTATATTCTGGATGGTATGGGGACCCCTAGTTGTCTTTTTATATAAAGCATGGCTTATAAAAAAAAGGTGATTTTTATGAAATATATTAAAAAAAAAGGTTGCTGGTTTGCCAAGATGTACAACATAGGGAAAGCTTTGATTCTGACAGTGCCCATTTGAAATGACATAAAAATGACTTATCACTAGAGCCAGTCCAAGACATTGTGCTGCCTGGGTCCAAGAATGAAATGCTGTAGGTCTATGCGTAGTGCCTGCTTGTATCGCCTCCCAAAGCTGCTGCTTTGAGGTAAACTGATGGCCGCTTTTTTTTTTCTTGATGCTCCCCAGGATCTCAATAGATTTGAGGTCAGGAGATGATCGTGGCCAAACCATCATTTTTGTTTATTATCCTTATGTCTTGAACAACAAGAAAAAAACTTGGTTTCAAATGGTAGGAAATGCTCAACCCCAAATGCAGTTGTGCATATATACTGGGGGAGCAGATCCTGCCCTTGTGGTATGTTGCTAAGTGTGATCCCCAGCATAAAAATGCATACAATGGGGGATGCCTGCAGCGGACTACAAGTGCCACAATAGCATCCTACACTCGATGAAAAGCACCCATTGTATGTGTGCCCAGCCACACTGGAGGTAATTGGGAGCAGGCTGTTAGTCGGTATTGCCCATACCTGTATTGCCCATATGGCACAGGTAGGTTTAGTGTTAGGTCCTGTGCCACTTGAGAAACCTTGGCGTTGGTGTGCGGGCTCAGGTATGTGCTTCATATAAGGATATACTGGCTAATGTCTCAATTTTAACATCATTTTGAGGGTTAGTCATGTTACTGTCTACATCTACCACAGCAGTGCACCTAAATTCCTGTATTATCCTTATATGTCCTATGATGGTGTAGTAGTTAGGACCCCCACACTTCCCTCATATGTGATAACATGAAAAATCAATACTCGCCTGTCACTTCACTTCCCTGCATCTTCTCTACATCATCCCAATGTTCCTGTCCTCTTTCTCTGACCTATATTGCAGGAACCATGTGATAGAAATGGTTCCTGCACCAGATACATCCAGTGGCACATAGTTGAATTGTGTGTGCATCTTTAAAGGAGTACTCCGGCGCGCACTTTTTTCATTTTATCCCGTCCGGGCTGCAAAATAAAAGAAAACACACTTTCCCTTACCTGCCAACGAGCCCCCGGAGCTCTGGTACACTCCGATACAGGTGTTCGGTCCCCGGGCTGTATTCTTCTTACTTCCTGTTAGCCCGGCACGTCGCACGGAGCTTCAGCCTATCACCGGCCGCAGCGATGTCCCGCCTCGGCCAGTGATAGGCTGAAGCTCCGTGTGACGTGCCGGGCTAACAGGAAGTAAGAAGAATACAGCCCGGGGACCGAACACCTGTACCGGAGCTCCAGGGGCTCGTTGGCAGGTAAGAGAAAGTGTGTTTTCTTTTGCAGCCTGGACGGGATAAAATGAAAAAAGTGCGCGCCGGACTACTCCTTTAAAGACATCCACAAAGTTAGAAGCTGTGCTCACCCAGCGATCCAGGACATTTGTACTGGGTGGCAAAGTGCTACTCCTCTTACAATGCCGCCTGGATCTTATTGACAAACATTAAAGGGGTACTCCCATGGAAAACTTTTTTTTTTTTTTTAAACAACTGGTGCAAGAAAGTTAAACAGA
The DNA here is from genome assembly GCF_029499605.1 of Hyla sarda. Lineage (NCBI taxonomy): Eukaryota > Metazoa > Chordata > Amphibia > Anura > Hylidae > Hyla > Hyla sarda. The sequence continues at coordinate 132,849,085 of NC_079192.1, read as the reverse complement.
TTTGTAAATTACTTCTATTAAAAAATCTTAATCTTTCCAGTACTTTTTAGGGTCTGTATACTACAGAGGAAATGGTTTTCTTTTTGGAACTCAAAGCGCTCTGCTGACATCATGACCACAGTGCTCTCTGCTGACATCTCTGTCCATTTTAGGAACTGTCCAGAGCAGCATATGTTTGCTATGGAGATTTTCTCCTGCTCAGGACAGTTCTTAAAATGGACAGAGATGTCAGCAGAGAGCACTGTGGTCATGATGTCAGCAGACAGCTCTGTGTTCCAAAAGGAAACCAATTTCCCCTCTAGTATTTAGCAGCTAATTAGAACTGGAAGGATTAATATTTTTTTAATAGAAGTAATTTACAAATCTGTTTAACTGTTTAACAGTTGATTTAAAAAAAAAAAAAAAAAGTTTTCCACGGGAGTACCCCTTTAAGCTTATCCCCAGGCTGTAAACAAATTTTTACTGTGATAGGAACATGAGATAAGGGTAAGCACCGTGGATATAAAATAGTTAATTTTCCTTTAACAAAGTGTATGATATCTTTGCCCTGGATGGGAGATGTTACTTTGCCAATCTTTTTAGGTTTGCTAGACATAAAAAGTCACACTATAAATTATGTTCAGTACATAACCTACAATAAAATTCCTGGCATGGTACATTGTCTTCCATGAAAATAATTTCATTTTAGAAGGCAGGATTCTTTTTCATACAAGGGATCAGTCAGATAGGGGCTTGATTGCTCAAGCCTGTAGCTCAGGCTTGGAGCAATCAATTGACGATCGGACGCCACGGAGAGAGGTAAGGAGACCTCCGCCTGTGTCCCAGCTGATCGGAACATCGTGATTTTATCGCAATGTCCCGATCAGCCCGACTGAGCTGCCGGGAAGCGCTTACTTTCGTTTTCAGACGCGGTGGTCAACTTTGATCGCCGTGTCTGAAGGGTTAACAGCGCGCCGCACAACGATCGGTGCCGCACGCTGTTAGCCCAGGGTCCCGGCTATCGTTAGCACCCGGGACCGACCCGGTGTGACCGGTACACCCTGAGTCCTTAAGAGGTTAAGGATTCCCACACTACAGGATTACTACTGCCAGCTTGTGGAGGATCCTGCATCAAGAGACTGGGGACACTCTGGAGACACCAGCAAATATCTGTTTACTGCTCAACACTGGCATTTTTTATAGCTGTCCTTTTAATACCATTAACTTGCTCCATTTTGATAGGGGATTAGATGTCCAGAGGCAGAGTACCCCTTTAAGGCGCCAGGATCAATACTGATTACAGCATCTGCCACAATGTGGCAGGTTTGATGGCTCACCTGCGGCACGACCACCGAAATCTTATAAACCTTCTAGCAGATCAGAGAAGTAGCTCGCCAATTATACTGATCAATGCTATGTCTAAGCAAAAAATAATTAAATATTTGGTATCCGTGTGTGGGTAAATGTCCAAACTATCAACATATAGGCCCTCATTTACTATTCTAAACCCGACTTCTTTTGTCGGGTTTTTTTGTCGCATCTTTGTCTGCCCCATTTCGCAGACATGGTGCGCCAGTCTGCGACACGATGCAACATTTTTTCCCGACGGACCCGATGTGGATTCTCCCAAACCCGAAAAAGGGGCGTAACCCGACATTTCTGAGCTTTCCCACGTATTTATTAAGGTTTCCAACCCGAATTTGTTGAATTGTTGTGGATTTTTTCCCGACAACTCAGAGGAGTTGGAAACCAAAACCTACAAAACGCACGTGCGACAAATAGGATGCGACATAATAATAAATACCAGGGGAAAAAAGCAATCGGGTAAGAAAGCAACATAGACTTACAACCCAATTTTCTAAGTAAATGAGGGCCATAATGTTAATTATGGTGAACGGCATACAAAAAAAAAAAAGTCCAAAATTGCTGCTTTTTGGTCACATCACATTCCCAAAAAAGTTAATCAAAAAAAGAGATATAAAAAATGATATAAAAATATGCATATGTTATTATCTACTTTGTATAAAATAGGTCTGTAAATGACAGGTACATTTAAAGAATTCAGGTGTAAAAGCCTGAGGAGTAACATAGGGAGAGATTTATCAAAACCTGTCCAGAAGAAAAGTTGCTGAGTTGCCCATAGCAACCAATCAGATCGCTTCTTTCACTTTTGAAAAGGCCTCTGAAAAATGAAAGAAGCGATCTCATTGATTGCTATTAGTGATGAGCGGCATTGGCCATATTCGAATTTACGGTATTACGCGAATATATAGACAAATATTCCTCCTACATTCACGAATTTCACGTATTCGTTATATTTGCATATGTGAATATTCGCATATTCGAGGAAGAAAACAGTGAGGGATGGGCAACTTTACTATTGGTTGCTAGTGATTAGACTTGTGCACTAGAAAAATTTTCGTTTAATTTCGTTTTGTTTTTTCGTTTTGGAAAAAAATTTCGGTTCGGCAATATTTTCGGTTTAGATTTTTCGGATACATTCGGTATTCGGGTATTCGTGTTGTTTTTTTCGGATACATTCGGTATTCGGGTACATTCGGTAAATCTTTTTAGTCATTTTTTGGACTTTAGCGATCCTAATAAATAATGGAGATACCTTTTTTATTAAAATTTTGCAGGGTATCATAAAAAAATCATAATAAAAAACATACAGTGGTGATGGAAAAAATTGTATCTAACTAAATGAATCTTTTTTATTATGAAATGTTTATTCATTTTTAAACAGGGATCAATTTATGTGAGTGGGTAAAGCACTAAAAATGTAGCCGACAATAGTAAAAATGTAGTGTGTGCGTGTTTTTCACTTTTTTTTTAAACATTTTTTAGGTAGTACTACTACTCCCAGCATGGAACACACTCTTCCATGATGGGAGTAGTAGTTACCTGTACTAATTGACAGATTGCAGGAGTCCCTTGCGATCCTCTTGTATAATGTATAGATGCGGCGGCTGCTCTTCTATGGTCCCCTGCACTGCCGTATATATACACATATTCATATTTCCCGCAGAGCTGTGATTGGCCAGATGGTTCCAGCCAATCACAGCTCTCTGTGAGAAATAGGAATATGTGTATATATACGGCCGTGCAGGGGACCATAGGAGAGCGGCCGCCGCATTCATACATTATACAGGAGGATCGCAGCGGGTGTCAGGAGTGATACCCGCAGTGATCTTTCCTTTACTACAAGTACTACTACTCCCAACATGGAGTACACTCTGCTCCATGCTGGGAGCTGTAGTACCTGCATTAATAGACAGATCGCAGCGGGTGTCAGAAGTTACACTCGCTGCCATGTCTATTAATGCAGGTACTACAGCTCCCAGCATGGAGCAGAGTGTGCTCCATGTTGGGAGTATTAGTACCTGCAGTAAGGGACAGATCCCAGGGATGTCACTCCTCCTGACACTCGCTGCGATCTTCCTGATGCGAATGTCGGGATCAGCTGTTCTCATGGCTACAGAGCCGGGAGAACAGCTGACGCTGAGCCGTAGGTATACATCGTATATCTACTGCCCAGCAAGAACTTACAGTGAGCCTGCAATGTGTATACAGTATACACATTGCTGGCTCACTTAACCCCTTGCTGAGCTGTGCGCTATGCGCAAGCCCAGCAAGGGAAGAGTTAACTTACACTGCTGGACAGTGTAGGTTAACCCTACTCCCAACATGGAGCACACTCTGCTCCATGCTGGGAGCTGTAGTACCTGCATTAATAGACATATGGCAGCGAGTGTAACCGCTGCGATCTGTCTATTAATACAGGTACTACAGTTCCCAGCATGGAGCAGAGTGTACTCCATGTTGGGAGTGGTAGTACTTGTAGTAAAGGAAAGATCACTGCGGGTATCACTCCTGACACCCGCTGCAATCCTCCAGTATAATGTATGAATGCGGCGGCCGCTCTTCTATGGTCCCCTGCACGGCCGTATATATACACATATTCCTATTTCTCACAGAGAGCTGTGATTGGCTGGAACCATCTGGCCAATCACAGCTCTGCAGGAAATATGAATATGTGTACATATACGTGAGTGCAGGGGACCATAGAAGAGCAGCCGCCGCATCTATACATTATACAAGAGGATCGCAAGGGACCCCTGCAATCTGTCAATTAGTACAGGTAACTACTACTCCCATCATGGAAGAGTGTGTTCCATGCTGGGAGTAGTAGTACTACCTAAAAAATGTTTTTTAAAAAAGTGAAAAACACGCACACACTACATTTTCATTATTGTCGGCTACATTTTTAGTGCTTTACCCGCTCACATAAATTGATCCCTGTTTAAAAATGAATAAACATTTCATAATAAAAATGATACATTTCATTAGATACAATTTTTTCCATCACCACTGTATCTTTATTATGATTTTTTTATGATACCCTACGAAATTTTTATAAAAAAGGTATCTCCATAATTTTTTAGGATCGCTAAAGTCCAAAAAAAGAATAAAAAGATTTACCGAATGTACCCGAATACCGAATGTATCCGAAAAATCAAACTATCTATATCCTTTTTATTATATTTGTTATCAGAATGAATTCTTCACGTTCGTTTACAGATAACGAATGCATTCGTTATTTACAGCATTATGGTCGGGAAATAACGAATGTATTCGTTACTTTGCTATTCGTATTATCGTGGCTATTCGGGAATGTTCAAAATATGTTTTCGTGCATTCGGATCGGTCCGAATGCACGAAAACGGTAAAATTCGTTAATTTAGACATTCGTGCCGAACCGAATTGCACATGTCTACTAGTGATGTTGTTGATAACCTCTGACAAGTGCATCATTCTAATTGGCCCACAAGTGAAAAGAAGGAACATGCAAATATTCACATATGAGAATATGCTCATAAGCGGAAAAACAAGTATTTACAATTTAAAGCGAATATATTCGCAATAGTCGCGAATTCACAAATTTGCAATAAAAATTCTAAATGCGAATATTCACACCCAACACTAGTTGCTATGGGCAACTCGGCAACTTTTCCTCTGGACTGGTTTTGATAAATCTCCCCCATAGTCCTTAGTAGGATTGTTTTTTTTTTTTTTCTTTTCCTTCCTATACTTGATCTAGATCAGTAGTCTCCAAACTGTGAACCCCCAGATGTTGCGAAACTACAACTCCCAGCATGTCCAACCTATGGAGATCCACAGTTTGGAGATCACTGATCTAGAAAAACAATGGGGGAGATTGATCAAAACCTGTCCAGAGGAAAAGCTGCCCAGTTGCCCATAGCAACCAATCAGCTCGCTTCTTTCATTTTCAACAAGGCCTCTGCAAAATGAAAGTAGTCAGCTGATTGGTTGCTATGGGCAACTGGGCAACTTTTCCTTTGCACAGGCTTTTGGTAAATCTCCCCCATAATATACTTATCTTTTATTGGTTTATTTTATTGGAGCTGAAATATTCAGTGATTAAACATTGTGTCACATTGGAGCTTTGTGTATTTACTATGAAATATAAATAAAAAAATAAAAAAAATAAAAGCTACATGAAAATCCTTTAAGTGTGGTGTTTGTATAATTCGTCCTGGGGTTGTACGGAGTCATAAGAAGAAAAGCCTTACACTTCTATTTTGATCCCCAAGGCTCAAGGCAATCATTATTTGCCAAGGTAACTAGGAGAGAGGAATGGGAGTTGAAGTCAGGAGTAGAGATGAACGAACTTACAGTAAATTCAATTCGTCACGAACTTCTCGGCTCGGCAGTTGATGATTTTCCTTCATAAATTAGTTCAGCTTTCAGGTGCTCGGGTGGGCTGGAAAAGGTGCATACAGTCCTAGGAGACTCTTTCCTAGGAATGTATCCACCTTTTCCAGCCCACCGGAGCACCTGAAGGCTGAACTAATTTACGCAGGATAAGACATCAACTGTCGAGCCGAGAAGTTCGTGACGAATCGAATTTACTGTAAGTTCGCTCATCTCTAGTCAGGAGTGTTCTGCCATACAAGTCCATGCTGTTCAGCCTTGCTAGTATGTTATGATAGACTATGGCTTCAGATAAGCTGCTTAAGAGGAGACTGGATATATTTTAGAGGAGGATCATTGCTCAAGTGGCTCTATGAATTGCAAATGCTGGGTTCCAAATGCGATAATCGCAGCACCTGCAGGAAATCTACCAGCACTTACTATAACACGTTGCATTTATTAAGTGATGTACTGGAAGCTCTATGGATTTCAAAGTACTGTCTTAATAGAAGTGCTCATCTTTTTTTCAAAATGATCTCATATTTATAGGTTATTTGGCTAAAGACATGGGTGACATGAGGCTGCAATAGGCTATCGCTTTCTACTTTGTGCAGGTTTGACTAATGTTATTCTGCACCCTCACTCCTGCTTGTTTTTTTTTTTTCCAGAGGCTGTATTGGCAGTGTTTCCCAACCAGGGTGCCTCCAGCTGTTGCAAAACTACAACTCCCAGCATGCCCGGACAGCCAACGGCTGTCCGGGCACGCTGGGAGTTGTCGTTTTGCAACAGCTGGAGGCACCCTGGTTGGGAAACACTGCTGTACGGTCTTCCCTCTCTAGTAAGGGTGCGTTCACACAGAGTAAATCAAGAGTAATTCACGCTGAAAAATTTACGGGCGGAAAAAAAGAATTTTATTTTAGCGCAAAATTCGCACGCGGAATTGGGCAAGAAAGAAGTGAAGGGTTTTTCAGTCATTTCCACGCGAATTACGTGCAAATTGAGATGTCGGGCGGAATTTTTTTTTACCATCGACTTCTATTGATTTCTGCTAGCGGATTCCGCTTGAAGAATGAACATGCTATTTCTTTAAGCGGAACGGAATTCAGCGTCGGAATTCCGCTAGCAGAATTTCCGCAGTGTGAACAGGACAGCGGAAAAAACATTAAAGTCAATGGGCAGAGGAGATGTGCATTAATTTGGAGCGGAGAATTCAAGAGGAATTACTCGAGTAAATTCCTCTTGAATTACTCCGTGTGAACGCACCCTTAGAGGTCAAGGATGCAGCCCCCTGGATAAGGCAGAATGAACATAAAAATAGCTGGGCACTCTTGTGGTTCCCCTGCCACTTTGTTCTAGCAAACCAAGCTGGGGCCCATATTGCTAAGCTGTATCATAGATGGGGGATTGCATTTAGAGCTTTATTTTGCTTACGCCGGGCGCACAAAATGTGGCACGTGTGCCTAAGCATTTTTTGTTTCTTTTTTTGGTGACTTTTGTGGTTACGCAAAAAGTAGCAATTGGCCTTACTTTAGCAGCTTTCAGTTTTCAAGTTTATGAAGTACGAATGTAGCATGTAGGCACAAGAAAAAAAATTAATAAAAAAAAGCTGCAAACCCATCCAAAAAGTTGCAAACCTAAGCCAGGTTAGACATGACTTCAAAACTGTCCTTGGAGAGCACTTTTAAAAAGTCTGACAAAAAATTGCAGAGGAGGAATCATACAAAATGGTGTGCTGAAGTGTTTTATAGTTTTTTTGCTTATGTGTGCCAAATTTATCAACCTTTGACCCTTGACAGTATGATGAATGTGTTGCACATAAGCAAAAACCAAAGCAAAAACATATCACTTCAAATTTCACTTAAAGGAGCACTCCAGAATATAAAAATAGTCCTCCATACTGCCGGCAGAAAAAAAAAATAAAGCTGTACATACCCTCCTTCGCTCCCCCGGGGCCTCCGGTAACGGCTCCGGTCTCCATCGCAATCCTCTTCCTGGTTGCCAGCGAGTCATACAGCCAATCACCGGCCGCAGTGAAGACCCGACTCGGCTGGCGATAGGCTGAGCGGCAGTGTGAGAACGCTTCAAGACACAAAGTTCTTCACTACACCGGCACCTGCTTCCGGGGCCGAAAATGTCACACTGCCGCTCAGCCTATCGCCGGCCAAACCGAGACTTCAATGCGGCCGGTGATTGGCTGAGTGCAGTATGACTTGCCGACCACCAGGAAGAGGATCGCGGCAGAGACGGTTACCGGAGGCCCCGGGGGAGTGAAGGAAGGTATGTACATCTTTATTTTTTTTTCTGCCGGCAGTATGGAGGACAATTTTTTATATTCTGGAGTTCTCCTTTAAATACAACAATGATAAATCTTCCCCCAATGGCCCTCTATTTACTATTGTACTATTTGTCTGCGCCAGAATTCTGTCTGTGCCAGAATTGAAAAACCCGACCAACTCTCCATTTTACTGAGAAAACCCGAAAAAGGGGCGTTTCTGTCAGGAAAAGGGGGGGGGGGGGGGTCACAGAAAAGAGGCGTGTTCCCAACATTTTCAGAAAAAAACAACATATTTACTAAGGTTTCCACAGAAAATGTGGTGGATTTGAGCTGAGGAAAACCCTACAGATCAGAGCATGTGTAAAAAATGTAGGGAAAAGTGCAAAATGTAGGGAAATCTTAGTAAATACAGTGGGGAAAAAAATTGTAGGGAATTAAAACCCATAAACAAATCTTATACTCCACTCTTAGTAAATCAGGACCAATGTCTTTATTGAGAATAATTTCTTTAAAGGGATACTCTACTGGAAAACATTGTTATTATTATTTTTTAAATCAACTGGTTCCAGAAAAAAAAAATGATTTGTAAATTACTTCTATTAAGAAATCTTAATCCTTCCAGTATTTATCAGCTGCTGTTATGATCCACAGGAAGTTCTTTCCTTTTTGAATTTCCTTTCTGTCTGACTACAGTGCTCTCTGCTGACACCTTTGTCCAATTTAGGAACTGTCCAGAGCAGGATAGGTTTCTTATGGGATTTGCTCATACTCTGGACAGTTCCTAAAATGGACAGAGGTGTCTGTCAGCAAAGAGCACTGTGGTCAGGCAGAAAGGAAAAAAAAAAAAGAGAGCTTCCTGTGGATCATAACAGCAGCTGATAAGTACTGGAAGGATTAAGATTTTTTAATATAATTAATTTACAAATATTTTTAACTTTCTGGCACCAGTTGATTGGAAAAAAAAAAAAAAAAGTTTTCCAGTGGAGTACCCCTTTTAAAGGACAAAATCTGACCATTGTCACTAGAGATGAGCGAACTTACAGTGAATTCGATTCGTCACAAACTTCTCGGCTCGGCAGTTGATGCCTTATCCTGCCTAAATTAGTTCAGCTTTCAGGTGCTCCCGTGGGCTGGAAAAGGTGGATACAGTCCTAGGAGACTCTTTCCTAGGACTTAGTACAAAAAGAGGGGGGCTCACCAAATCATACAATGGGTGCTACTACTCAGTAAGCAAAAAGCTTTCTATACAAGGGTAAGGATTTACTGTAAAGAGTGCACACCACAAGATCAATATTCATATAAGTAACACATTTTATTAAATATCATATAAAGATTGCAAAAAAAGACAGAAAGGGCTAAAATCAATTAAAAAGCTCTCAATCGAGCAACCTCTACAACATGGGAGAGGGGCCATGAACCCCCTTCTCACCAAAGTCCCGTCCCTCTGTAGTACAATACAATGGCTCAGGCAGTGGTGCTAACTAATAAGATAATACACATGCAGCATCAATCTATGTCACCAAATAAATAATCCTAACATCAAATGAAAAGAAATGCACGATGTACAAAGAGAAGATATATAAATACATATCACCAGTGCACAGCAGCCACAGAGCAAAGGAGCCGAAATGGTAAATAGCGGGACGGGACCCCTAAAGCCCCACGCGTTCCGTCACCGTTTGTGACTTCCTCAGGGGTGTCTTTCCTAGGACTGTATCCACCTTTTCCAGCCCACCGGAGCACTTGAAAGCTGAACTAATTTATGCAGGAAAAGTTATCAACTGCCGAGCCGAGAAGTTTGTGACAAATCAAATTTACTGTAAGTTCGCTCATCTCTAATTGTCACTTTAAGCATTAATAACTCTGGGATGCTTTTACTTGAATTTGATTCAGAGATTGTGTTTTCGGGACATATTCTACTTTATGTTAGTGGTAAATTTTCGTCAATACTTGCATCATTTCTTCAAAAATGTCATGAAAAATTTGAAAATTTAGCATTTTTCTAACTTTGAAGCTATCTGTCAGAAAAATTGACTTGCCACATAAATTATATTTTGATTCACATATACAATACGTCTTCTTTATATTTGCATTATAAAGTTGACATGTTTTTACTTTTGGAGACATTAGAGGGCTTCAAAGTTTAGCAGCAATTTTCCAATTTTTCATAAAAATTTCTAAATTGGAATTTTTCAGGGACCAGTTCAGTTTTGAAGTGAATTTGAGGGTCTTTATGTTAGAAATACCCCATAATGGACCCCATTATGAAAACTGCACCCCTAAAATAATTCAAAATGACATTCTGGAGGTTTGTTAACCCTTTAGGTGTTTCCCAGGAATAGCAGCAAATTGGAGGAGAAAATTTAAAATATTAATTTTTTACACCAACATGCTCTTGTAGTCTTATTTTATTTTATTTTTTTCATTTTTACAAGGGGTAAAAGGAGTAAAATACCCCCAAAATTTGTAACCCAATTTCACTTGCAAAGTAAAGTGCTCTCTGGGTGCACTAAAGAAGGAATGACATTGGACTTTTGGACAGCAAATTTTGCTGAAATTGTTTTTGGGAGGCATATCGCATTTAGGAAGCCTCCATGGTTCCAGAACAGCAAAAAACCCTACACACAGCACACTATTTGGGAAACTACACCCCTCAAAGAATGTAACAAGGGGACAGCGAGCCTTAACACCCTACAGGTGATTGACAAACTTTAGTTAAAGTGGGACGTGGAAATAAAAAAAAAAAAAATGCTAGTGTCACCCCAAACTTTTTATTTTCACAAGGGGTAATAGGAGGAAAAAGCCCTTCCAAAATTTGTAACCCCATTTCTTCTGAGTATATAAATACCCCATATGTGGACATAAAGTGCCCTGTGGGTGCACTACAGTGCTCAGGAGGGAAGGAGCAACTTTGGGATTTTGGAGAGAGAATTTTGCCGAAACGGCTATCAAAGGGGCATGTCGCATTCAGGAAGCTCCCATGGTGCCAGAACAGTGGACCACCCCACCCCACACATGTGACCCTATTTCGGAAACTACACCCCTCACGGAATGTAATAAGGAGTGCAGTGCACATTAACACCCCACTGGCGTTTCACAGATCTTTGGAACACTGGGCTGTGTAAATGAAAAATACAATTTTTCATTTTCACGGACCACTGTTCAAAAGATCTGTTAGACACATGTGGGGTGTAAATGCTCACTGCACCCATTATTACATTCTGTGAGGGGTGTAGTTTCAAAAACATTGTAGTGTGCCCGCAGAGCACTTTACAGCCACATATGGGGTATTGTCTTATCCAGAAACAATGGCGTTACAAATTTTGGGGGGCCTTTTCTCCTATTACCCCTTGTGAAAATGAAAAATTTGGGGGTAACAAGCATTTTAGTGGAAAAAAATTAAATTTTTCATTTTCACGTCCAACTTCAATGAAAATTCGTCAATCACCTGTGGGGTGTTAAGGCTCACTATACTCCTTGTTACGTTCCGTGAGGGGTGTAGTTTCCAACATGGTGCGACATCTGGGTGTTTATTTTTCCGTTTATGTCAGAACCGCTGCAAACATCAGCCACCCCTGTGCAAATCACCAATTTAGGCCTCAAATGTACATAGTGCGCTCTCATTCTTGAGCCCTGTTGTGCACCCGCAGAGCACTTTACGTTCACATATGGGGTATTCAGGAGAAATTGCGTTACAAATCTTGGGGGTCTATTTCTTCTTTTACCTCATATGAAAATAAAAAGTATCGAACAACACCAGCATGTTAGTGTAAAAATTTTTTTTTTTTTACACTAACATGCTGGTGTAGACCACAATTTCTCCTTTTCATAATGTGTAAAAGGAGAAAAAGCCCCTCAAAATTTGTAACAATTTCTCTCGAGTACGGAAATACCCCGAATGTGGCTCTTAACTGTTGCCTTGAAATTTGACAGTGCCCTGGAGTGACAGAGTGCCATGCGCATTTGTGGCCTAAATTAGGGATTTGCATAAAGGCAGACTGATGCTAGAATGGCATATGGCATTTGCCTCTGCCACAAAAAATACCCTGCGGCAGTGTTTATCAGTGTTTACAGGATGCCTCCAGCTGTTGCAAAACTCACAGCATGTCTGGACAATCAATGGCTGTCCGGCAATACTGGGAGTTGTTGTTTTGCAACAGCTAGAGGCTCTGTTTTGGAAAACGTGCTGTATGATAAGTTTTTCATTATTATTTGGGGGGGGGGGGGGGGGTAGGTATGCGAAAGGGTGTGTGTATATGTAGTGTTGTAGCTAAGCAACAGCTGAACAGCTGGAGGCACACTTTTGACTACACCTCCCAGCATGCCCTTTTGCATGCTGGGAGTTGTACTAATGCAGCAGCAGGAGGCAAACATGCCTCACCTCCTGCTGATTCCAGATCCCTCTGCCACTGCTCCGCCGCCGCTTGGAGGACCGTTGCAACACAGATGACACCACCTCCCCTATCAACCGCTGCCGCCACCCAGCAGCGTGCGCGATTGGTCGCGTGGTCTCGGCCGACTAATCATGCTGATTGTGAGGTGGCAGTGCCACCTCACTTCTGCTGGGCAAGGGTGATTGGTGCTGTCTCCGGAATCTCCGCAAATTGGCGGTCCAAATTGACCGTCGATCGCCGACATGGGGGGGGGGGATTTGTCTCAGGATCCGGGATCACCGCGCCGTAAATGTACATAAATGCCCTAATATGCACTCAGCAGCACCATACATTTACGGCGCAAATCCTTAAGGGGTTCTCTCCTGTCCTGATATTCTCCCGTTATTGCTGCTAAACGGACCATACTAACAAACAAATGCAAAAAGATACAAACTGATGCAAAGGGATTGCTATTTAAGTGGCATCTTTTGCATCAGTTTTTCATCCATTTGTATCTTTTATGGTCTGTTTTTATTTTTGTCTGGCTGCTTCCTGGTTGCTTTCACCTCTTCTGAGCATGCTCATAAGTAACAACGTATCAAAAAAGGGATGCAAACGGATGACATTAAAGGCTCATCTGTTTCCCAATGACTTCAATGTTAAAGAAGAAATGTGGCGCAAAACTTTTACATTTCCCTGTGCCTGGGCTGCAAAAACTAAAAAAACCTTACTTTAACTCACCTTCCTACGTTTCCCAGTTGCACCGGTATTGTCATCCCGTTCCTCCAGCGCTGCTCTGTCACCCTGCGATCAGTGTATTGCCAGCTGCAGCGATGTCCCCCCTTGGCTGGTGATAGGCTGAGCACACTGTCATGAAAGAAGCCAGCCTGAACTTAGAAGCACGGAGCCGAGCAGCGCCAGAAGAACGGGACGCCTATACCGGGGGCAACGGGGAAACGTAGAAAGGCGAGTTAAAGTTTTTTTTTAGTTTTTGCAGCCCAGGCACAGGGAAGCTTAAAACTTTCTTCTCCTTTAAATTTATTGCATCCGTTTCTCTTCTGCTTTTTTTTTTTTTTAATGGAAAAATACTGCATGCGCCTTTTTTTTTCCTGCGCCTTTTTTTTCCTGTCAAAGAAACAGAAAAGAAACTAAACAGGTGCAAATGGATGACAAAGTATTGTAAAAAAAAAAAAACAAATAAATCCCATTGACATCAAGGGATCCATTCACAATTGTTTACAATTATATACAATAGGCATGAATAAATATAAATGCCCATTCAGTTCATGTTTATTGTACAAACTCTACATTACATCAACCACTGAAGTTTATGGGGTCTTACTGTACCTCCATTTGCCTGTGATTTCATAGAGCACTGTATTCAGCAGAATACTTTTTATGGAATTTGGCAGAAACTATTTTAAATGTTCCTTGACATGTCAGATTATCGCTGTATTTCCGGAAATACAGTGCAAAAAGAAGCACAACATGTGGCACTGTGTAGTGTTTCATGGTATATATCAGTTTTATAGTGTTTTGCACTGGTACCTTAGGACTGGTTCTAAAGTAAGGAACTGAACGAAACACATATGTGCCGGTAGTTATTGGGAGAAAATAGGTTTCTCACAGTCTCCTTTGACTCACATGGTGGAAATTTCATGAGAACGATATGGAGACATTCACATGGGCAAAACACAAGGAAGGAGATTTATCAAAACCTGCGCCCTTGTTTAAAAGATAGCAGTGAACTGTCCCAGGAGATCTCTCCAAGGTGATCATGTACGTCTAAACCAAACCTATTCAGGTGCAATGTTATCAGACACATTCTGACCTGGGAAGAAACTGTAATGAACCATTTAAAGGTTCCGCATTAATATATTTCCAATTCTCTGGGGATTCATGGTAGGTCTTACTTACCCAGACCCAGTAATATTTCAGTGCAATGCCGCCAACTTTATGCTTTCATTGCTGAGGCTTCATTGTTTTGTATGACAATCAGCAGAACTTTCAGAAGTGTTAGGATTTCTCTGAGAGGATTCATGCATTTGGGACTGAGCCATCCTTTAGGTCATCCAAATTGTCTACACGAATTGATAACACAAAGCAGCAACTATTGAGTGATAATAACTGTTCAGTGAAGAAAAGGACTAGAATGTATCTGATACAGCCATGATTTCCTCTACACTAGAATCATACTATTACAGCAAGCCCAGAAGGGCACTCAAGATGGAAAGGTGACTGGGTGAACCTCTTGAACCAAAATGGAGAACGGATCTATAAAGATACATTCACATGTAAAAGGAAATCCAGACACAACTGGTCTCTATAGTTTGCTATGCAGAATTTTTTTTTCCATCCTAGGCTATATGCGCACACACATTTTTGGCAATCTTTTGAGACATAAATCTTGAAAAAATAGTCTGTTCTACAGCTCTAAAAAAGTAATAGTTATGGTTTTTTTTAACCATTAAATTCCAATAAATAAAATAGTAAAATGCGTAAGTTTACATTCAGTTTAATTTTACATCTGTAATTGTTATGGATGTAAAAGGAAGTACAAGTGGCTTCTTTTTGGCCATTTACATGCCAAAATGAGAACATTCGCCACAAAAGAGAGACAAAAAACTGTTTGCACTTATCCTGGTGCCACCCCTAATTTTGTGCTTCTAGGATTGCAGATATATTAGGGACATTACACTACAGTCCCTCCCAAAAATAAATATTGCCATACAGATGTATACAGGTGCAATAAATAATAGTACCACATACAGTATCTACCCAACTGTAATTACTGCTACAGATAGTACCAAAGAAAATAATTTGCACTAAGCAGATAGTACCCTGTTAAAATCAGTACGACCAACAATAGCCCTACCAAGCAGATTACAGGTCGCTTAGCTACTTTTCTACTCAGGCTCCATCGGCAATTGACCTGCCGACTGTGGCTGGTGGGTTGCAGACCCAAGCTATTTCCCTTCTTTATATGCCTGAAAGTGCTCTGTTTATATTCATAAACTTTAACACAGGAACTGAAGACACATGCAAGAGGAAACAAAGAGGCAAAGAGGGCAAAGTAAGAGAACACAGCACAGCTCTCCATCTCCACAAAAATTGCCAAGCACAGTTATAGCTACGAGAGAAAACTATATTTACAGAAACCATTGTTCTGGCTGCAGTACACCTTACACATTGACAGCTGCCTAAGGAGGGTCTATTCACACGGCGGAATGCCTTCTTGCGGAATTCTGCCTCAAATTAAAGCCCATAGACTTCTATCGGATTCCGCACTCCCATTCCAACTTCTGAAATTCCGCATGCAGAATTTCAGAAGTGTGAATGGGAGTGCAGAATCCGATAAAAGTCTATGGGCTTTAATTTGAGGTGGAATTCCGCAAGTGAAAATTATTCCGTGTGAATAGACCCTTACTTTTAAAATCAAGCTGCCTTAACCTCGAGTCATCTGGGCAGTACCCTGTGACTTCTGCCCGCCCCACAGACAGGAAGAGGTCTATCGATCAAGGTAGATGGGTAGATGAGGTGGGGAGAAGTGTTTAGAACAGAAATCATTCCAGGTAATAGATAAATCATACATTCACACTTTTCATCAAACATTTTTTATTTTATTTCTCTTTTCAATACAATATAAACTACATTATAGAACAATGAGGCAGAATATTCTAGTTTGTTTTTAAGGAACAGCCCTGTATACATTGAATTAGAAACTTTGAGGTCTGTGCAAGTAAAGACATTTTCAGCCATGGCTTATACACATTTTTATACTTCCATACGATTGGTAGACCAACCACAACAAAAACACCCTTTATTATAGAATAAAAGGGAAAAGTATACATCTTTTCAGACACGTGTTCCATACATATAAGGCATTAACATGGCAGTCCCATCATGCCAGCTACATAACTGGGATAAAGAGTCTCTGGAACACTGCTGAGAAATTTGAAGAGTTTGGGCCTAACTCTAGAAAAAGTACTTCAAAGTGTATCCATCAAGTGGAAGAGCATTTTTTTTGTCTTGTGCAAATTTAGGATTTGTTCTTGTCTGCCTGAGAAGAGGCCAATACAACTATTAAAGAAGACTTATTACCTGCATATAGTGGAAACATCCATTATATGGGAAGAACTAGACTAGCAAGTTTGGTAGAAATCATCTATATATGAAACGATATATATTCAGGAGTCTTTGTCATTTTAAAGGCTTTTACTATAAATTCCAGTTCTTCCCACACTATCGACGACGTTTCTGCTATATGTAATTGAAAGGTTCACATTATGAAAATAGATTACTAGAATTTTTTATCCTTTTAATAAAATATGTTCCTTACTATAACAATGTACGATAATGACATGATAAATGAACTCTATAAATAGCCATGACCAATATAAATTTTGATATAACTGTGTGTTTCTTGTCACTATTTTATATATAATATCTTCAATAGAGACCTCTCTCTATATATTTTTTATAGCCTATTAGAGTCATATACTTCCAGGAAGTGGTCTGTGGCAGTTTCAGTTTCGATAACCCTGTTAGTTCATTTGTTCTATTTTTATCCAAAACCTGACCACCAGTGAATAGGAGAGAGAGCTCTAACTCTACTATAGCCATCCTGTTATTAGAATTATTGCAACTACTGCAGTGCTGTCTGAACCTGCAACTCAGGTCCAGTATTCTTTATGTGCTTTTTCTTATTGCAATTCAGACATTTTCGTGAGTAGCAGAACTGGAGGACAAAAGAGGTGATATACCGGTGCTATTCCCTGTTTTCTAACCATTTTAACGCCAACCATTGTTTCTTGATCAAAGGACTATGGACTGTTACATTTGAACACCACATTTGGTATCTTATAGTTTATAGTTATGATGTATTTTTTCTTACCACTTTAGAGTGCTGCATTTTATAAGATGGATGGCTCTGGTTTGTAGAAACAGTAAAAAATGGCTTCTAAGGTTTAGGCCACTACTGGTTGCCAAGAGACTAAACTGATACCAGCACCCCAAACAAAACTGAAGTAACACAGCATCCTCCAGGCCTCAGTCTCCTGCTGTTGCTGAGTATAGATCTTGGGTGTATAAAAAAACACACAGAGACACACTAACTATCGATTTCTAGTTTAGAGAGTCCTTGACGGAATTCATGCAGATCATCAATCTTCCCATCTAGTATGTTCAAGAAGTGTTTCAGTTCCAGTTTCAAGTGGCCCTGTCTATGTTTACTTTCTTCAACTTCTTTTCTTAGTGTTCTCACTTTATCTTCTAGGTCTTGGTTTCTCTGCTCAGCATCCTGGGAAAAAAAAAAAAACAGATCACAGTCATGATAGAACTTCACATATTCAATGCACTTACCTTTTTTATAGCAACATTAAAACCAACCTAAGGGTGCATGCACACCACGTGTTCACTCTACGGGTGCCAGATCTGGCGGGGGGAGGGGAAAACCGTGCGCTCCTGTACCGATGCCCTAATCCATTGACTTTAATGAGCCGACCGGAGTAAAGTCAATGGATTAGGGCGTCGGTACGGGAGCGCTACGTTTTGAGGTCTGGTCAGAAAACCAGATACGGGTCAAAAATGAGCCGATCGGAGTAAAACGGTGACTCCGGTCGGCTCATTAAAGTCAATGGATTAGGGCGTCGGTCCGGCTGGGGTACGGGAGCGCACGGTTTTCCCCTCCCCCAGCCGGATCCGGTACCTGTAGAGTGAAAACGTGGTGTGCATGCACCCTTAAACATACATAACTCTGTGTTAAAGGCATGAGTATACCTACTAGGGTAATAGTCAAAGCAGTGGCTATGGGGCCTAATAACTAAGGGGAAATATCTATACCCAGACATACTCTGCAGATGATAACAACGAAGAACTGCGAAGCGGAAAATTGAATGGAGCCCCACTGCAAAACATGGTATAGATTCTTCCATGGTTACATGTTAGGCTCCTTGGCTGTGTTTGTTATCTTTGTACAGTGACTTTCTGGGGCACAATTTCCCAGTACATCCAGAGGTCCATTATCTTTATATAGTGGCATCCTGAGGTGCACTAACCCTGTACAATGAAATCCCAAGGTGCATCATGCCTGTACAGTGACATCCCAGGGCACCCGGTCCCTGTACAGTGACATCCCAGGGTGCATTATCTCTGTGCAATGACATTTCAGGGCATATGATCCCTCTACAGTTATTATCCTTGTACTGTGATGTCACATTATAAGAATAACACACTTTGATGTCACACGGTACATTTGTGGTAACCCGAAGCAGGGTCGCCTGTTGCTGGCATGAACACTGTTCAGGTAGCTGTTGCATCAAAGGTCCCCAGCTCAATCACAGAGGAACTCATCAACAGAGGAAAAGTTGACCAGATGCCCATAGCAACCAATCAGATTGCTTCTTTAATCCCTCCTTTTCAAAAATAAAAGAAGCAATCTGATTGGTTACTATGGGCAACTGGTCAGCTTTTCCTCTGCACCAGTCTTGATAAATCTCCTGCATGTCTTTAAACATGTTTCTATGCAAGTGTATTTTCCATGCTTTTATATGTATCCTGCATGCACCTAAAAATAGTGCAAGGGGTTAACTGTCTGTACCCAAAATTCTTATCTTTACTGTGTAAAGCTGGTACCATTTTCACCCTTCAGCCAATTAAGGGCTGTCCTGTCTTTAACTCAGTCCTCAGGGACAGGGGAGGGACCTAAAGCATGTTAGCCCGCTTTAGTCTAGTGAGTCTAGCTTTAGTCAAAGTAGGAGCAACAGCACCCAGAAGAAGCTCTCTCAGTGGGAGTCTGCACTCATTTACAATATTCCAGGTGTTGGCAACAAGCTGCAACCTTCTTGCGTGTCCCGCTACAGGGGTAATACCAACAAAAGTGGATGCTTTAGGAACAAGAACAAAGCTGACAGGCCCTCTAGCAAAGTAAGGACTAGGTTCAGATATCCTCTAGACCACCCTGTTCAAAGCGAAGGACTAATGTCTGGACTCTCCCTCCTGGATGTCATTAGGTCAGTGGTGTCTCAAAGTAACCCAAGGAAACATAGGTGAGGGAGGAAGACTTTTCAAAATTTACCATGGAACACCCCTGTAAAGACCCCAGAAGTATGCTCACTTGGATAACTACATAAATTCAGAAGTACAGCCAAGTAAAGTCAATATAAAGTCAAGTCTCAAGTTGTAGTCTAAAGTCTCTAAACTAATCCTACAAGTAATCTAATCCTGCAAGTAATCTCTAAAGTGTCTAATCTAATCCTGCAAGTGCAGTGTAGTAAAGGCCATAATAACTGCATGCCCATGAGCCCAGCACGTACCACTAGGGATAGAGAACCAGTCTATTCAGGAGGACTACAAGTTAAACAATTCCCAAGTGTATATACTCCACATTGTTTAAGGACTGCAATAGACATACTACCAGCTATTTCTGCCTAACATGTCTATCAAGAGTGATATCCCAAATCTGTAGCATTATAAGAAGCTTCTTTTATCTGGGAACTGTAACAGCAGTGAAGATCAAGTTTTTATTAATCAATTTTGGCTTTTGGGGTAGTACAGATAGATGCCTTATTTGAAGTAGTGGGAACTGTCAATTAACTACAGAGCTATTACACTTCAGCCACCATAATTACAACCCTCATCATCAGTCACACATACTAACTACCAACCTACTTCTGGTGTCATCTATAGAATCTATAGTGACATCACAGGGAGAATTTTCCCTTCTATAATGTGACATCAAATAGGACATTATACCTCTATTATTTCAAAACATTGTGCAATATACCTTTAGTGTGACATCATTGTTTACACTTTTTTGCTTTGCTGTCACTGTCATGCATTCCTCTGGGAAAATAGCACTGTCTATAGAGTATATATTTATGCATTATTGCTATCTCATGTCATTATGTACCTTATGCCTGTACTGCGATATTACTGTGTGCATTCTGACTATATTATGAGTTGGGCAAATTTACAGTAAATTGGCTCGCTGCGAACCTTGAAGCTCAGCCGTTGATTTCTTTAGTCTGCATAAATTTGTTCAGCTATCCAAGGGCTCTGGTTGCCTGGAAAAGTCCGGGATGACAGTCTTAGGTCTCCTAGGAATGTATCCACCTTTTTCAGGCAACCAAAGCACTTGGAAAGCTGAATTAATTTATGTAGACTAAAGAAATCAACGGCTGAGCTTCAAGGTTCGCTACGAGCCAATTTACTGTACAATATTCTTGTATTATGACATCACTGTGGGCATGATTCCTATGATGTAATTCACTGAGTTAATTATCCCTTTAATGTCCTGTGGCATAAAGATAACACAATAGTATACACAATTTTTACATAAGTATGCCGCGCAGTCTGCTGTAAAAACTACATCTGCTAAAATACATTACAACAGGGAAAACTGTGCAAAGAGATTGAATAAGCACCGAGCTGCAGGGAGAGGTGAGCTCATGTAACCAGTATGCACATATACTCTTGCTTGTTAGTTTTATCTATTTCTACTTTGTGAACATCCACCTGTCTACCTACAGTATTCTACACTAAATGAACATCAGCAGCTCAAAAACGGTTATACATGCCTTTTAATCAAAGGCCGACTATTCACTTACCGTATATACTAGAGTATAAGCCGAGTTTTTCAGCACGATTTTTCGTGCTGAAAACGCCCCCCCTTGGCTTATACTTGAGTGAACTCTCCACCTGTCAATCCCTTCTCAGTGGTCTTCAACCTGCGGACCTCCAGATGTTGCAAAACTACAACTCCCAGCATGCCCGGTCAGCCATCGGCTGTCCGGGCATGCTGGAAGTTGTAGTTTTGAAACATCTGGAAGTCCGCAGGTTGAAGTCCACTGCGGCCTTCGTCATCATCCAGACCTCCCCCTTTAGTTTTCTACTTACCTCCCCTTGGTGGGAAGGAAGGGTGAGCTGGTCCGGGGCATCAATGCTGCAGGGACCATCCGGTGGGGAGGGTTAGTCGTTCCGGGCTGTCCCTTTTCACCGGGAGGCCCTCTTCTCCGCTCCGGGCCCGGACCCGGACTAGTGATGTTGCCTTGATGAGGACGCACAGGGACCTCCGTGCGCAGCAGACGTACCTGAGCATGAATGTCCCTGTTCGACGTCGTCAAGGCAACATCACTAGTCTGGGGCCGGTCCCGGAGCGGAGAAGAGGGCATCCCGGTGAAAAGGGACAGCCCGGAACGACTAACCCTCCCCACCGGATGGTCCCTGCAGCATATATGCCCCGGACCAGCTCACCCTTCCTTCCCACCGAGGGGAGGTGAGTAGAAAACTAAAGGGGGGTCTCCGGGCATGCTGGAAGTTGTAGTTTTGCAACATCTAGAGGTCTGCAGGTTGAAGACCACTGCTAAGGGATTGACAGGCAGTGATGATGAAGCGGGGGGAGTGATGATGAAGCGGGGGGAGTGATGATGAAGCGGGGGGAGTGATGATGAAGCGGGGGGAGTGATGATGAAGCGGGGGGAGTGATGATGAAGCGGGGGGAGTGATGACGACGGGGGTGATGACGACATGGGGGGGATGATGTATTTCCCACCCTAGGCTTATAGTCGAGTCAATAACTTTTCCTGGGTTTTTGGGGTGAAATTAGGGGCCTCGGCTTATATTCGGGTCTGCTTATACTCGAATATATACGGTAGTATTCTATAAGAGGATAAGTCACCGGAATAAATGAACACCTGCTCTCATAATAATAAGCAAGCTATTCATTTTCCTCCACATATGGTGAAGATTCTAATTCAGGATCATTAAGGATCTAAACATGCACTGAAAATCATATCTCTAATAGTAAAACCACATAAACACATGCAACCTTCTTGACTATTGCTATGGAGCTTATGCATAAGATCAAGCCTTCCTGATGCTAAAGAACATCATTTCCTTTACTGACATTTTCTGTATTAGGAAACCCACTGAAATAAGAAATCCTTACATGCTGAGCCCTGGGCTTTTTGCGGTGCGTTGCTATGTCAGATTGTGTTTAAGCCAACAGTGTGGATGACACTTGGACAACAGCCAACTGAGACACAGAGCCTGTAATTTCAGAGACATGGCAATCCTCAAAAGAGCTACACCTGGGAACAGGTCCCCATAGAGAAGGTCTCTTGCCTCTGGCTTGTGATGCAGGGCCAATGTATTACAAGAAGAAGACATCTCTGTGCCATCACTGATAACTTTCAGGCGTAGGCAGAGCTCATTTGCTGCAATAATCCTTCATCACTCCAGCATTGGGATAATTACACCCAATAAATCCCATCTTAAATAACAAAGCAACAGAAATGGCAGCCGTTGGAAGGAAAATTAGAATGCATTTTAGCACAGAAGGGCATGGCTTTTTCTTTTTTCTTTTTAATAATGACAATAATTCAACTGTAACATGCCAGACTGTACACTGTGTTGAATGTCAACATGTTCAAAGGAAATAAATACATTT
Organism: Hyla sarda; assembly: GCF_029499605.1. Classification (NCBI taxonomy): domain Eukaryota; kingdom Metazoa; phylum Chordata; class Amphibia; order Anura; family Hylidae; genus Hyla; species Hyla sarda. Next base: position 132,826,296 of record NC_079192.1, on the reverse strand, counting down.
TCATAACATACTTAGAATGATTTAGACAACTGATAATCTTTAGGGAAGAAATTGCCAACACATAAGTACAAGGTAATGCTAAAATACTAGAATTTCACCTGCGGCATTCATTAGCATGATAATGATGGGGCGGGACAAGATATAATACACAGATAATAAAATGTACAAATATATATGAAAAAAGTGCTATACACAAACAATAAAACATATAAAAGGTGCTTTGCCCTCATGCGGAGTTGTGGCACAATATTTCATTTTACGGCAATTATAGCTTTTTCAGGACACGGCCCGTCAAGTGTTACTATACGCAGGAGAATAAACAGATTCATATGTCAGCAACATTTAGTACTGGTGACAATGTTTCTCTTTGGAGACTTCACAGTTGTAGACCTGATTCTATGGTACATAAGCATATTCTATGGTATATAAGCAACAGTTGTGGCTAAAATGTCTACACAGCTAGGAAGTGTCCAAGGACATTTAGCCTTCAGAGGTTACCATTTCCAATGTCAGTTCTATATCCTCTGTACCCATCTGATAATCCAACACCTGCTGGATCCCACTGATGCTGGATTTAATTATTTTGCTGTACGGGGTGATTCAAAAAAAGATGGTGCTAAAGTAATGGTAAATGGCCAGTGACTTTTGCATAGACTTGCAGGGCTGATTGGAAAATGATGAATTCCCTGGTAGACTGGTGTTCAGCAATGAGGCCTTTCACCTTTAGTGGGAATGTCAATCACCACAAAGTTAGACTTTGGGGGTCAGAGAAACCATGTGCCCTTATCAAGCCCATAAGGGACTCATCCAAGTAAATGTGTCCTGTGCGACGAGCAGGCGCAAAATCTTCCGTCCATTTCTTTTATACCTGAGATAGAGGAAGATCTGCCAAACGTAGTCTATCAGCAGGCACCTGAATAATACTGAACGTTGTATCGTCCACACCGCAAACAACTATTCTCCAATGTTGCGCTGGCCTCACCGATTGCCAGATCTAACACCCTGCAACTTTTTTCTGTGGGGGCTACATGAAGGACTCAGTATCTGAACACCCCCCCCCCCCTTCTCCCAGCCACTGGTTCTGAAAGAATCATTTAAACTGTGGAGTCCATATCAGAGGACATGTAAACACGCATCTGAACAGAACTGGAATACTGCCTAAACATCTGAAAATCACTTTGAACATTTGCAGTGTATAGATAAAACGTAGATAGATAATGTCCGTTTTTACATTAATAAATGTGTTCTCTCCATTATAAACACCAAGGCTATAATTCTGCACCTTCCTTTTTGAATCAACCTGTATATATAGCTGTGTAAGAAAAATATGTACCAGAAGTCACATTTCTACAGGCTAAACTGTGATATTAATTCACATGGTTGGGGTCCATAGTCATTAATGGGGTGAAGAATTTAACAAATCACCAGCAGAGCTGAGAGACATACGAATTACATCCTTTCAGAAATACAGACCTTTCATGCCCAAAGGGATGTCAGCTCACCCCTAGCAAAATATAATTATTCTTGTACAGCAACATGCGAGTCTATTACAGCAGTGTCTAGGGCACTAGAGTGCTCTTGTTAAAACCATCATGAATGTAATGGTCTAATTATGACATGACCTTCTGTTTTCTCTATGTGGCCACTTATAGCTGATTCACAGCCTGCCATTCTGCTCATTTCACCTTCAAGTTTGGGGAAAATTTGACAGTGTTTAGTTTAAAATCCACTTCAAGCCAAATTTAAACAAAAAAGACGACGTCTCCTTTCCAGGGAAACTATTTTTAAACACATGCGGATACATTTTTCTGAGGAAAAAGGTTATAAATGAATGCTGAGCGAGCTGATCGTGAGTGAAAAAAGGTGCAAAATTCTGCTATTATTTCAAAGTGGTATCCATAATGACCGCAATTTATAAATTCTAAATGAGCCTCAATATTACAGGAAAATTAGGCCCAAAACTTATTAACGTATTAATTGAAAGTCACCTTTTTATGCAGCTGTTAAATTATTGAGAAAGGTCATTAATGATTAAACGTGAGCAGACACGGCTTTATAGTCAAGGTGGCCCATATGAGCTTCTGAAATATCAGGGGAAATAAACAATAGAAAGTTCTTAAACCATAGGAACAGTTACTCAAGCAGAAAAAAAGGGAAGTTAGGTCCTATTCACACTGCATTTAGGCACTAAATTCAGCATCTACAGCAGGAAAGGCTCCGGTCAACATATTTACATGCTTAATCTATGCAAGATACATTTTTCCCTCCAAGGTTAGGTTTTGTTGTGCTCCGACCCATTCAGGGTCCATTTACCTTTTTTTTGTTGTTGCTCTGGATTGGTCGGAGCACACAACTGACTCTGCCAGGTCCAGATGGATTTTGAATGGGGTCTGCGTTTTCACCCCAGGGATAGTGAGGTTATGAAGTTATAAAGTCTCCTTAGACCTCCCGTAAGTAGTCTCCTGGGTGGGGAGCTTTACTTACTTGGTCCCGCCGCTCTGGTAGTAGTGACGCCCCATCGGCGTGATTGATGGCCTGCCTCATTGCTTTGCTGCCTAAGAAGATGAAGTAGAGCAGCGACGCATGCAGTCAATCACACCAAGGGGGCGTCACTATGGCCAGTGCAATGGGACCAAGTAAGTAAAAGCTTTTACTATATATAAAATGCGTTGCCTAGTGGGGCCTGTGTCTCTGAAGATTGTTCTGGTCTGAAACTTGGAATTGTGTTTTCAAGTGAATGGTGCTATAAAAAGTGTGCGTGTCTAAAGCTGGATATATACATTAGATTACAATAGTCTGAAACTGCTGATTTTGCCAGGGCTGAATGATGTGTGGTAAGTGGTGGCCTCCGAGCTCTCTCCTGACAGCTAATGTCAGACAAGAGAATAATTAGGTGGTTGTATTTCAACATGTTCAATCCTTCTGGGCCCAGAGACAAAGAGAAAAAAAATGTTGCACATTTACTGCAACATTGTAGCAATGGCCCCATCCATTCCCTATTCACTTTAATAGCCCCATTGTAGTCAACAAGTCACTAAAAGACATCCATTTTTACTGGGAGGCTAGACTTCCGGTTTCATAGAGGCTACAACCCCATCCCACCAACCCCCACCACCCCTCCTCCCACACCAGCTCGGGGACATTTGAAATTTACAGATGAAGCCTGCAGAGGGGAAAAATGGTGGTAAAATATACCAGTTATAAAATGGCCAAAAATAGTTCTGCTCCTCATGTACACACACAGGGCAGCCTATAATAAAAAGTTACCTGAACTGACAGATGACAGGTACGCTTTACATCCTGGGAGAATAGTCGTGTGTCTTACCTGAAGCTTTTCAGTCACCGCTTCACATTCCATCATCAACTGTGGGATCACTTCACTTTGTTTCCTGAGGTCTTCAAGTTCCTGGGATAAGACAAATGAAGACTAAGTTTGGGCACAATTAGGTGTATTACATAAGGATGTGACTATGACGTGATACACACAATAGCAGCCATCTACACTGACATTTGTTTTGTAGGTGGCTTTCCATTGATCAGGTCTAGTCTACTAAATTACACAGTGGACAGTGACTCTCTTACATTTTTCCCTCAAATTTAGCTTTTTGGGGTCACTACATGACATAGATCTCAACAAGGTCAGTTACAGAGGGCATCTTTTCTGAAGTGATAAAGATGTGGCATTACAACTACATAGTTATCTGAGATGGTATACATTACAGGGAAAGTTATGTAAACCATCTACGAACCCTACAGCAAAGGAGCCAGTGCATAGTCACCATGTAAAAGGCAGTAATAGTCTGGGTTGTTACAGAATAATGCATTTGTTATAAATTTGGTCTGGACGAGGAGGCTTCTCAAAGAGGTGGTCTTTTGGAGAGATCTAACCATAATTTACTGCATCTTTATGTATTCAATGGATTTTACACTGCACAGTCTGTGTAATGTGGGATACCGTATTTTTCGCCGTATAAGACACTTTTTCTTCCCCAAAACTGGGGGGGGGGGGGGGGGGGGAAGTTGGTGCGTCTTATACGGCAAATACACATTAAAACCCTGTCCTATCGTGGCGGTCCCTGCGGCCATCAACGGCCGGGACCCGCGGCTAAAATAGGACATCACCGATCGTGGTGATGCCCTGTATTAATCCTTCAGACTCAGCGATCAAAGTTGAGCGCCGCGTCTGAAGCGAAAGTGACACTAACCCGGTTGCTCAGTCGGGTTGTTCGGGACCGCCGCGGTGAAATCACGGCGTCCCGAACAGCTTACAGGACACCAGGAGGGACCTTACCTGCCTCCTCGGTGTCTGCTCTGTGCCGGGATCCCCTGCATGGCCGGCGCTCTCCTTCGTCATCATCGCGCATGCCGTCCCGTCATCCAATAGGAGCGGCGTGCGTAGCGACGTGATGGCGGCGACGGAGAGAGAGGATACCGGGCAGCAGAGACGTTTCAGAGCGACGGGGACACCCCGGGGACGCGCGGACAGCGATGGGCGACATCCAGGGCAGCGGTGACTAGCAGTGAGGGGTCCGGAGTGGCGGGGACATGTGAGTACTACCTCCTATACCAGTGGTCTTCAACCTGCGGACCTCCAGATGTTGCAAAACTACAACTCCCAGCACGTTGGCTGTCCGGGCATGCTGGGAGTTGTAGTTTTGCAACATCTGGAGGTCCGCAGGTTGAAGATCACTGTTCTAAACTTTACATTGTATTTGATTCAGAATCTTTATTTTCTGGATTTTTATCCTTTAACCCCTTAAGGACCGGGGTTTTTTCCGTTTTTGCACTGTTTTTTGCTCCTTGCCTTTAAAAAAATCATAACTCTCAATTTTGCACCTAAAAATCCATATGATGGCTTATTTTTTGCGCCACCAATTCTACTTTGTAATGACGTCAGTCATTTTGCCCAAAAATCTACAGTGAAACGGAAAAAAAAATCATTGTGCGACAAAATTGAAAAAAACTCCCGCAGTTTTGTAACTATTGGGGGCTTGCGTTTCTACGTAGACACCTTATCTTTATTCTGTAGGTCCATACGATTAAAAGGATACCCTACCTATATAGGTTTGATTTTGTCGTACTTCTGGAAAAAATCATAACTACATGCAGGAAAATTAATATGTTTAAAATTGTCATCTTCTGACCCCTATAACTTTTTTATTTTTCCGCGTATGGGGCGGTATGAGGGCTCATTTTTTGCGCCGTGATCTGAAGGTTTTAACGGTACCATTTTGGCATTGATAGGACTTATTGATATAAAAAGTGACAAAAAATGCACTATTTTGGACTTTGGAATGTTTTTGCGCACACGCCATTGACCGTGCGGTTTAATTAACAATATATTTTTGTAATTCGGACATTTCCACATGCGGTGATACCATATATGTTTATTTTTATTTACACTTTTTTTTATGGGAAAAGGGGGGTGATTCAAACTTTTAATAGGGGAGGGGTTAAATGATCTTTATTCACTTTTTTTTCACTTTTTTTTGCAGTGTTATAGCTCCCATAGGGACCTATAACACTGCACACACTGATCTTTATCATTGATCACTGGTTTCTCATAGGAAACCAGTGATCGATGATTCTGCCGCTTGACTGCTCATGCCTGGATCTCAGGCACTGAGCAGTCATTCGGCGATCGGACAGCTAGGAGGCAGGTAGGGACCCTCCGGCTGTCATGTAAGCTGTTCGGGATGCCGCGATTTCACCACGCTATCCCGAACAGCCCACTGAGCTAACTGGCAGTTTTTACTTTCACTTTTAGCCACGTGGCTCAGATTTGAGCGCGCGGCTAAAGGGTTAATAGCGCGCGGCACTGCGTTCAGTGCCGCGCACTATGACACCGGGCCCGCCGTGATATGATGCGGGGTCACCGTTGGACCCCGTGTGATATCACGGGAGCGGGACCAAGGACGTACTCATACGTCCTTGGTCCTTAAGGGGTTAAAATTGGGAGCGTCTTATATGACGAAAAATACAGTACTTCATTCAGGTAATGTGAATTACAAATAGGATTATAGCTTTTCCTTTAAAGATTTGAAGCTGGATTTATATTATCAGTAGAGGACTAAAAATAAACATTCCACAGTGAACTGTCCTTTCTATTTTCATTTAACCCAGTGCCAGATACTTAGAATGCACTGAGTGTATACTGAACCTTCAAGTGTCAACATGATCAATGTTAAAAGCAAATACTGCGTCTCTATAAGCACGTTCCAAATGGAGGCAAATCCAATGCAAGCATCCCTAGTAAATGACTGCACTAAGTGGTCACTGGACCGGTATCTAGACACCAGGATGAATTTCAACCCTTTTCACCACCTGAGGCCACCAGAGATGTATCTTGTATGTGTCAGATGTGTTTATTAACACCTTCACTACCGCAAACCACCAGGGATGTTACTATTCACCGGTTCACTACCATGAATCACCAGAATTGTTACCTTTAAACTATTTACTGTCCTAGATCAAAATCCCCGATTGACCAAGATGAAGAGATCAACTGAAATAAGTGTTTTAAAAGGGTTGAGAGAGCAGAAAAGGTATTACTTCTATTGCTCCCTGGTGCTTCCCTGCTGCCTTGGTGCGTTGGTCTCCGAAGTATACCTTCTGAGATGAGAGAGAGGGAGTGCCATATGGCGATCATCGCATGTGGAAGAAACCATGCCCGCATGCAATGTCTTCACAAAAGTATACCTCCTGAGAGGAGAGTAAGGACAATACTTTTTCTGCTCCCAAGACAACACCTTTACCTATTATATGTATATACACGAATAGTGGCTCACCTCTCAAAAAGTGCACTAACTGTGTAGGCTCTTCAATACACCAAAATAATATCTAATAGATAAAATGTCGTCCCTTTTAGATCACTTATTCAAGCCTTCATTGATTTAAATGTATTTTACTCCATATCACAACAAAAGCTTACAATATAAAACCAAAATATAAAATAGAGCGATAAATATATGCATAAAAATCACAGTGAAATAAAATTAATAGAGGCTAATATATGCGATCTAGAATGGCCAACATTTTATTGATAACCTTCTCCATTACACTACTTTCACACTTGTTGGAAATGCTGCGGATTTAGGTTCAGATTTGCTGCTGCGGATTGTGAAAAATGACATATACAAGTTTTCTAATGACCAGAAATAGTGTCAACCCTCATATTACCTGAAAGATACTATAAGCTACCTAGAAAACCCAAGTAAACACAAGGTAATAATCCATACACACAGTCATTTTAGTAGTTGCTTTCAAAGTGTGCAGATGGCATAGTGACTTTGTGGCAGCACACTGCGTGCCATAAGTGGGCTCTCTCTCTTAACTTGTGCTGGAGTCTATGTATATTATACACATAACACTTACCTAAAGCGGGACACAATGGATGTCTACTTTGGTAGAGCTAACCATGTGCACTCAGAAGAGTGGTTCTAAAAGTCAGACTGAAAAACCCAGAGCTGAGGTTGTTACTAGGTTGGAACCCAGGACACATTATAGCAGGAACAAGTTCTGAACAGTCCCACGCAATTGACTATTTGTTTGGTCTCCAAGCGTACTAAGCTATAAACAGGGCTGGACCACTGTACACGATCCTCTGAGATAAGCATGTTTGAAGAATGAGATAGACAAGTGCCTTATCTACAGTGACCAAAGGAAATCTATTGTGGACCAATTATGCCATGGAAATAGTGCCATGTCACTCACATAAATAACACTCTTCTCAGACACACAATTATTTTCATGCTGTTCTAGGCATTTTCAGATGTCATTAGGGACTTTAGGGAGCACAGTCATCGACAATGTCATTTTATGGAATCTCCAGTCAGTATAAAACATTAATAATTCATATATTGCAGAACACAGTGTAGAGCACATTGATAGAGGTCGGAATATATGGAAAAGAGCATACATAGCATCATGTATTGCAATGTGATGCATGTAAATCAATAAGCAAGAGGATGGTGATTGCTCTCATTGTATTGTGCAGCCTAGTCTTATCTTCTTACAGTTCCATTCACCAGTCAGAGCAGTGACTCCATACAGCCAATGATGAGGTGCAATAGTCATGTCGGCATTAAAGGGGTATTCCGGGCAAAAACATTTTATCCCCTATCCAAAGGATAGGGGATAAGATGTCTGATCGCGGAGGGCTTGCCACTGGAACCCCACGCGATCTCCCAGCAGCACCCGCATTCTATGCTGGAGCTCGGTCTCCAGTTTTGGAAACCTCTGGGTTTCCAGGACTGGGCACATGACGTCGCGCCACACCCCCTCCATTCATGTCTATGGGAGTCACTGTAACACAAAGGGACAGATTAACTATTGTAAATTCAAATCACTGGTGTCACATTTATTATGTGTTCTAAAAACTTTCAGGACACATCTGACCCTTGCTGAAAAGGAGACTTAGTTTTATGAAAAGAGGCATGACTAGCCCAAAACTTGTGCCAAAGTTGCGGGGAGACATTTTGATGCAACTTAAAGCGTACCTGTCATAGTGCAAAAAAAAAAAAAAAGTGATATGTTACTCAGGACCCAATCCTGATCATGTGTATATAATTTGTATGTGTCTCGGACCTATATATCCAGAGATATAAGCATTTATCTGCTGGTGAGTTACTTTTTCATTGTGCAGGCTGGAGGGGGCGTGTCAGTCTGTCTCCCTCACAGGAGCAAGCCTGTGCAGTCAGCCAATCAGTACCCTCTACTCTGTAACCCTTTCCTCTCTGGTTTTATGCTGTGTCATGTGTCAGAGGAAGATACTTGGAGCTTGCCTGCAGCAATAAGAAGACATTATGGTGAATTCATAACAGGATAAAATGTATAAATATAAGAATAGATCTTTATAAAATTAGTGCAAGGATTTTTTAGATAAAAGTACAGCATTTTTATGAATACATGTTCTATCTGTTTTATCTTCTCCTAGTAAAGCTGGATGCTAATCAGCATAGCTGTCACTATGTGTGTCATTCATCTTTCACAGACTCCTGAATGTCTGATCAACTTCTTTGTCATTCAGGAGTCCGAGAAAGCTTTGACTATTTCAGCATGCTGGGAGTTGTAGTTTAGTAACAACTGAAGCTGCAATGTTTGTAAATAACTGTGTTAGAGCAGTGTTGCCTCCAGCTGTTTTAAAACTACAGCTCCCAGCATGTTCACACATCCTTTATCTGTAGTTTTGCATACACAATAGAAATCTCCTATACTGGATACCGGTATGCTTTATGGCTGTAAAATCTAGACTAGTCTGTCTGGCTAAAAGACAGGCGACCCCTAGTTTGAGCTTGAATTTCAGGTGAAAATGTAAAAAAATTTTTAACAGGTGTATATTGTGAAATGTCATATTATAATGAGTCCTGCAATATATGAAAAGTTTTTAACAATGACAGTGCCTCTTTAAGCCAACTAATAACACACGTGCCACATTTATCAAACAGCCTGATCCACTTTATTAAATCTGTCTCATTTGTAGACTGTCCAGTCTAAGTTTGCATGAGCTGAGTATTAGTATTAGAATAGGTTAAAGGGGTACTCCGCTGGAAAGCATTTTTTTTTTTTTTTTTTTTTTTTTTTTAATCAACTGGTGCCAGAAAGTTAAACAGATTTGTAAATTACTTCTATTAAAAAATATTAATCCTTCTAGTACTTATCAGCTGCTATATGCTCCACAGGAAGTTCTTTTCTTTTTTCATTTATTTTCTGTCTGACCACAGTGCTCTCTGCTGACACCTCTGTTCATTTCAGGAACTGTCCAGAGCAGGAGAGGTTTGCTATGGGGTTTGCTTCTACTCTGGACAATCCCTAAAATGGACAGAGGTGTCAGCAGAGAGCACTGAGGTCAGACAGTAAAGAAATTCAAAAAAATAAGAACTTCCTGTGGAGCATGCAGCAGCTGATAAGTACTGGAAGGATTAACATAGAAGAAATTTACAAATCTGTTTAACTTTCTGTCATCAGTTGATTTAAAAAATTTTTTTTTCCAGTGGAGTACCCCTTTCATGTAGGAAAACGTGCACCATAGTATTTTCACAGTTACTAAACTTCATATAGATTATTTCTATTTATAAAGTGGTATTCAATAGCCAGCCCCTTCAGCAATAAGCTGGTTGCTGGGGCAGCTTTAATCTGAGTAGGTGTTATCCAGTTGGAGATGCTGAACCCTGCAATTGCTTTCCTAGAGCTCAAGGAGATTTCAAGGTCACACACATGACTTTATTACAGTCCAACTTACAGCTTCTTTGTCTTGAATGTCAGCTTCCAGCTCTTGCAGTCTTTTACTGAGCTCTTCATTCCTCTCTCGTTCCTTGTCTATTTCTTCACATTGTGTCTCCAGCTCTCCAATCTTGAAAACAAAACCCAGCGGATAGATTTGTTCAGAACAATGAAACACGGATGTCAGAGCGCACTTGAAAGACCTCTCACATTCTGTCTATACTATTACATACGAAAAGTCTCTGCACAGTTCACCTGGGCTCTGTAGTGCACGCCATAGCTCTAACCAATAGCTGCAAAACAGATGACTTTGGCCAGCAAAATATGTTTAACAGTCCAAATTCTTTATTCAATCCATTATAAAAGCCCTAAGCAACAGGGCAGCTACTTCCAAAAGAAAGAAAAAAAAAATACAAAAAAAGCACAGGAAAAAAAAAAGGGCCTAATGCGAAATGCAGCCCTTTAATATATATGTAATCTGAGATAATATGGAGATATTCTATACAGTCCTGTAAAAAAGTATTTGTCCTAATTTCTTAAATGTTACAGTTCATCAAAAATTTTAAATATTACACAAAGATAGCCCATGTAAGCACAAAATCCAGTTTTTAAGTGATCACTTCATTTATTATTGGGAAAAAGCTATCTGAACCTTTAAAGGGGTACCCCAGGGAACTAAACCCATAGCCCATTCTTTCCTTCTCACCAACCTATGTATTTGTCTAAATATCATTCATTAGCTATATAGAGCAGTTTCCCTCTTTCTGATATCACTTACATGCAGGGAGTGAGAGAAAGACGTCATTGTTAGTGTTGAGCGGCATAGGCCATATTCAAATTCGCGATATTTCGCGAATATATGGACGAATATTCGTCAAATATTCGTAATATTCGTGTTTTATTTTCCCATATGCGAAAATTAGCATATGCAAAAATTCGTACGCCAGTCTCACACAGTAGTATTAGAGCCTTCTTTACACCACACAAGCTGGAAGCAGAGAGGGATGATCACTGTGATGTGTACTGTGGAAAAAAAAAACGAATATTCGTGATTGCGACTATATAGTGCTATGTTCACAAATATGCGATATTCGCAAATAAAATTCGCATTGCGAATATTCGCGAGCAACACTTGTCATTATCAGATCCTGCTTGTCTTTCTGCAAGCCCCTCACTGAGACTAGCCCTCACCTCCAAAGAAGACAAACACCACGTGATTTCTGCCTGGTCTGGCTTCACAGCAACATCTCCCCCTCCCTGTGTGAGGATCTTGCCAGGAGAAAAACAGCTCAGCACATAATGCTGCTCTTTTCCTGCTGTAGATCCAATCACTGACTGCTGCCATTCAGAGTATAGCATGATTTTTTGCTGGGCGGAAGGATCGTTTGAAAGAAAAGACATGTACAGTGTTTTTACCACAACACAGCATACACACTGATAGCAAAAGCAATTGGCTGGCAGCCATTACATAGAGCTGCACTGACTGCTGGGAGTTGTAGTCTGGGCTGTAAGCAAGAAAAAAGAATATTTAGGAGACAACAGGGGCCACAGGAGATGGCAAAATCGCATGGATAACTACAGGGGACACAGAACAGGTATTGTGGTGGCTTTTGGGGCATTTTTATTTTTCTTAACTTCCCTGGAGCAAAACTTTATTTTTATTTATTTATTTATTTTTTTAAATCAACTGGTGCCAGAAAGTTTAACAGATTTGTCAATTACTTCTATTAAAAATCCTTAATCCTTCCTGTACTTATTAGCTGCTGAATACTACAGTGGAAATTCTTTTCCGTTTGAAACACAGAGCTGTCTGCTGACATCACAAGCACAGTGCTCTCTGCTGACATCTCTGTCCATTTTAGGAACTGTCCAGAGTAAAAGGAAATCCCCATAGCAAACATATGCTGTTCTGGACAGTTCTTAAGATGGACAGAGATGTCAGCAGAGAGCACTGTGGTCATGATGTCAGCAGACAGCTCTGTGTTTCAAAAAGAAAAGAATTTCCCCATAGCAAACCTCTTCTAAACTGGGCAGTACCCGAGACACGTCTCATCAGAGATCACTTAGACAGAAATGAACAACCTTAACTTCAAAAGCTCATAAGTACTGAAAGGATTTAAAAAAAAAAATTATAGAAGTAATTTACAAATCTGTTTAACTTTCTGGAGAAAGATGATATATATAAAAAAAAAGTTTTTTTCCTGGATAACCCCTTTAAATTGGTCATTTACAGTTTGCAGTGGGCTTAAAGGGGGAATGTCAGGGTGCATGGGCATTTCCTATGTGTCAAGACTTCACTAGGAATTAGGGAGCATTGAAGTCATGAGTACTGTAGAAACAGCAGCAATGGGGATTTGGCAGGTAAACATCACTGACCCTCACAATAGTCAGTGCACAGGGGTGTTGGGGTGCATTAGAAGAATTTCAGCTGCACACTGAAAACTTTTTTTTTAATTATTATGATAACACACACAGCCAGGCAATCGCTTTGAACCAATTAAAATATAAAAAATGGGCAACTCTTTGCTGGAAAATGCAGGATTAACAAGAGTAAAACAACTAGCGGGATAAAGTTATGCAAGTCATACAATTCCGAACTGATGTAGCTTCAAGTCACCACAAAATGTTAACACTTCAAATACCACCCGTCCTTGTGCCACACAATACACCCCTGCTAACCGGGCTCAGGCCTGCAATCCCATCAAACAAATGTGACATATCATTTTATTTGGTTTGGAGATAAAAATAGAATCGCCTATTTAGATTTTAAAGCAGTGAATAAACTGAACAGCGGATTAGAGAGGCAAGATGGTATATGAAATATTTATAAAATCACTTTCCATTTATTTAATAGGCTGACGGAAATGTTTCAGAAAATAGGAGCAAGCAGGAGGGAAGTTTGGGAAACATACTGGCTATTAATAAAATCTAAGATGTAAGGACCCACAAGGTACACTTTAGGACATCATAAACTTTTCATAAAGACACTTGGCAAGCTAAGGAAAAAACATATGAAAAAAATATATAAATGGAAAAAAAAACACCGTGATTGTGATAAAATGGTAACCGTAATAAAAAGAAGAAACAAAGAATAATTTAAAAATAAAATCTCTGGTGATTTTTGTTCAGTATATTATACTCCATTCCTTCTCAATGTATCTGGAAAATGTACCCTTATTTAAATTATATTTATGCATTTATTTTTAAAGAAGAAGAACTTGTGACAAGTAGGAGATATTGTCCAGTAACAGCCCATGTGACAGCTAGGTGACCACCATCACTGGGTTTTAGTTTCAAGGAAATGTGGCGGCCACTTTCCTAAAGGGGTACTCCGGGCAAAAACATCTTATCCCCTATCGAACGGATAGGGGATAAGTTGTCTGATTGCGGGGGGCCCGCCGCTGGGACCCCCCACGATCTCCCTGCAGCAGCCCGCATTCTATGCGTCTGCAGTTTTGGAAACCGCTGGGCTTCCAAGACGGGTGACGTGACGTCACGCCACGCCCACTCTATTCATGTCTATGGGAGGGGGCGTTGCGGCCGTTACGCTCCCTCCCATAGAAATGAATGGAGGGGGCGTGGCATCACGTCCCCGTCTCGGAAGCCCGGCAGTTTCCAAACCTGCAGACGCAGCTACACATAGAATGCGGGCTGCTGTGATCAGACATCTTATCCCCTATCCTTTCAATAGGGGATGAGATGTTTTTGCACGGAATACCCCTTTAAGGTGCTCAAATACTTTATACTAAAGTCAGGCAAATCTACTGTCGCCAGTGGGTTTGGAGGCCTCCAAATTCTCCGACGACAGAAAATGTTAATGGAAAGAAGGGTCAGGTGTGCTGGACTTTTCTTTTGCCACCTGACCAGTTTGTTCTGGGAGGGATGAGCTGGCATGTGTCTGGCCGTGGCTTACCCCTCACTTTCCCATAGACATCACATGAACGTTCGGCCGTTCGGTTTTTGGTAAACAGAGTCTGCAATCTCTTGTTTACTGACATTTGTCCAGAAAATGTTAACCTACTTGTAAATGTGTGTATGTGATTTCCAGTAAAACATTATTAAAGAAGCCAATCTATAGATGGTACCCGACATAACCTAAAATGGTAGTCTTCTTAAAAGACATATTTTTCCAACACAACAAGAATTTCTACATTTATAAAAAGTCATCCTCAAAATTGTGAAGACAATCATAATAGCACATCCTTCAGACTATCTCCATTACACACATTGTCAGATATCTGAGCACTTTACCTTGTTCCCGAGTTGGTCATTCTCATCTTTACATTCTAGAAACTGTTTTTTCCAATGTTCTACACTTGCAATGGACTCTTGTAGGGCCAACGATAGCCGTGCATTACTCTCTCTCAATGTTTCTAATTCTGTCTCCCATTTCTTCACACTGGAGGTGCTGAGAAAAACAGAAAGAAATGACTAGATAAAATGTACCAAAAATTAGCATAATGAATAATATTTGTTTTACATGACATAAGTACTTGAAAGGTATCTACAGCATCACCTATATAATCCTGTACACCGCTTTATTAGAGGTTAGGGAAAGGGGCTTGCCCTTCTGCAGCAGAGGCAGAAAAACCGGAGAACTGGAAACTGGGAGACTTGTGGCAGGTCTGTTTTACACAGTACAAGGGGGTTGCGTGTGCATTGAAAATCCAGTCTCTAACGGAGCAGCAACTCTGTCAATGAGCACCTGTCATCATGGAGCAGATCGTAAATGACCGCTACTTCTGTCCTAGGGCTAAGAAGGGAGTGGCAATGGAAGAGAATCTTTGAAGCAGTGTAAGTTGAGACTAATGCCAGTCTGAGTTCTTAGCTTTAACTATGGGGTAACCTGTACATGGAAAGTGGTGCTCTGTTCACAACCAGGGAAAGCTGTAAGTGGGTTCTCTTCTGAGGCTGAAGGAGCAACTTCGTTCTCTGGGAGTGACAGATCAATAGAATGGGGTTTGGTTGCCCTGCAGGCCTCTAGAATGGAGTAGTTGGTTAGGCCTGCATTGTAGCCTAGGTTGTAAGCCTAATTGGGAAAGTCACTTAAAGGGGTACTCTGGTGCTCCAGCATTCTGAAAATTTTGTTCACAACGCTCGGAGATGGAGGCCGTGATCGTGACGTCGCGGCCACGCTCCTTGTGCCGTAACACCAAGCCCCCTTCATTCATGTCTATGGGAGGGGACGTGACATGAATGGAGGGGGTGTGGTGTGGTGTCACGAGAGAGCGTGGCCGTAACGTCACAACCACTGCTGCAGCAACCCGGTGTTTATTTGGAATGCCGGGTTCTGTGGGAGATGCCAGCAGCGGGACTCCCACGATCAGACATCTTATGATAAGATGTCTAGCAGCAGAGTACCCCTTTAAGCAGCGTGTTGGGCCTGAAAGACCGTGTCTGCTGTATTTCCTGAATCATTCAACCCATAGTGCCAACTAGTGCCAATGTAACTACCAAGCTTTTGTGTCCCAACTGATAATGGTAAGCCCGTAATCATAAACATCACTGGGTCGCCAATAGTTCTTTTAATGTAGGAACTATACAAGAGCTGAAGAAACCCCTCCCCCACAAGTATGTCATTTATAGTCAGCCGCTCTGTAAGCAAAGTCTACAGTATTGAACAGACTTCTAATGAAACTACTTTCTGGCATCTGTAAGATCACAGTTACAACTTTAACAAGTGTCACTATTGATCCGCACTGCAGTAATTCTAGTCTTCTATTCACAGTGTCAAATAATTGTACAATTTACAGTGCGATAAACTCCCCTGCTGCACGGTAAGTATATCAGAATATATACTTACTGTTCTTGCCTTTCTTTTTCTTTTAAAAAGGTTACTGACTTAGAAATCAAATATTGAATTCTGTAATTTGTAGGCATTAAACATCAATCCAAAGTAAATAATCTTATATAATTCACAGGAAGGGAACAGGTTATATGTCGTATTAGACAATTTAGTGCCAAAGATAATTAGTGTTAATCGACCCATACACATTAGGGTAGGAATTTCATACACTGTTCCAACCATATCCTCGGAACATATAGACATACATAGAAAACAAATTCATTGTTGAGTACCTGACCAGATAAGTTGGCATGTAAAGCCACTTTAAGGGTAGGGTCACACGTAGCGTATTTTGCTGCGTATTCACTGCTGCATATTTCTCTACCCAGTAAGTGGGTAGAAAAATACACATCTTATTTTGCTACCCTTTGACTTCAATGGGTAGTAAAATATGCAGCAGCAAATATGCAACAAAATACGCTACGTGTGACCCTACCCTTAAAAGGGGTACTCTGGTAAAAAAAACTTATTTTTTAAATTTAAATCAACTGGTGCCAGAAAGTTAAACATATTTGTAAATTACTTCTATTTAATCCTTCCAGTACTTTTCAGCTGCTGTATGCTTCACAGGAAGTTCACAGGAAGTGCTCTCTGTTGACACCTCTGTCCATGTTAGGAACTGTCCAGAGCAGTAAAGGTTGGCTATGGGGATTTGCTCCTGTTCTGGACAGTTCCTGACATGGACAGAGGTGTCAGCAGAGAGCACTGTGGTCAGACAGAAAGGAAATTCAAAAAGAAAAGAACTTCAGCAGCTAATAAGTACTGGAAAGATTAAGATTTTTAATAGAAGTAATTTAACTTTCTGGAATCGGAAAACAATTTTTTTAAATTCATCTACCAGAGTACCCCTTTAATGGAGATTTTATAAATTGACATAAATAGCAAATCCCTAATATTATTTTATTATTACTAAAACTCGCTTTCTTAATCTGAATGTTCTGCCCTGTAGATACAGGCAGAAATGGCAGAAGCAAAACTACCACGTTGTGGGTTACTAAGAGTGTTTATTTTTTTTTTAACCCATACATCCCTGTATGTTTTAATCTAGATATGAAATAAAGGTTGAATATTTTATTTCTGAAAGCTGGGAATTAATCTTTTGTCTACGTAAATGGCAGACTTAAGTTTACCAGTAGGGGTTACAGGTCATTAACAAAACAAGCAACATCCAATTGCCATAGATTTATATTTTTACACTCCAATAGCAGTTAATAATAAAGATGCTATGAATCATCATAGGCAATCACCACTGCTGTAATTAGAATCGAAGCCTCAAGTGTTTAGTAAAACTAGAGGTGTTTTTCCCAAATACATAGGAGGATTTGCTTATTTGATTAGAAATGCTCAGTGAATGCAAATGAGCAGCGATTCGTAGCAACCAACCAAATCTGGATTGCTATGGAGATCAGTTCATGTATGCGTAGGGCACCAATTTTTCAGAATGGTGCTTTTTGTTAAATGTCTCCCTCTTCACTAGTTTCCAGATGAAGCCTAGGCTAGCCATGACAACTGAGCACTCTCTTAAGTGCCACTCTAGTGTCGCGATGGAAGTACTCTAACTACCAACTGCAGCGATTAGAAGATGGAGTCATTCTAATACAAAACCCCACCTGGCACCTGGCAGCACCGCTCTGCCATCATGGCTAGCACAGACTTTAGCTTCAGCTATTAGCGGAAAGCAGGAGATATTTAGAATGGCTTTAATGAGGTAAGTGAAATTTTGGGGACATCTAGAAAGCCATAACAATGTTTTGCCCAAAATGATGCCGTTAGTGAAGAATTATAGTTAAAACATTTTTCGGGCGTAAGACCAATGATTAAAATTCAGCTTGACCAATCGCCATTTTGTAGGCATCTGTCAGTCATTCACCACCATAAATAGTTTACATAAATTGTAAAAGAATGATTATCTATAGTATAATCAGCCTGCATATTCTAAAGAGATTCCTGTTGAAGTTTAAATATTCAGATTGTGTCTGAATGTGTAATTGTTGGCTACGTGGTAAAGGGGTACTCCGGTGGAAACCTTTTTTTTTTTTTTTTTTTTTTTTTTTTTTTTTTTTTTTAAATCAACTGGTGCCAGAAAGTTAAACAGATTTGTAAATTTCCTTTATTAAAAAAATCTTAATCCTTCCAGTACTTATTAGCTGCTGAACTACAGAGGAAATGGTTTTCTTTTTGGAACACAGAGCTCTCTGAAGACATCATGACCACAGAGCTCTCTGCTGACATCTCTGTCCATTTTAGGAACTGTCCAGAGCAGCATATGTTTGCTATGGGGATTTTCTCCTACTCTGGACAGTTCTTAAAATGGACAGAGGTGTCAGCAGAGAGCACTGTGGTCATGATGTCAGCAGAGAGCACTGTGTTCCAAAAAGAAAAGATTTTTCTCCGTAGTATTCAGCAGCTAATAAGAACTGGAAGGATTAAGATTTTTTAATAGAAGTAATTTACAAATCTGTTCAACTCTCTGGCAACAGTTGATTAACCCCTTAAGGACCGTTTTTTTTTTCCGTTTTTGCATTTTCATTTTTTGCTCCTTGCCTTTAAAAAATCATAACTCTTTCAATTTTGCACCTAAAAATCCATATGATGGCTTATTTTTTGCGCCACCAATTCTACTTTGTAATGGCGTCAGTCATTTTGCCCAAAAATCTACGGTGAAACAGGAAAAAAAAATCATTGTGCGACAAAATTGAAAAAAAAAACGCTGTTTTTGTAATTTTTGGGGGCTTTCGTTTCTACGTAGTACATTTTTCGGTAAAAATGACACCTGATATATATTCTGTAGGTCCATACGATTAAAATGATACCCTACTTACATAGGTTTGATTTTGTCGGACTTCTGGAAAAAATCATAACTACATGCAGGAAAATTAATACGTTTAAAATTGTCATCTTCTGACCCCCTATAACTTTTATTTTTCCGTGTATGGGGCGGTATGAGGGCTAAATTTTTGCGCCGTGATCTGAAGTTTTTAACGGTACCATTGCATTGATAGGACTTATTGATTTTTAAATTATATAAAAAGTGACCAAAAATGCACTATTTTGGACTTTTGAATTTTTTTTGCTCGCACGCCATTGACCGAGCGGTTTAATTAATGATATATTTTTATAATTTGACATTTCCGCACGCGGTGATACCATATATGTTTATTTTTATTTTTATTTACACTGTTTTTTTTTTATTGGAAAAGGGGGGTGATTCAAACTTTTAATTCACTTTTTTTTTCCACTTTTTTTTTTGCAGTGTTATAGGTCCCATAGGGACCTATAACACTGCACACACTGATCTTCTATGTTGATCACAGAAACCAGTGATAAACGATTCTGCCGCATGACTGCTCATGCCTGGATCTCAGGCACTGAGCAGTCATTCGGCGATCGGACAGCAAGGAGGCAGGTAGGGGCCCTCCCGCTGTCCTGTCAGCTGTTCGGGATGCCGCGAATAGCCGCGGCTATCCCGAGCAGCCCGACTGAGCTAGCCGGGAACTTTCACTTTCACTTTTAGCCGCGCGGCTCAGCTCTGAGCGCGTGGCTAAAGGGTTAATAGCGCGCGGCGCCGCCATCGGTGCTGCACCCTATTAGAGGCGGGTCCCGGCTTCACTATGACGCCGGGCCCGCCGTGATATGACGCGGGGTTACTGTGTAACCCCGCGTTATATCAGAAGAGCAGGACCAAGGACGTACCGGTACGTCCTTGGTCCTTAAGGGGTTAAAAAACAAAAAAAAAGGTTTCCACCAGAGTATCCCTTTAAGCTTGCCAGATGTAACTTTTTTACCTGTATTATTTTATTACTCAATATTTGACAAAGACATGGACACAATTAATACTGTTTAGTAGACCACTGGATAAAGATGCCTGTAATTAAAGGGGTACTTCAGTTTTTTTTTTGTTTTTTTTACTGTTACAGGGCTGTAAAGTTAGTGTAGTTCATAATATAGAGTCGGTACTCGTGTTTGATGGCTGGTTTCACACATCTTATGTGATCTTTGCCTTAGATATTCATTTTAGCAGCTTACAAAATAAGTGTCTCAGGCCTTTCCCATGTTACAGTGAAGCCTGAGACAATGCATCACTAGTCAGGTGTTGAAAGGGAATGTGTCTGTGCTTCAATGGGTGGAGCGACCGCTGGGTGGGAGGGAAATTATTCTCCACAGGGCTGCAGGGTATTGTATTTTCAAGCACAGCACACATGGAAGGGAGCCTAGATGTGCTGCAATGGGTGAAATGGCTGATGTGTGGGAGGAGATGTCACCTCCCACCTAGAAACAAGGGATCCTGGGGATTGTAAGGCACAGAAATAGTAAATAGCCAGTTCACACAAACAAGCCAGCAGCATGATGGGGAGACATAAGACACAACCATTTACCAGCAACACTAACATGGATCCAGCCAACGGCTGTTCGGGCATGCTGGGAGTTGTAGTTTTGCAACATCTGGAGGTCCGCAGATTGAAGACCACTGCATAGGAGGTAAAACTCACGTGTCCCCGCCACTCTGGACCCGTCACCGCTGCCCTGGATGTCGCTCCATCGCTGTCGCCGTGTCCCCGTCGCTCTGCTGCCGGCCTCCTGCTGAACGTCTCTGCTGCCGGCCGGGTATCCTCGCTCTCCGTCGCCGTCATCACGTCGTTACGCACGCCGACGCAACGACGTGATGACGAGGAAGGAGAGTGCCGGCCGTACAGGGGATCCCTGAACGGAGAAGACACCGAGGAGGCAGGTAAGGTCCCTCCCAGTGTCCTGTAAGCACTAACCCGGCTATTCAGTCGGGCTGTTCGGGACCGCCGCAGTGAAATCTTTCCCTTCAGACGTGGCGGTCAGCTTTGATCGCCGCGTCTGAAGGGTTAATACAGGGCATCACCGCGATCGGTGATGTCCTGTATTAGCCGCGGGTCCCGGCCGTTGATGGCCGCAGGGATCGCTGCGATAGGGGTGTATTCGCCGTATAAGACGCACTGACTTTTCCCCCCCAGTTTTGGGGAAGAAAAAGTGCGTCTTATACGGCGAAAAATACGGTAAATAAGATCATGCAGGTCATCTTTTTATGTGATTATCCAATTTAAAAAAAATCAAGGTGCAAGAAAGGTTTACAGGCTCCATATGCAGAAAAGCATATGAAGCATTAGAATAAAGATGGAAACACATTGGAGTCTTTAGATTTTCAGTGAATATAAAACAAGGAAGTTCTCTGCAGTTTTTCCTGAAATTGAAGCTCATGGTATCAAATATTCACAACACAGTATGAATAAAGTACAGCAAAATAATAAGGCAATTCAAATACATTCTCTGGCTTTTTCCATCTGGACCTCCAAGCAGGATATTTTAGTAGCTGTGAGGCGATAATGTTTTTTGTTACAAATGTCAACAATTTAATAAAGATTTCTTTAGTAGAAGGATGTCAGGTTCCTCAAGCAAATTTTATACAGAGATTTGAAAGAAAAAGACAATGGTTGGTTCAGTGCTATGAATAAATGATTCCTTATGGCTATGCAGCTATGTCCCATATGTGAGCAATGAGCAATGTCACCTTAATTTACTGCGACTTTCCAGGGAAATGTTACTCAAGCTCCAGCTCGTGGGATAAACCGTAAAGCATTTGGCCTTCTGGATAAATGGTGACCATGCCCCTTCAAGAGTTAAAGTAGCTCAAGGCTCAAAATAATGCAATGCCATTCTATTCTTAACCAAAGTCAGATGAAAAGCAAGAGATGCAGTAGATTTTGACTGCTGGGAACAAAACTAACTTTAATGGGTAGTAACACACTAAAAAAAGGACCATCTTATAGCTAAACAGAAGTGGCTTATAAGACCTACTCAGGTACAGTATATACTCGAGTATAAGCAGAGTTTTTCAGCACAATTTTTTGTGCTGAAAACACCCCCCCTCGGCTTATACTCGAGTGAACTCTCCGCCTGTCAATCCCTTCTCAGTGGTCTGGAGGTCCGCAGGTTGGAGACCACTGATAAAGGGATTGACAGGCGGTGATGATGAAGGAGGGGGGATGATGACGGGGTCTGGATGATGGCGGGGGTCTGGATGATGGCGGGGGTCTGGATGATGACATGGGAGGGGGATGATGTATTTCCCATGCTAGGCTTATAGTCGAGTCAATAACTTTTCCTGGGTTTTTGGGGTAAAATTAGGGGCCTCGGCTTATATTCGGGTCGGCTTATACTCGAGTATATACGGTAGTAGATCCTCATAGAAGAGTGGCATGTCTTAGGTGCAAGGGAGTAGTAGTAAGGTGCACCACTGCCACCTGCATTAATAATAAAAGGCTTGATCCAATTAAGACCTCCATCAGTCAAGCAGGAGCAGTGAATTGCAGGAATAAACATGTAGAATTCTTTTTGCTGTAGATGTAATGTCCAGTGCTGGAAAGGGCACAATAGGCACTACAACTAAAAAAAAATACATGCACTGTAGCGCTGATACTGGCTGGAACTATTGTATGGACACTGGAATGTTTTTGACTCAATTGCACACCATGCAATTCTCTTGCTCGAGACCCATCAGAACTTTTGAAAAGTTTCTGTGAAATGTCAAAAGTTTTTTATTTTTCTTAAATGAGAGGGACATTTCAAGGTTTTTATACACTTGGTCATTACAGCAATCCCTGAATGCCTCCTAAATGCAACCAAACCATGGAACATAGCCATAAAACATTTATTTTATGGAGGACTTGGGAACATACATAAGATTTGGATTATTATGCATCATCAACAAAATGGACTGTATAAGTAAAGACAAAAAAAAATAAAAAATCATTGGATGGATTTTTACCTTTGGGCTAGGGCAGTTTTTAGTTTATCATTTTCTGTCTTCAGCTCGGAGTCAGAAGGGGCACCATGGCAAGCCTTTTCATCATCAGTCCCATTCACACTGGATGCTCGAGTAGATGATGGAGTTTCCCGGCCAGATTCCTGAAAGTATATGAATGCTTACTATGAAAAATCCCCCACATAGCACAGTACAAATATCTACAATAAATACACAGGGAATTGTATATTAAGTGAACAGATAATAGACCCTCTTTGGCTGGTCATTACCCGCTGGCATCAATCTGGTGGCTAGAATCTGTCCAAATGTTTTATTTTTTTATTTTGACTTCTTATATGCCAGGGTGCAGCAAATTAAGTACCTCATTCATTTTCAATAAAAATGCGCTGCTATTATGCCATTGTATTTAAATGATTATACTATTATATGTATTCATTTTTTTGTAATTAAATTGTTTCTTGAAGAAAATCTGTTCTTCTATTTGGAGGTAACGATACTGATACATTAGGAAAGTGTAATATCATATACTCTAAACTGCCATAATGTTACAACTAGGGATCGACCGATATCGATTTTTTAGGGCCGATACCGATAATCTGTGGATAACTTATCCCGACATTCAGGTATAAATTATCGGCTATTTCAGCACAGGAGCCATAAGTAGCGTGGACCCCGGGAACAGGAAATTTTTAATCCGGGGATGGGGGAGGCAATGGGGCAGTGGCGGCGGCGGTCTCTGGCCGGGGCGGTTCGGGGCATTATCAGATTATCGGCAAGGTAATTGCCGATACCGATAACGTCCAAAATCGTGAATATCGGCCGATAATATTGGCCAAACCGATAATCGGGTGATCCCTAGTTACAACCACCACCCTACTATCATGTAAGCCCCCTCATTTCACTAAAACAGCTCTGACCCACCAAAGCATCCATTGGTATCTGGCATCAAGACATTGGCAGCAAATCTACTAAGTCCTGGTTATTGGGAGTTGGGTGCTTCAGGGATTGGGCTTGTGTTTTTTGGGGCAACACCTTGAACTCTTCGTCATGTTCCTCAAACCATTCCTGAACAAGTATTGCAGTACACTGCTGAAAGAGGTCACTGCCATTTACTGTCATAGGGTTTACTTGGGCTATTACAATGTTTAGGTGGGCAGTACGTGTCTGTATGTGGTAGTAACAGCCACGTAAATGCAAGGACCAGAGGTTTTCCAGAAAAACATTTCTTAAAGCATCCCATTTCCTCGGCCGTCTTGCCTTCTTCACATAGTGCTTTGAGACACCATCTCTTCCCCATATAAACCAGACTAAATGGGTTAACTTTCGCTATAACTGTATTGCTGGTTCGTCAGTTGTCCTTGGTCCACTTTTGGTAGGTACAAGCCACTGCATAACAGAAACACCCGCACAAGACCTATTGCTTTGGAGATGCTTTGACTATGTATGAGTTTCTGTTTAACACATTGGCCCTTATTTACTAAGAGTGGAGTGTAGGTTTCTTTGTGGGTTTTAATTCCCTACAACTTATTTTCCACGGTATTTACTAAGGCTTCCCTACATTTTTCTTTTTTTTTTCTTTTACACATTCTCTGATCTGTCTGGTTTTCCTCAGCTCAAATCCACCACATTTTATGTGGAAACCTTAGTAAATATGTTGTTTTTTTGTGAAAACGTCAAGAACACGCCCCTTTTCGGAGACCACACCCCATTTCCCCGGTGATCACGCCCCTTTTTCGGGTTCTCTTAGCAAAATGGAGAGTTAGTCGGGGTTTTTTTTTTTTCAATTCTGGCGCAAAATCTGGCGCAATGCGACAGAATCTGGCGCACAACCCGATAAAACATGTCGGGTTTGCAATAGTAAATGAGGGCCATTATCTATCAATCTCTCAATCTCTCAAGCCTTTATCTTGATATCCTGTAAGCCAGCGGTCTTCAAACTGTGACCCTCCAGCTGTTGAAAAACTACAACTCCCAGCATGCCCGGACAGCCAACGGCTGTCCGGGCATGCTGGGAATTGTAGTTTTGCAACATCTGGAGGGCCACAGTTTGAAGACCACTGCCGTAGGCAATAGTGGGTCACACACTGCAACAGCTACCAAGTTTTACATTTTTCCTTGCAATAACAATGTGATTTCATAGATTTCAGAGGCAGGCATCTTCCAAAAGAGAAATCCTTTTAGTATGTAAGCTCTAAAAATGATGGGAATTACCGAAGGATGTACTGGCTTTCATGTTTTTTTACGAAGCAATGTTAATAAGGATGGAACAAGAGTATGACTTCCGACTTGACAGATTCAGGAGAATCTGGAGACCGAGCTGTTAAATAATCTGTGAAAATGAGAGGGGCCTGGTCTATTAAACAGTATGATATGGGAAATCCCAGAAAAGTTATTGGTTTTTGCAAAGCCCACCACAGAACAGTGATCAGCAATGGTCTTTACAGTGTGGTGTCCCGGTACTGTACACGTACTGTACCTTGTGTTATAAGTCCCCAAAGTCAGAGTTCCTCCGTATGGATAGGATGCTCTTAGTGGGATAACCCCTAATCACCTCTTCCTTCTTTAATTTTATGTGTTTGTAATATATAGAATGTACAGTGTTAATATTGCTTCCAGGACCTTAGGTCACGTGATTGATAATGATATTGTTCTGCTAAGGTTAAGGACCTTTCAGGTCAGGTGCTCATGTCACGTGTTGTACCACAATGCTTTTTGTATTAGGACTGACAAGTCTGGGGGACCAATAAGCTTGAAGCCCGCCCCTTTAGATATAAGGGCGCTGTTATCCAATCCTCGCTCTCTTGGGTTCCGGACTAGCAGAGAGAGAGGAGTTCCGTGTATACCTCCAAGACAAATCTAGGCCTGAAGCCTGCTAACTTCAGCCGAATACAAAACCGTTAGTTCAATCTAACTCAATCCTACGTGACTGCTGGACCTAAACAATTTCCCTAAATCCAGTGGAACAGTGTAAAGCAATTACTTCAAGCTTATTTCCTACAAGGTCCCAACCAAACCTGTGAGGAACCTAAAGTCCGGTCCTCTGTAAAGACTGTTACTACGTTAAACCTGCATAAAATCTGCAGTAAAGTTATCTTCAGTTTACTAAGATTCCGGTTGTGGACAATCCTTTATTCCTCCCTATCGTTCCTGGGACGGGTGGCTGTAGGACATATATACAGAGAGGAACCCGCACCCTGGCGTCACGACAGTTAAGGGTTAATCCAACACCCTTTCATCACTGCACAGCTACACACTACCTACCCTACACCCCCAAGCTACAATAACAGCATATATAATGAACGGGACTGGATGGAAACGTGTTCAGGAAAAAGCCTTTAAAGGAATCTGTCAGTTCTGTTTGCTAAGAGCTGCAGACACTGCTGGATAGCCGTTCGGGTATGAAGCTGTAACTTCCCTGGATCTGATAGAACCCGCCAAACTTATAAAACTGCCTTTTTATTTCTCAGCTAAGTGTCAAAGAGGCAGGGCCCAGCTAATGCCTCCTAGCTAGCCCTCACCTTCCAGTCCTTTCTAATGTTCACAGCCTTGCACATCAGTCAAGAAGGGGTTGGGAGGTGACCGTGAGCAAGGTGGTGTGCCCGGATGTGACACTTCAGTAGTTTCATCCCACCTCCTTGACACTAGGCTGAGGAATAAAAAGGTGATTTTATAAGTTTGGCAGCCACCAAGCCACAATTAGACATGGTACTGAAATCCATGGAAAGCACAGTCCTGAGCATTTACCAAACCCCCACTACAAACTGGTATCTGTTCCTGTTAACCAGCAGACTCCATGCCTTTACTTCTCAATATATGGTATACATATACACAGCAAGCAATGTGCACTCATTCTTTATTGCACATATCAGGCCTGCATAGATATTTATGTACAAATATTAGACATCACATTCAAATGTTCTGGAGAATCAGCCTTAAAGGGGTACTCCGGGGAACTAAACTGATCCCTTATCTACAGGATAGAACATAAGAGTCTGATCGCAGACCACTGGGATCCTCCATGACCTTTTGTACAGGGCCCAGCTACTTATCTCATCTGAGTGCTCCCTGACACCCCTTCCCCCTCGCCAAACACCCTTTGAGACAAGCGCAAGTGACGGGCCACTCAGGCAATCACCAGCTGAGGCAGGACATTGCTGCTACCAGTGATTGGCTAAGCGGGCTGTCATTTGCGCTTGTTTTAGAAGGTGGGGGCCAGAGCACGCTGACGACTTAGTAGATGGGCCCTCTACAGAAGATCGGGGAGTTGGGGCAACCAATGGGAATCCTATGGATAGGGGATAGGTTCAGTTCTCTAGAGTACCCCTTTAAAGTGAAAAAGATTTGTTTCAGGTCATACTAGAAAGTAGAGATGAAATTGTGAATATGTTAGACTGAAAAAGTATTCTTTTCTGTTGGGAAGAGTCTCGGTAAAAGCCGTGCATCACTTTCATGCTGCCTGAACCATGAGGCAGAAGTGTACCTCTAGGACAGCATGGTCTGCTGCTATCAAATGTACTCTTCTGGTCGGAAGCACATTACTGACATTCAGTATAACCATATAAATAGCTCTTGATAGATGTTTATCTAGTTTGAAGCTTTTTGCATATTCTCTCAGGAGGATTGACTGATCTCTTCCCATCTTCCTGCTGTTTCCTGAGATTCAGTCAATATTCCAGCGAGGATGCTTTCACATTTTATATAGAGCAGTGTTTCCCAACCAGGGTGCCTCCAGCTGCTGCAAAACTACAACTCCCAGTATGCCTGGACAGCCAAAAGCTGTCTGGACATGCTGGGAGTTGTAGGTTTGCAACAGCTGGAGGCACCCTGGTTGGGAGACACAGATATAGAGGCACATGCATGTAGGCTTGCTACAGTAAAATTAGTTTATTGGAACCCTCTTGGGCAGGATATGATTAAAATGTATATGATTATATAAATTCTGTCACTACGCTTAGGGTGTTCAGGTTTTTGAATTATTGAATGAAAAAAACAGGAATGTATTTGAAAGGAGTAGTTTTAGTATTTCCTTTATAAGTGTCCTCCACTTATGATCTGTTCTTGGTTTTGTATTGAACAGTTTCAATTAAAAACCTGAACATGTGAACACACCCCGACACAGAGGAGAACATACAATCACTAGTCATCTTGGGTACAAAAGGACAGTATCACCTTAGAATGCCTCGTCAAATTCACAATACAATAAGGTTTTGATGATTTTAGTTTTAATTGTGCACCTGACAATACACCGATTTTACTGGGTGTGTCTTTTCTGTATAAGGGTACGTTCACATAGGTGGATTTGCGGGTTTCCCGCTGCATATTTGAAAGGGGGCGGGCTCGTCTCGGCTGTCCGCAGCAGATTTTCCGCTGCAGAAAATCCGCCTCAGACCCTACTGACTTCAATGGAGCTTGCGGCGGATTATCCACAGCGGAAAATCTGCTGCGGACAACCGCAAAGAGCCCGCCCCCTTTCAAATACACAGTGGGAAACCCGCAAATAAATCCACCCCTTGTGAAAGTACCCTAAGAATGCAGACAGCTTCGGCGCGTGTTCCCACATTCTCTGAGAAATACAGATGCTCCTCTGTATTATAACATGGCATGACCAACATAAAAAAAAATATTATACATATACATTATATATATATATATATGTACAAGGCTATAACTATTTTAAGCAGCAGGCCAGGATGTTATTTACAGACAAGAGTATATGATTTTCCCCATATATGGTCCTTTATTCGCAATGAATAGGTGGGCGTCCCGCAGTTGCTATAGTAACATTTTAAAACAAGGCTCAAAATAAATGGCATGCCAACATGGTTTGCTTAGGTCCTCATTTTCAATGTACTTTACATTTTTCCACACTTTTGAATGGATTATAAGTGTTTTGTACAGGTAATGCTTACTTAGTCTGTATAATTTTCAATGGAAAGGTCATATACTAGCTAAGCCATATGTACTGCTACATCAAATATACGCAAAATTTTCTGCCTTGGGGAGATAACAAAATAACAGCACAGTCATATTGTTGTAAATCTATGAAAATACCTTCGTTCCCTTCAACAGTTTGTGACTGACACAATAAGACTTTGGCTATTTAAATATCACTCTCATAGATAAAGAGGTAGCCCAATTGGTAGGTACATGAAGAAGGATTCACTCCACGCAGCCTGCAGAGGGCTGTGCTGTCCCCTTAAGGACAATGGGGGAGATTTATCAAAACCTGTCCAGAGGAAATTGCTGAGTTGCCCATAGCAACCAATCAGATCCCTTCTTTAAATTTTGAAAAGGCCTCTGAAAAATGAAAGCAGCGATCTGATTGGTTGCTATGGGCAACTCAACTTTACCTCTGGACAGGTTTTGATAAATCTCCCCCAATGGACGTATATTTACATCCATTGCCCCCTCCTGTTATATGAAGCTACCAGCAACCAGGACCCGCGGCTAATGCCAGACATTGTCGATCAGGCTGATGTCCGGTATTAACCCTTTAGATGCCACAATCAAAGTTGGCGGTGGCATCTAAGATGGGGGGAAAAGTTATCCCAGCTACCTCAGCGGGACTGCTGCAGTGAAATCGCAGCATCCTGAACAGCCCTTATCTGTCTCCTCGCTGTCCGATCAGTTCTCCAATGCTCCAGTCAGTCATGGCATGCCAGAGCAGTCGAGCACCGATAACACTGATCAATGCTATGCTAGGGCTACATACCACCAGGACTTTTTCCAGCAAAATCTTCTCTTTGTAGAACTTGATGCCCAGATGCTATTGGCTCCTCACTATGTCAGCACACACTAACCCACACTGTACCCTATGAATATAATACTGCCACACACTGTACCCTCTGAATATACTACCACAAACTGTACCCTATGAATATAATACTACCACACAATGTACCCTATGAATATAATACAACCCCATACTGTAGCCCATAAAAACCGTGATGATGCAGACATGAGGAAGGAACCGTAATGGGATGGTTGGGGGAGGGGGGGGCGGTGTTGATGCAGACACGAGGCACAGTAAAGGGGGGGGGGGTGATTCATATCAGCCTCATCACCCCCCAACTCCCACAATACTGTGCCACATGTCTGCCTCATCAACAAGCCCCCTCCCCCTCCATTACTGTGCCCCATGTCAGCCTCATGTAATCATGTCAGTCTCTCAAACAACAATGTTAACACCCCCCCCCCCCCTCCCATAGCTCTCCAAGCAGGGAGCACCACTCACCGCTGCTGTTCCTGAGCATTCTGTTTGTTCCTCACGCATGCTTCACTGTACTGGTATGCCTGGGACCAGTCCTGACAGCTGATGTATTAGACGTCAGCGCAGCTCAGCCGTCTGACACATTACATCCACGCCCACCTCGGCATCATGTCACATATCAGTGACAGTGACAGATGGACTCCAGGTGCAAGTTAACTCCTTTGAAGTCCAGCTGGGTAGTGGGGGCACAATTGGGTGGGTATAATAGTATTATCTCACATTGTTTCTGTTAACTCCATCTCCAATGCAGAACAAGCTCACAGAAACCGCGCGTGACACCAATGGTTGGACGCACGGCAGGGTGTCACCCCACCAGAGGGTGTCACTGTGCGGTCCGCCCCACCGCACCCAGACAACGACACTGACGTTGGGTGGGCGATGTGTTTCTAGGTTTTAACATTCACCCCATGGTAGCTGTTGACTGCAGCCACAGCACCTTATATGTGCACTTCACTATAACATGCGGCAGCATGTTTGTTTCATAGATTGCTATCTGTGACACCGATGAGACCAGTGGGTTGAGGTTTTTAACAAATTTTTTTACTTCAATAAAGTTAAGTTTTATAATTAGATTAGTGGATGGGGAAATAGGGTTTTTGTGGTCGGTCACACGATCAATTGAGGGTGTACCGTTTTAAATAGGTAATCCACTGAAAAACATTTTTTTTTATATAAACTGGTGCCAGAAAGTCAAATAGATTTGTAAATAACTTCTATTAAAAAAATCTTAATCCTTCCAGTATTTATCAGCTGCTGTT
Source organism: Hyla sarda (assembly GCF_029499605.1). Classification (NCBI taxonomy): domain Eukaryota; kingdom Metazoa; phylum Chordata; class Amphibia; order Anura; family Hylidae; genus Hyla; species Hyla sarda. The sequence goes on along the minus strand of NC_079192.1, from coordinate 132,795,412 downwards.
ATGATCCACAGGAAGTTCTTTTCTTTTTTAATTTCCTTTCTGCCTGACCACAGTGCTCTCTGCTGACACATCTGTCCATTTTAGGAACTGTCCAGAGCAGGATAGGTTTTCTATGGACAGTTTCTATTATGGAAAGAGGTGTCAGCAGAGAGCACTGTGGTCAGGCACAAAGGAAATTCTAAAAGAAAAGAACTTCCTGTGGATCATAACAGCAGCTGATAAATACTGGAAGGATTAAGATTTTATTAATAGAAGTAATTTACAAATCTGTTTGTCTTTCTGGCACCAGTTTATTTAAAACAAAAAGTTTTGCAGTGGAGTACCCCTTTAATAGTCTTAACCTACAGAATAGAGATACGGTGTCATTTTTACCCCAAAAGTGCACTACGTAGAATTGGAAGCCCCCAAAATTACAAAATGGCATTTTTTATATATTTTTATTTTATTTTGTCCCAAATATTTTCTTTTTTTGTTTCGCCGTAGATTTTGTGATGAAATCAATGATGCCATTACAAAGTACAATTGGTGGCGCAAAAAACAAGCACTCATATGGGTCTGTAGCATTAGAATTTTTAGAAGGTGAGGTGGTGGGGGGGGGGGGGGGGGGGGGAACTGTGATCCTTAAAGGCATGCTCCCCACCCGCAAGATATCTTTGGATAGGGGATAACATGTCTGATCGCGGGAGTCCCACCTCTGGGACCCCCACAATCTCTGCTGCGTGCCTGATAAACGAACGTTGGATGCGGCAGGGAGATCGGGAAGAGTTCCAGCAGCGGGACCCCCGTGATCAGACATCTTATTTCCTATACTTTGGATAGGGGATAAGATGTCTAGGGGTGGAGTACCCCTTTAAGGGGTAAAACAAGTGCTTGACCCACCTGTCCAAGGATTAGGGGGTATTATGGTGTAAACTATTCAGATTTTAAAATACATTTCCATACAGATTTTGCAGTGTTACTTCTGCTGGGAATCCACGACAGATGTCTGTGCAGACCTGAGGGCATACTGCTAAGATTAAAATCAGCATGACAACTTTTCTTGAAGTACATTCACACTATGGTGGAATTTGCATGAATTCTCTATAGACGAAAACGATTCATACTGCTGTTACTGCTGTCAAATATTTTCCCACTCTCCTTCATTAATATGATTTGGTCAAGTGGGCAAGAGGAAAGGGGATACCCTGCTGCCAAACACCTCTTTGCAGCGGTTTTATCTCCTGCGGGGACAATGCTGTATGACCAGATTCTTATGTAGCATCTAGTATGTTCTTATAATGCACAGGATAACTGCACTCTGTAAAAAAAACAACCTTTTGCACATAAATATAACTATTTAGGAAACCTAATAAAACCATATATAGCAGGGACCTACTTGGGAATGATTACTAGAAGTTTCCATCTTTTCTTGCGATCGGTCTCGGGCCAGTTTTGCGGCTTCTTTAACTTCCTGAAATTTGTCTGCAAACTGCAAAAAATAAATCAATGTATAAAATACACAGATAAAAAGCAAATCTGAACATTTTTACAAGGGGAGAGGTGTCTCAGGGAACCTAAAAAAATTCAACATGCATATGTCTTTTCCTGATTAAAAAAAACTAAAAAAAACTTTTTTGCTGCATATTATACCATTTCACAGTTATACGTTACTATTACTACACACCTCAGTAAAAGAAGGAGTCGCTTAAAGGTGCTGTGCCTTTGCAGCAGCTATCAAAATCCTTGTAAAATATTACCTGGGGATGGTTGAAAAGCTCCAGATATTTGGAAACAAAATTTATATAGTCTCTTCAACTAGCTTTGCTTGCTAATACATCTTTAAGGACATAGAGGCTAACATAATACTCTTCTTCTAAGACACAAACAATACTACTACATAAGCCTTAGGACTTCGATAAAAGCCATGTTTGCCAGAATCGGTCCTGAAGCCTGCACTTTTTATAGGTCATGTACTTGTCTACCTGTTGTAAGTGTAGAAGTTAACTGAATGTCACTGCGGTACCAATTGTATATATCCTCCAGGTGTTTTTTTTACCTGAATACAATAAAGATTTTTTTCAAAATGGTCTGAAGTTGCTTCATTAAAGGCACCCCACTTCCAAAACATCGGCCCTCATTTACTAAGCTCTTTCCCACAGGTTTTGTTTTGTATTTAGGCACAGGCTTTTGCAACATGCCTGTGCCAGGGTGCCCCATTGTGCACCAGCATGTGACATAATGAGCATGAAAAAAACCACAAAACCCAACAAAAGGGGGCATGGCAACACATTTGCATAAGGACCCTGGATATTTATAAAGGTTTACAACTTCACATTACCCTACAAAATCATATTACCCAATTCCTTTACTTGGGAAGGACCCTCGGGAATTTTGGTTGTTTTTATTCTAAGTGATTTTGCTTGCTACTAGATTCCCTAGGTAATATGTATATACAAATATTTATTTAAAAGGCAAATTAGAATAATTATTTTTCCAGCATGCGTCAAAAAGTTAAGTATGCACTAAAATTGTAATTAAAAAAACCCACACAAATGCAAAGAATAGTAAATAAATTAAGAAAATAAATATTTGGATTAGTAAACCTACAACAAATACAACCCTACACTCTTAGCAAATGAGGACCATTGGGCATAAAACAATTGCACAAGCAAATTTAAGAAATTATGTAATACAGCTTATTAAATAGGAGTGCAAGTGAAGTGAAGACCAGCTCACCCCGCCTCGGACAGCAGAGCACGGATCCAGGTGCTGGATTGCACCAGCCAATCAGAGGAACAAAGAGAGATGGATCCAGCTCGGTGCAGATAAAATGATTTTAATCCATAGGACAAGGAGGATACAAGTAACGTGTTTCAAGCGCTGTACGCGCTCTTAATCATACATGATTAAGAGGGCGTACAGCGCTTGAAACGCGTTACTTGTATCCTCCTTGTCCTATGGATTAAAATCATTTTATCTGCACCGAGCTGGATCCATCTCTCTTTGTTCCTCAGCTTATTAAATAGAGTTCCTCATATTAGGTTCTTTACCAACCACCTAACCTCCCACACCTAAACTCAGAATTCACTCTGAAAAACCTGCTTGAAAGTCAGTCAATATGGGTATATGCCCACTCCAGTGCTTGATTCACAGCATACATTGCTTAGTACTTCTCTATATTATCCTTCATGCTGCTACCTCTAAAAGTGTGCTAGAGGAGAGCAGAAACTCCTCTTATGTGTACAGCGTGTAGGAGACATCATAGCAGCTAGTCTCCACCCAATGACCAAGAGACAATTAGCAATGGAGTCTGAACAGGAGAGGATGATATAGTTTAAATAAATAATGTTGCTCCTCATGTACAGACGTGGCAGTTTATTTTGATAAAAAGTTACCCGATAGTGTAGGTACTCTTAAGTTCATTTAAATCTTCTATAAATGCTTTACTCTCTTTGGGCAATAATTCTCAAGAGCTGTTATTAATGTATGATAAATCACATACCGTATTTTTCGCCCTATAGGACGCACCGGCATATATGACGCACCCAATTTCAAAGGTGCAAAATTTTGAAAAAAAAGATTCTGCACCCAACAGTGATCTTCAACCTGCGGACCTCCAGATGTTGCAAAACTACAACTCCCAGCATGCCCGGACAGCCGTTGGCTGGGAGTTGTAGTTTTGCAACATCTGGAGGTCCGCAGGTTGAAGACCACTGTATAGGAGGTAATACTCACGTGTCCCCGCCGCTCCGGACCAGTCACTGCTGCCTTGGATGTCGCTCCATCGCTGTCGCCGCGTCCCCGTGGTGTCCCCGACGCTCCGGACTTCTTGCTCCCCGGGATCCGCGCTCTCCGTCGCCATCATCACGTCGCCATCATCACGTTGCTATGCACGCCGCTCCTATTGGATGACGGCGTGCGCGACGACGTGATGACGTCGCAGGAGAGCGCAGGGGATCCCGGCACGGAGAAGACACCGAGGAGGCAGGTAAGGTCCCTCCCAGTGTCCTGTAAGCTGTTCGGGACGCCGCGATTTCACCGCGGCAGTCCCGAACAGCCCGACTGAGCAGCCGGGTTAGTGTTATTTTCCCTTCAGACGCGGCGGTCACCTTTGATCGCCGCGTCTGAAGCGTTAATGCAGGGCATCACCGCGATCGGTGATGTCCTGTATTAGCGGCGGGTCCCGGCCATTGATGGCTGCAGGTATTCGCCTATAAGACGCACCAACTTTTCCTCCCCAGTTTTGGGGAAGAAAAAGTGCGTCTTATACGGCGAAAAATATGGTACATGACCTATATGTCAAATAGTAGAGCCAGGTTGTCACGATTCGGCTGGCTGGAGGTGGATCCTCTGTGCCAGAGAGGGATTGGCGTGGACCGTGTCGGTGGACCGGTTCTAAGTTGCTACTGGTATTCACCAGAGCCCGCCGCAAAGCGGGATGGTCTTGCAGCGGCGGTAGCAACCAGGTCGTATCCACCAGCAACGGCTCAACCTCTCTGACTGCTGAAGATAGGCGCGGTACAAGGGAGTAGACAAGAGCAAGGTCGGACGTAGCAGAAGGTCAGGGCAGGCAGCAAGGATCGTAGTCAGGGGCAACGGCAGGAGGTCTGGAACACAGGCTAGGAACACACAAGGAAACGCTTTCACTGGCACAATGGCAACAAGATCCGGCCAGGGAGTGCAGGGGAAGTGATGTGATATAGCCAGGGAGCAGGTGGAAGCCAATTAAGCTAATTGGGCCAGGCACCAATCATTGGTGCACTGGCCCTTTAAGTCTCAGAGAGCTGGTGCGCGCGCGCCCTAGAGAGCGGAGCCGCGCGCCAGCACATGACAGCAGGGGACCGGGACGGGTAAGTGACTTGGGATGCGATTCGCGAGCGGGCGCGTCCCGCTGTGCGAATCGCATCGCCGACGGGCATGTCAGTGCAGCGCTCCCGGTCAGCGGGACTGACCGGGGCGCTGCAGGGAGAGAGACGCCGTGAGCGCTCCGGGGAGGAGCGGGGACCCGGGGCGCTCGGCGTAACAGTACCCCCCCCTTAGGTCTCCCCCTTTCTTTGTCCGATAACTGCTTCCCATGGGATGAGGACACCGGGAGTGATTGAAGGGTTTCCTCAAAGGCAGGCCGTACAGCAGGAGTGGGAATGGGGAGGGAGGGCAGAGGGTGAAGCTTGGCACGGGGCAGGGTGACACCAGGACGGGGGCCATGAGGAGGCACTGAGGCTTGCCTGACGGGACTGGGAGGGGGGGAGAGGCATTTCTTGTGGCAAGCAGAGTCCCAGTTCTTGATCTCCCCGGTGGTCCAGTCAAGGGTGGGAGAATGAAGCTGGAGCCATGGCAGACCGAGGAGGACCTCAGAGGTGCAGTTGGGAAGGACGAAAAATTCAATCCTTTCGTGGTGGGGTCCAATGCACATTAAGAGGGATTTTGTGCGGTAACGCACGGTGCAATCCAATCTAACTCAGTTGACCGCGGAAATGTAGAGCGGCTTGACGAGACGGGTCACCGGGATGCAGAATTTTTTCACCAAAGAATCCAAAATGAAATTCCCAGAGGCACCAGAGTCCAAGCAGGCCACGGCTGAGAGGGAGGAGTTGGCTGAAGGAGAAATCCGCACGGGCACCGTGAGACGTGGAGAAGCAGACTTTGAACCAAGAGACGCCACACCCACGTGAGCTGGGTGCGTGCGTTTCCCAGACGTGGAGGACGAATAGGGCAATCCACCAAGAAATGCTCGGTACTGGCACAGTACAGACAAAGATTTTCTTCCCTACGGTGATTCCTTTCTTCCTGGGTCAGGCGAGACCGATCCACTTGCATGGCCTCCTCGGCGGGAGGCCCAGGCGTAGATTGCAAAGGATACTGTGGGAGAGGTGCCCAGAGATTTAAGTCTTTTTCCTGGCGGAGCTCCTGATGTCTCTCAGAAAAACGCATGTCAATGCGGGTGGCCAAATGGATAAGTTCTTGCAGGTTGGCAGGAATCTCTCGTGCGGCCAGCACATCCTTGATGCTACTGGATAGGCCTTTTTTAAAGGTCGCGCAGAGAGCCTCGTTATTCCATGATAATTCGGAAGCAAGAGTACGAAATTGGATGGCGTACTCGCCCACTGAAGAATTACCCTGGACCAGGTTCAGCAGGGCAGTCTCGGCAGAAGAAGCTCGGGCTGGTTCCTCGAAGACACTACGGACTTCAGCGAAGGAGGACTGGACTGTGGCAGGATCATTGCGGTCCCAGAGCGGTGTGGACCAAGACAAGGCCTTTCCTGAAAGAAGGCTCACTACGAACGCCACCTTAGACCGTTCTGTAGGAAACAAGTCCGACAACATCTCCATATGCAGGGAACATTGAGACAGAAATCCACGGCAGAGTCTAGAGTCCCCATCAAATTTGTCCGGCAGGGACAAGCGGAGGCTAGGAGCGGCCACTCGCTGCGGAGGAGGTGCAGGAGCTGGCGGAGGAGATGGTTGCTGCTGTAGCAGAGGCAGAAGTTGCTGTAACGTGGCGGTCAACTGCGACAGCTGCTGTCCTTGTTGGGCAATTTGCTGCGATTGCTGAGCGACCACCGTGGTAAGGTCAGCGAGACTTGGCAGCGGCACCTCAGCGGGATCCATGGCCGGATCTACTGTCACGATTCGGCTGGCTGGAGGTGGATCCTCTGTGCCAGAGAGGGATTGGCGTGGACCGTGCTGGTGGACCGGTTCTAAGTTGCTACTGGTATTCACCAGAGCCCGCCGCAAAGCGGGATGGTCTTGCAGCGGCGGTAGCAACCAGGTCGTATCCACCAGCAACGGCTCAACCTCTCTGACTGCTGAAGATAGGCGCGGTACAAGGGAGTAGACAAGAGCAAGGTCGGACGTAGCAGAAGGTCAGGGCAGGCAGCAAGGATCGTAGTTAGGGGCAACGGCAGGAGGTCTGGAACACAGGCTAGGAACACACAAGGAAACGCTTTCACTGGCACAATGGCAACAAGATCCGGCCAGGGAGTGCAGGGGAAGTGATGTGATATAGCCAGGGAGCAGGTGGAAGCCAATTAAGCTAATTGGGCCAGGCACCAATCATTGGTGCACTGGCCCTTTAAGTCTCAGAGAGCGGAGCCGCGTGCGCCAGCACATGACAGCAGGGGACCGGGACGGGTAAGTGACTTGGGATGCGATTCGCGAGCGGGCGCGTCCCGCTGTGCGAATCGCATCCCCGACGGCCATGTCAGTGCAGCGCTCCCGGTCAGCGGGACTGACCGGGGCGCTGCAGGGAGAGAGACGCTGTGAGCGCTCCGGGGAGGAGCGGGGACCCGGAGCGCTCGGCGTAACACAGGTCAGTGGCTCCATCATATGGCCATGACATATTTTAACATCTACTGTAGGAGATGAATAATGAAGGTTCTTATAAAATGACCGCAAGCAAAGAGCTCTAAAAATGTGAAGAACAGATACAGAAAATTGTTAAAGTTTTAATTATACCATGAACAACAGAATTTACTTGCGTTAAAAGGGAATGCCCATTTGAGCGACCTTTATAGGATTCTGGGATTTGCAGCCCACCCTTGATCAGTATACTAGCTAATTAAAATTGTTAATTAAATTAAAACTTCGCATATCCTGTAATTAGGTCTGTTTATTTCAGAGGAGAATCATTTCTTGGAGATCATTCAGGAAATTCATAGGGAAACAGCACAGGTGCTGCTGAGAATCAGACATGTTTTGTGGGTGGATTGGCTACTAGATGTTAAACAGAATCCGCCAAATCTGACACTTATTGATCGACTCCAATCAGTTCTGTACAAAAGGACGATCAACAGGAGGCAGGATACATTTAAATAAACCTGGCATTTCAATCACAGACAACTTAATGGCCTTTAAGGTTTCCTTGTTTTTAAATTAACCATTATATGTTTTCTCAAAGTTTTCATTTTAGAAGAGAGACTAATTTGCAGCACTTGTGGTCAGTTTTTACCAGATATAAAAGCCTGGCAAAGCATTCCATATGGTTATATGGTTAAGGCTAGGTTCACACTATGGAATTTCTGGGCAGAATTTCTGCCGGAGATCTAGCTGGCGGCACTAGGACCGTGTGGACTACATTGTCATTCCCATAGATGTCAATGCATTTCTGAGCAGATCTCCCAAAAGATCCACCCAGAAATGCATTGCAGTCTATGGGGGCAGCAATGCAGCCTGCTCGGTCCTAGCGCCACCAGCTCGATCACCGGCAGAAATTCTGCCCAGATATTCTGCAGTGTGAACCTAGCCTAAATCTTCTTCCTTACCATACCCAGGAGAAGTTCCTGCCAAGCGAGGGTAAAGATTGAGAGGTGTCCCCTGCTGGCCTGAAAGTGCTTCCCTGGGTAGGAGCCATCCTTGCCTAGTCCCACTGCTCCAGCTGTAATCACGTTCGTCCGCCCGTCCGTCCGTCCCCCCCCATTCCCCCCCGAGCATGATTGACCATCCATGTCACTGCTCTACTCCCAAAGCAGAACAATGACCCCGGTGGTGCCCGGGCTGTCGCTTACAATTAGGGGGTGTGATTACAGGGCAGCAAATGGGACTAGAGGATAGCTCCTGCACAAAGTACTCCTTTCAAATTTCCTAACTTCACCATCGCTTTGCCACGTGTTATAGATCGTAAAATCCGAAGACAGGTTCCCTATGCTTAAAGAGAATCTGTTGTGTTTGAACCATATTTTTACATAAAATTAGTTGTTTTTTATATGCTATTAGGCATATACAATCTCTCTCTATATATCTATATCTATCTATCTATCCATATATATCTCTATCTCAATGTGTGTGTGTGTGTATATATGTTCCAGCATCACGTCCAAACGGCTAAAGATATTAACATGAAACTTGGCACACATCTTACTTATATGTCAACAACAAACATAGGATAGGTAATTTAACCCTTACTCACCCCCATTTGCCAGAGTTTGGGTTTTTGTTTAAGGTTGTTTAAGGATGCGGATCAAATCGGATGTGTGGAATGGATCCGATTTTTAATGGAAGTCAATGGATCAGACTTTATATACGATTTCATACGATTTTAAGTTATAAAAATCGTGTACTCAGGTCGGATGGAGAAATTGTAGAAATCGTGATGTGAATGCAGCCTAACTTCCAAATGGCTGGAGATATTTCGATAATATTTGCTCACATATTACATTTATGTCCACTTAAAATATAGGATAGTTAATTTAACCCTTAACTACCCCCATTTGTGAGGGTCTGGGTTTTTGTTTAAAGTCCCATGCAAATCAATGGGAAATGTATGTTCCCACATAACTTCCGTACGGCTGGAGATATTTCAATACCTGGTACACGGGTCGGGATAGGAGGACCGGATAGGAGGTCGGGATAGGAGGTCGGGATAGGAGGTCGGGATAGGAGGTCGGGATAGGAGGTCGGGATAGGAGGTCGGGATATGACAACAATATATGAGGACAGGATATGAAGTAAAAAGCTTCCTCTGTTAATTTTCCTCCACAACAAGGATTAGGAAGGAAAAAGGGGGCAACGCCGGGTACTCTGCTAGTTAGAAATAAATCCTCAGTAGTTATCTCTTATCACATGCAGGTTTTCAATGAAAGGTAACACCTCTATTAAACAGCCAGTGGCAGAGAACACAAGATCTACCATCAAGCATGCATAATAAGTTAGCTCACCTAAATCTCCCCTATATCAGCTTCAGAGGTTAAATCCTATCATGTCATTGTCCTCTGCTTTTTAAGGATGAGCCAGTTGATGTTGGCACTTTCTGTTTTTGCCAAAGTAATGACTGTTGATTGGTCCCACAATTCTGTCTTACCTTAAATCCTGGGGCTGAGTACTGGGATCTATTCGGTGACACTGCAGTCTAGTGAAAGGTGAAACTGCAGTCTAGTGACCCATCAACATTGTTTCACTAAGGAACTATGTTTTTTATAAATGGCCATAATAATAAAAAAACAAAAAACCTTTGGCGGAGTACTTTTAAGCAAATTCAGGGTTGCTAAAACCCCTACTCCATTAGATGAACTGAAGAAAGGCTTTGGGAGGTTCTAATGGATGGTTCATCTTTTAGAACTTAAAGGAGTACTCTGATACCCAAAAATCGGACACCATAGTGAAGTGTCCTGGAATACCTTTCATTAGAGGTCCTGGTCGCCCAAATCGGTCCAGCCGTTCTCCTGTAATTCTCCCCGGTAATTTTGCTTACTTCCGGGTACTGTAAGCATGGCCGTGACGTCAGGAATGACGTTTTCCCATCATGCTTACTACACTTCTTCCGCTCGCAAGACCTCCCTTACTCCTGTTCCCCACCCCTGAAATTATAATGTATAACGCCCCTTGCTGCCTCCCCTTGTTGCTTTACCCACCCCCTGCCACTACGCCATCTCCTCCCACTCTGCCTCCTCCAATCAGCTCCTCCTAATCGCTGCAGCCGGCGCACAAAAGTAGCTAACAGCTCACATAGCTGTAGCTTTTGTGCCGGAGAAGCAGCGTTCCCTGGAGTTGGCTGGCACGCCGCTCGAACAGTGATAGGAGGAACGAATGAGAGGCGCTTACTACACGCAGCGAATCACTGCTGGGGAAACGAGGTGGGTTATGCATATTCAGATATGGGACCGCACCGCAATAGTGGGGGCTGGCATTAGGCGGGGAGTGAACTTAGAGATATGACGTTTCGTTTTAAAGATGGCCGCGGGCAGACAGTGAGTGTTGAACGAAAGTCATAACTCACTATGAGAGGCTGCACTTCCGGTTTTGCCGAAAAACATAGATGCCTGCATGGAACGCTAGTGAGGTAATTGACAATCTTATATATCTTAGGGAAAGCTTTATAATGGTGCTTAATTGTTTTGCCTCAGAGTACTCCTTTAAGTTAAGTCAAACTTTCAAGTAAAAGCACCCTACACTGAAGGGTATCACCAATATTGTATTCTAAAATAATGTAAATGAGAACACAACCAATCTGATTGCTTCTTTTTCAGAGACCTTTTAAAACAATTAAATAAGCAATCTGATTGGTCTTTATGGGCAGCTGGTCAACTTTTTCTCTGCACAGGTTTTGGTACATCTCCCACATTATTCTTTATATTTCAGATCTCATGAATACAAAACAGGTAGTGTTCTTTTGTTGCCTATTGTGAAAGTACATACTAGTTCACCCAAGGAAAAGCTGCCTACACAGATCTGCTTAAAAGGCCATGTTATTATAAGGTTGGACTGGAGACTGAAGCACTACAAAAGCCATACAGACATGTAGTGTGATGTCAGCACAAGCTGTAGCATAGACGACTCAAGACAAACAATTAAGTTATTTTTAGGGATTCGGAGCAGTAGGTTTGGTAGTCTTAAACCATCATTAGTTTTCAGTGATGCATTGGTTGCTATGGTATATATAAAAAAAAAAAAAAAAAAAAAAAAAAAAAAAAACAGACAGCTTAACCCTTGCCATGCTCAATATTTGCTGCAATTAAAAGCAAATTTTAATGGCTCCATCTGACACTAGTAATTCAGCAGGTCTCTCAAAGTTTGTGGCACAGTCAATTTTAAGCTAAAATGTACATGTTTTCCTCTGGCAATTGATACAATGTGTTGAACAATAAAGGATTATTATTCCACTGCACAGTACACAAGTGTGTATTTTTTCTCAGGAAGATAATAAAACTTAGGAAGAATGGATGTGAAGTGTGATCCAGGGGGTACTTAACTACAAAGCTAATAGCCCTCTACGCCTAAACAAGAATTTATCTTCATGCTGCCTGCAGCATTCATACCTGAAAACCGGCACAAGATAGACACTTCTGTATTAATCGACAGATCTGCATAGACTTTAGGTATAATGCTTTTCAGAAGCTGCATTAATGACAAAGAATACGTGAAATGTGGGTCAAACACGTATAGTATTGTCTCAGACATCGAAATATGCAGCACAAAGTACTGTCGCTAAAGGCAAGTGATAAAGGAAAGAGATAAAAGTAGGAAAAAAGAGGAGTAAGAAAAATTCAGTAAAGGGAAGGAAAAAGAAATTCTGTTCAACAGTAGACTGTTATATATTATACAGTTTTGGAGCTACATCCAAAGTATACTTTGGGATAATGGCAAAAAAGATTTTGATACCGCTAGATACCGCTGCTTATCTGCTGAGAGCTCAATGAACATAGTTTAATGGTCACTATGTTTGGCTCATTTCTTCAACATTTTTTTTTTTGTGTAGTCTACTGTGCTTTTGAGTTCTGCAAGAAAATCAAAGTTGAAGAAGTAGATTGGGCACAGTCTCTAGTAGACCTATATTCATTCCATTAAAGTCAATGGGCCCGCTGCAGGTAGGCTGCAGTATACGTCGGAATACCTTTGCCAGTATCTCAATAATTACCCTCAGGTGTGAGGTGACATGTAACTGGATCATTCCCCTGTATGGATTAATGCAGATCTAAGTAAATGCACCCTACGATGCCCCTAATTTTGTTCCATTTCACCCTATAAAGGGTGACCCTTTATCCTTAGCCCTAAGATGAAATCCAAAACAAAACATCAGTGATGGCATTGTAAGCATTTTAAGCAAAAAAAGAAACTACAGCTAACAAATGGTGATATCAAAATAAGTGCCAAGTTACAAACCCAACTAAAATAATTATTTGATCATTTTAAAATATTAATGTTTTGATAATAATTTTAAAATACTCTTAATTTGTGAAATAAATTCTAGATTAAAAAAAAAGTATAATCTCAAACTATCATAAAAGGATACTTCTGGGCCCTAGGTTCATTTCCTAAACAATGTATGAGTTGAGCAAGCTTTTTAAAAGCTTGGTTCGCCGTGGTCGGTGAACTTTTTTTGAAAAGTTGGCTTCGCAACGAACAACTTCAACACAAACCAGCAATGCCATAGCCCGCAGAACACACGTATAAGAGCAGTGGTTTTTAAGTGGTTTTAATGCTAAGTTCATGTAAATGTTATGGTGACATGCAGTAACTCATGGTAACCAACTGCTTGTTTAAAAAAATGTTAAATATTTTTTAGACTAAAATAAATTGGCATCTGCTGGCTGGCGGAAGATGCAATGGCTTTTTTCAAGTGTTCCAAAAATTCTCACTTTTTGAGAGGAAAATCAGCTTTTGAGGCTGGCAATTAAAAACCCAATGGCTTTTTCCAAACATTGAAAGGTGAAAAAAATCACCACATTCTGGCTTTATTGCAAGGGTCTAAGAGTGCGGCTATCCAGTACACATTTATTTCCGTCAAGCACGCAATATCCCATTCAGTGCACTAACAAGTAGGCATACAGCTTGCCATCCTTGCCAGCTTTTCCGAAGGCCCACCTCCATTCCACCTCCAATCCATACTGCCAAGGTTGGTGATCATGGTCATTGCCATCATTACTGTCACCATGTGTAGGTTCCTCATCCTTTCTCCCTTTGACAGATTCCATCTCTAAATCCTCCTGAGGTGTCACTCCCTGACCTTTCCATCTAACTCCTCTTCAAAGAAGAACATCCATATTGCTTCCAGTCACATGTGAATGCTCCTCCATTCCCCCTTACTCAGTCATCACTTTGAGCGTTTGTTCTAAAAGGAATATCAGCGGCATTACATCACTAATTCCACTGTTGTCCTTGCTGACAATTCTTGTTGACTCTTGCAAAGGCATGAGCATGTAACATGTGTATCTGATTATCTCCCAATGCTTCAGCTGAAAGTGACACTATGTCACCGTTTTGCAGTGCTAGTACAGGTTGTTGAGTTCCACCATGCTGGAACGTTGCAAAGGAGATTGTGTTGAGGATGATTACTTTGGTGCTGTATGTCCATAAGGACATTTTTTTTAAAGCAAAACCAAACACAAATGTTCCTGCACATAGTTAGCCCATCACTAAGATCATCACATTTCTAACGAAATGTCTGACAAGATTTATTTAGCACATGTGCCGTATAGTGTCTCATGTCACATAGATGCAGAGCAGCCACCACTCCACAATGGAAGACATGGACAACTTTTGTTTTCTCACGCTGCTGCTGCTGCTACCACCACCAGGCACCTGGCTGCTGCTACTACTACTACCTCTAGGCAGCTGGCTGCTGATGCTACTTGTACTGGGCCTGGGCAAATGGGTGGTGCCCACAGTGCTGGTACTGCCCTCAACATGCTAACTAGTAGAAGGCATGGCAAAGGTGCTCTTTCCTCTACCTCGCCCAAACATTCCTTTCACTCAGCGCTAGAAATACGCATTAATCCAAGCTGCAAATTCTATGTATTATTTTTTTTTATTAAACCCAGGAAATACAGGTAACTTGGAGTAAAGCTTTTTGGCATCAGTAATTCTACAGAAAGTTCTTCTGTGAACTGCTCAGGTTTCTCTCCGAAATGGCAGCAGCAATGCAGTGCATAGAGTTTTATCAGTCTCTTAAACCAACCACTATGCTGTCTCCTGATTAGCCTGGGAGCTGTATGCAACATAATGTAAATAATGATTTGCTAACCTGCAGTCATGTGATCTTGTGGCTACCTGTAAAATATTCCAGGCTACCCAGACATCATCTTAGTGTTACATCCACATCCTATCATGCACTCAGGCACCAAAACGCCATGTGTTCCTCATCCTTTCCGTTGCCAGGCTCACACGAGCAGAGCCAGGCAAAGTTCTAATTTTCGGCAAGACACTTTTCCCGCAAAGTTCTGAATGAGATTCGGACTCTGTTCATGTATCTCTATCAATAACATCAAGTGAGTCAATTTACAGTATGGCGAATATATATATATATATATATATATATATATATATATATATATAACTAAAGTATTTGCAGCTCCTTGTGGTCTGATAATATGCTATTTGCACATTGTCACTGATTCGCTTCAACTCTCACACTATTACATGGCCGGAGGGATCTGTAGCCCTCATCAGAATATTAGAATGTAGAGAGGGGGAGAGGGAGCGTTTATTTGAAAGACAATGGGACACATTAGACAAGGATTCTATAATAAACAAAAGAAGCTGTTTTAGCTCAGATTCGTAATATCTGTCCTTTAAGATGAAATCACATAATTTCTCTATTGCTGGGATTCAGTGTACTGTACTAGCTCTGTCAGAACTTCAATGATTATCTCCTCTCAGCAACAGCCAACATTCACCTGTCACAACGATGTGAAATGCAATAGTAGATGGCTATAGATTGAATATTACCTTCCAGATACATTACTTTCTAATGTGACTGATAATATAATGGAATGGAGAGCACACCTCTGGTGGAGATGTCAGTCCCTTCTTTAAGATCATGGCACGTCATAAGTTGGCAGAGGAATTGAAATGAGAAGTTTTCTGAATAGCCCTAAAGTCATGGATGCAATGCATAGCAGTATTGTTGTTACCACATGTGCAGTCTTGTGATGAATAAGACGTCATCCATTTTTGGTGTATTGGAGAACCGTTTAGAAAATGCTCTTATGTCATTATGTTAAAATGCAAACGGTCATACCTTTCTCTGAGGAGGGTTTGACAATTTGCATTTTAACATATCATATTGTGGTGAAGTGACATGCAGGTTTCTGCCGCACCCTACCACCCTACTTTTTTTTGTATTGAACACGTGGTTATCCTGCAAGATATATTGTCTACCTTTTATATTCATCACAGTATTAGTTTTAGTTCTAGTTCAGGGTATTCTATATTTTTATGTACACAATAAAGATTACATTTTAGGGGTGGGATATCAAGAGGGGTATTCGTGACTCTGGGCTTCAGCCCTGGGGTTTTGTGTAGTCCTATGTAGTGTGTGTATTCAAATTCCTATATTTCTGCAAACAGTGAATCTGTTAATCTGGTACATGTTTCCAGCACAACTGCCATATAATATAAAATAGAATTCCAGATTTCTTCCTAAAGGTTCCTTACCCTTATGGCCATCGAAAAGCCTAGGATAGGTGCTAATTCAACCCCCCCCCCCCCGCCATTCTTGTTTCTATTGACGTATGTATTTACATATACACGAATACATATGTGGTGTACTGGTACTGTACGTGTACTGTACCTTGTGTAATAAGTCCCCAAAGTCAGAGTTCCTCCGTACTTAGAGGATGCTCTTAGTGGGATAACCCCTTGTCGCCTCTTCCTTCTTTAATTTTATGTATATATTTTATTTGACCTTAGGTCACATTATTAATAATTATGTTATTCTGCTAAGGTTAAGGACCTTCCAGGTCAGGTGCTCATGTCACGTGATGTACCACAATGCTTTGTATTAGGACTGACAGGTCTGGGGAACCAATAAGCTTGAAGCCCGCCCCTTTAGATATAAGGGCGCTGTTATCCAATCCTCGCTCTCTTGTCCGGCTCTTTCCCTTGGGATATGACAGCGAGCGGAGCTCTGTGCTTACCTACAAGACAAATTAGACCTGAAGCCTACCAATCCAGAGCCTTACTAAACCGTGAGTCTACTCAATCCAAATTCCATTAATCCTACGTGACTGCTGGACCTAAACAATACCCCTAAATCCAGTGGAACAGCATAAAGCAAATCCTTCAAGCTTATTCCCTACCTACAAGGTCCCAACCAAACCTGTGAGGAGCCTAAAGTCCGGTCCTCTGTAAAGACTGTTACTACGTTTAACTTGCATAAAATCTGCAGTAAAGTTATCTTCAGTTTACTAAAATTCCGGTTGTGGACAATCCTTTATTCCTCCCTATCGTTTCTGGGACGGGTGGCGGTAGGATACATGTACAGAGAGGAACCCGCACCCTGGCGTCACGACAGTTGAGGGTTGGTCCAACCCCCTTTCATCACTGCACAGCTACACCCTACCTATCCTACACCCCCAAGCTATCACACATACATATGGTATATTTGTTGTCTCTGCTAATCCTATTAAACCCTTTGTGGAAGCAAAACTGGTAATAAAGCACCGAGCCTATACATTTTCAACTACTGTATATTAAATGCAATAAATCTCCAGGACGGCTTTCTTTTATAGCATATTAGCAGAGTACACGGCGCTGCCCGGTTTTTCCTATCTTATCCTTGTGGGGGAGGAATTGCAACAAAAGGAAGAAGCTTTTGTCCTCATATCCAGTCCTTAAATCCTGACCCCATATCTTCTCCTTGATATCCCGTCCCTATATCTAATCCTCATATCTAATCCTCATATCCTGTCCTCAGGTGGGGCTGAGTTGTAGTAAAGATATTGTAATATGAAAATAAAAGGGGTGTGGCTTAAAGGGTGGGTGTGTCTTTGCAAAATGGGGCATGGAATTCGGGGAGGTTGTGGCTGTTACAAAATCCCATTATAGTCAATAGGATTTTTAAGTTATCTGTTTTAACCCGTTATAGCCAGTTATTAATCACGGACGTTATTTTGTGACGGGAGAAAGAATGGAAGAAATAGTGCATGCACCATTTCTCCAGTTACTTTCTACCGTCACAAAATAATGTCCGTTATTAATGACGGGTTAAAACAGATAGTGTAAAAATACCATAGACTATAATGGGATTTTGTAACGCCCGTTTAACATCCGTTTTGAAGGGTTTTGTTAACGGAAGATTAAAACGGATCTTTAAAATGGATAATTCTTTATAGTGTGAAAGGGGCCTAAGAGATGAATACAAATGTTCAAGATGAATGGAGAACTGGAAATGAAGAAAAAAAATGCAAGTTACAATCCTATAGAAAGTGTCTGGGTAAATCAGACATTTTCTAATGAATGTAGGAGGACATGTATGCGAGATGTTCTGTCAAGTAGGAGGTTGCTATGGGAATTACTTGCAGTGTTATTTCCAAGCTGCCTTCGTCACAATTCAACACAAACTATTTTAGGTGTGAGGTTTTTATATTTATTTTTCAACAAGTGCTGATTTAAATCAGGAGAAAAATAAATCATCATTTTGCATAGTGCTTTTCTGATTTTTTTTTTCATATTCAAAACAAATTTTATTAAGAGTATAATAAAAGGGGATACAAGAAATAAAAAAAAAGGGCTAAACAAAAAATAGAGGTGGGTGGGGGGTATGGATCGGAGCAGGAAAGGAACAAGTTATGCAAATACAGTATTAATAGCTTTTCAGAATTTTATGTAGGCAGCTTAATAGAGGTTGTGTGTGCATGCCAGCATGTGCTTTTATGTATAAATATTTCTGTCAAACAGGTTTATCATATTCAACATCAATTCTCTTTCCTTTATTTATAATGAGATATAATTCCCTCTTTGATGCACAGGATATGAAGTTGTAGATTTAATTATACAGTCATGGCCGTAAGTATTGGCACCCCAGAAATTTTTCTAGAAAATGAAATATTTTTCACAGAAAAGGATTGCAATAACACATGTTTTTCTATACACATGTTTATTCCCTTTTTGTGTATTGGAACTAAACCTAAAAAGGGAGGAAAAAAAGATAATTGGACATAATGTCACACCAAACTCCAAAAATGGGCTGGACAAAATTGTGGAAAAATAAGATTGTTTCAAGCATGTGATGGTCCTTTAAACTCACCTGGGGCAAGTAACAGGTGTGGGCAATATAAAAATCACACCTGAAAGCAGATAAAAAGGAGATAAGTTCACTTAGTCTTTGCATTTCACTTAGTCTTTGCATTGTGTGCCACACTAAGCATGGACAACAGAAAGAGGAGAAGAGAACTGTCTGAGTACTTGAGAACCAAAATTGTGGAAAAATATCAACAATCTCAAGGTAACAATTCCATCTCCAGAGATCTAGATTTGGCTTTGTCCACAGTGCGCAACATTATCAAGAAGTTTGCAACCCATCGCACTGTAGCTAATCTCCCTGGGCATGGAAGGAAGAGAAAAATTGATGAAAGGTGTCAATGCAGGATAGTCCGGATGGTGGATAAGCAGCCCCAAACAAGTTCCAAAGATATTCAAGCTGTCCTGCAGGCTCAGGGAGCATCAGTGTCAGCGCGAACTATCTGTTGAAATTTAAATGAAATGAAACGATATGGCAGCAAGCCCAGGAGGACCCCACTGCTGACACAGACATAAAAAAGAAAGACTACATTTTGCCAAAATAAACTTGAGTAAGCCAAAATCCTTCTGGGAAAACGTCTTGTGGACAGATGAGACCAAGATAGAGCTTTTTGGTAAAGCATATCATTCTACTGTTTACAGAAAATGGAATGAGGCCTACAAAGAAAAGAACACTGTACCTACAGTGAAATATGGTGGAGGTTCAATGATGTTTTGGGGTTGTTTTGCTGCCTCTGGCACTGGGTGCCTTGAATGTGTGCAAGGCATCCTGAAATCTGAAGATTACCAACGGATTTTGGGTCGCACTGTACAGCCCAGTGTCAGAAAGATGGGTTTGCGTCCGAGATCTTGGGTCTTCCAGCAGGACAATGACCCCAAACATACGTCAAAAAGCACCCAGAAATAGATGGCAATAAAGCGCTGGAGAGTTCTGAAGTGACCAGGAATGAGTCCAGATCTAAATCTCATTGAACGCCTGTGGAGAGATCTTAAAATTGCTGCTGGGAAAAGGTGCCCTTCCAATAAGAGAGACCTGGAGCAGTTTGCAAAGGAAGAGTGGTCCAACATTCTGGCTGAGAGGTGTAAGAAGCTTATTGATGGTTATAGGAAGCGACTGATTTCAGTTATTTTTTCCAAAGGGTGTCCAACCAAATATTAAGGGTGCCAATAATTTTGTACAGACCATTTTTGGAGTTCGGTGCGACATTATGTCCAATTTATATTTATTCCTCCTTTTTTGGTTTATTTCCAAAACACACAAAGGGAATAAACATGTGTATAGCAAAACATGTGTTACTGCAATTCTTTCCTGTGAGAAATACTTAATTTGCTAGAAAAATTTCAGGGGTGCCAACATTTGCGGCCATGACTGTAAACTAAAATGACTGAACACAGCATCAAATTTACAGCTTCAAATCCTGGGCATCAAATATGCACAGGATACGTGCTATATGAATACACCCTAACGGTAGGGTCAGTTGTGTATTTTGTTGTTCATTGACTTCAATGGGTAGGAAGATATGCAGCAGCAAATACACAGTAAAATACAGCAGGTGTGACCCTGCCCTAAAGGAGTAACCCATTTCACCTTAGCTTATCTAGCAAAATAAAATAAAAAATAAAAACATGGAATGTGTGATAAAACCTTACAGACTCACTCCACAAACCACACCCCTTTTGTAAATTTTGTAAATTTTTGAGCAGAATTGTGTAAAAATGTGAAACTTTTTTCTTCAGAAAACTGACATACAATCCTTGATAAATTTCCCTCTAAATGTTCATGGACGCTACAGTGTGCCTTTATACAGAGTACATACAAATGATATTGGCAAGTAACTAATACAATATCATATATTCTTTGGCACACATTCAATAAACCAAGTACCTGCACATGAGAGATGCAAAAGAAGAAAAGCAGAAGTAAGTATTGGGTGACTAGTTGACTTAATAACATTTCCCTCTAAACTAGTAACAACTAGTTCCTGTCCCAGGAAGGCAGGGTCCATTTACAACACAAATGCTTAATCCCATATTAAAGGGGTTCTCCACCATAAGGTGATTTTAGTATGTACCTGGCAGACAGTAATGGACGTGCTTAGGAAGGATCTGCGCTTGTCTCGGGGCTAAATGGCTATGTCATGAGATTACCATAACACTGTGGCTAGCTTTTTGTGAACTTGTATTTCCTGTTCGACTTTTTTTTTTTTTTACTTTAAATCCCACAATTCCGTTTTCCTCCCTAACACACATCAGCCCCTCCACCCATTGAAACATAAATGAGCTGCATCCATTCTAAAGACCTGTGGTTTTCAATCAGGGTGCCTACAGCTGTTGCATTAGTTGCAGATTGATCTCTCTCCCACCAAGCTATCTCTCCACCCATTGAAGCAGACAGGCTCCCTGTCTTCAGCTGACTAGTGAGTCAGGTCTCGGCCACATTTAAACCTGGGAAAAATCTGAGACAACAGTCATTTTGTATGCTGTTAAAAATAAATATTGGGGTGAAAAATCACAGAAGAATTGTGAGAAAACCATCACACACAGGTAGAGACACTATATTATGAACTACACTAACTTTACAGTCCCTGTAGCATAGTCAAATAAAAAAAATCCTGGAATACCCCTTAAAATTATGATGCAAAACTTTAGAGGTTAATCCAGAACATTTACCTTAGACAAATGCTGCTCAGATCCAAATCCTAGGCCAAAAACTGTATTTGCTCTGCTGTCAGCCCATTGGCCAAATTTCTGAGATGTCTTTGTGAAAGTCATATTGGGTACGATTGTGCTGTTTATAATAACCTAGAATATAAGAACAGGGGGAGATAAACAGTTATTGGTGTTTAATTACTTGTTATTCTCAGATCCTTAATGGGAATTATTCATTGAGGTGGAACAGATGCACAATGATTTAAGGAAATGAAAAGCTGAATGCTGCACACAGATCTCCAAACAACAACATAAAAAATAAATTATAAATAAACATCCACTGTACTCAACAAATTGCAATGAAATAAATTAAAGGTAAAAATAAATAAATAAATAAATAAATAAATAAAAAGGTTAGCGCCAAGCATAAGTCCCAAATGCACAATAACCACCTGAAGGTACCATTGTACCTGTTACATATTTCAGTATAGATGCAGCTAACATGAAATTAACAAAAACTATAGTAGGTTGTAAATAAAGCTCCAGCATGTGGCATTCTCCATCTGATCTTGTACCTACCACAATAGTACAATGTGACAGCAATCTATGTAGTATGGAACCCTACAATGGTCAATATTTACTTAGCAATTTGTAAAATGCTACTTCACCACGGATTGGGAAGAAGACTATGTACTAAAATGAAAGAACGAAAACCACTCTCTTTGATCCTAATAATAACTTTTATTTAGTTCTTAAAATACATTCATCACAAAAGAGAATTCAAGTCAATACAAAAATACAAGATAAAGAGAAAATAAAGAACGGGTGCAAAAGATGTAGAACTGATTTAAGCCCAAATCTGGTATAGTCAGGATATATGTACTTGAAATATTATAGTTAGGGCTTATCCCCAAGATAAACCACCTAGACAACAGTACCTACCTAACCGAAGCACTTGCCCTGATAAATTCTGAGTTCATGATGATCCCAACCTGATGCCTTACTCTGCCTTAGTTAAATAAGATGTCCATAAGGAATTATAAGGTGAGGGAGAGTATAGAATAATCAACTATACACACATAAAGGTTGACGCAAAAAAGGCCCCCTCATTCGGGTTGCATCACTTGCCGGTGATAAACGACAGATCAACAAAAAAAGGGAAGACAAAAAGCAATACTACAACATATTGGGTTAACATATACAATATACAAGACATGATGTGGACATATAGTATATAGGCTATAACACGTGCACATTTAAATGACAGATAATCTTTACTGGCAAGTTAGATGTACAGCGGTTGAAATAAATATTAAACATGTAATCATTTTCTCACTACATATATTTCTTTTACCAGATGTTGGTAACAAGCAAGGTAATTCATACAACAAAACCAAAATAATGTGAAATGACACAGGGGAAAAAAGTATGGGACACATGAAGGGAGGTGCAAAAAGACATGGAAAGCCAAGACAACAGCTGAAATCTATAAGTAATTAAAAAGCAATCCAGCTGGTCAGTGCAAATTAACGTGAGCTGGTTCAGTCCCAACTGATGGCCTACAAAAAGGTTTCATTGACACTTGTTGAGAGCTTCAAAAGACCTGGAAGTAGTAGGTACTGTTGTCTCAAAGAAACTATATTAAATAGGCACTGTCAGATATAAAAACTTTTGATATGTTGTAAAGCATGTATAACCAATAGGTTTTGCAATTGCTTTCATTAGAACATTTTCAGTATTTCATACTGAAAAAGCCAGTCAAAGAACTGCCCACCCCCCCTGCCTTCTGGAAAGCATTCAGTCCTGCTATGTTCACTGCTCCGTCCTGGACGTTGGAGGGGGGAGGGGCTGTACATACTGCAGACTCATGTGAAGAGAAGGGGAGGGGGAGGGGCAGGAAGACTGCTGGTGGGCTCTCACTGATGTCTGCTGTGTGAGAGAGGCAGAAACACATTGCATTGCAGACGAAAAAGTAAGTGTCCCTGCATGTATGTGTGTGTGTGTGGATATATGTGTATGTGTGTATATCAGTGTGTCTATCTAATGTGTATGTGTAAGAATATAAGAAGCCAGTGTGTGTGTGTGTGTGTGTGTGTGTGTGTGTGTGTGTAATAAAGGGGACTACAATCATCTGCCTCCAGCTGTTGCAAAACTAAAACTCCCAGCATGCCTACATGATGTGTGGGCATGCTAGGAGCTGTAGTTTTGAAACAGCTGGAGGCACACTGGTTATGAAGCACTGGACTGAGGCGAGGGAGGGGGAGTGGTTATAACAGTGAGTACCTGCCCCCCTGCTTCTCGTGGACAAAATTAAGGTATTTCAGAAATAAAGCTAATTCTGAGAGAAATGTAGGTCATAGACACATAAAAAAAAAGGTACATGTACATGATCAGGATGAGATACTGAGCAACATATAACAGTTTGGTTTTTTGAGTGATCTGACGGGTACGCTTTAAGAAAGAAAAAGAATGACACATTCAATACTTATTTTACCCACTTTATACCAAATACATTGGCCAATCATCAATAGAAAACTTCCACCAGGTACCTCAAAACTCCAACGTGTTTCCCCAGTCTAGTACATTATGTGTTCATCAGGGAAAATAAACATGGAAAGTCCTACAGATCAGTCAGATGCACAAATTGTATTTAAAAATACGATTTGTTTAAACAGCCTGAACCCAGCAACATCAGACAACCTTTTAAGATACGCTGTACTCCATTATACTGAAATGAAATATCATATTCTCACATTTAAAGTTCCCTTAAATATTAGTCATGCATTACTACACAGATTCCATGGAGAGAAAAAAAAGAATGCTGCCCACATTCCCTTGCACCTACGCTTTTCATATGTATAGGTATAATAGATGAGGCAGAATTTAGACCTATATGACCATACTGACATCCATTGTTATAATTTCTCATCTTAGAACAGTCCACCAGCATTAAAGGTAGATTGTTTTCAGCTGGTTTAAAACATGCAAATGCCAGATGAAGTGTTTTGAGAAGCTATATAGGGACTTGGGCAGCTTCAGAC
Source organism: Hyla sarda (assembly GCF_029499605.1). NCBI lineage: Eukaryota > Metazoa > Chordata > Amphibia > Anura > Hylidae > Hyla > Hyla sarda. The sequence continues at coordinate 132,771,290 of NC_079192.1, read as the reverse complement.
ACTTTACTGTAAAAACTGTACCTTTCCTGAAGCAGATTGTGAAGGCAGGGCCGAGCTGCCCAAGTGCCCCAGCCTGGTACATGTCCTTGTTTGTCGTCAACTCCCTGACTGATGTAAAACCCCTGTACATCAGACAAGCAAGGTCTGGGAGGTGAGGGCAAGTAAGTAGGCATGCTAGGCTTGGGAACTTGGCAGCACAGCTGCACCTCCTTGACAATTGGCTAAGAAATAAAAAGGCAATTTTGGCAACCACCAGGCAGGGTATAATTTGCTTTTATAACCCAACAGTTATCCAATGATGTCTGCAGCTCATCGCAGAACATAGAGCTATTGGATTACCTTTAAGGAAATCCTTATCTCTGTTGCACCTGTTAAGTACCACATGATCCTCTATAAGGCTTATTGTGGTTAGGGGTCTGTTAATGTCCTGTTAATATTTTGCAGTCTTATGCAACTGCCCACCTGCCTGCGATGTCAGATGCATTTATTTTTATTTTTTGCAAAATCTGTCACTCTGCCAGACTTTGCTGGGGGGTCCAGCTGGAGGAGGCCTTGTGCTCTGGGCTTATCCTGGTCCAAAGTACAAACAGCCAGGGCAAGAACTTTCCTCACTTGCTGTCACCGATGACTGCCTACCGGGCCTCAAGGTGCAGCACCAGGCTGCCTGTGTAGACATAGAGATCTGGGGGAGGGGGACACAGAGGGCTCTAGGGGGAGGGGGGGGGAGAGGGGAGGGGCTCTGGTGGAAAGGGAAGCACAAGGCCCTGGGGGGACATATTGGAGAACCTCGCTTCAATATAACAGTGAGTTACCTTTTTACCCCTTGTCTTTGGCCCTTATTGTATGCTACCACAAGGGCGCCCCAACCACCTACATCTAGGAGACGTATACAAGCACAACCTCCCTCAACCTAGTGCTACCCCTTTGTCACTTTGCGTGCCCCTGGAAGATCCCAGCCTGTGAAAATTGTGAAATGTATCTTGACCAGACCAACCTCTACCCTTGGCTCCTGCATATCCATGGCATGTGTATCCATCCAAAACAGAGTGGAGAATGCAAATCTATGTAGGTGGAACACTGACAATTTTGGAACAAATTGCTCTATTTACTAAATGTACATGTTCATAAATAAAGGTGTATTACGCAATATCTGATGAAAAAAACTCTTCCCAAGCAGTGCAGAGTAGAGCCTCAATGAGTCAGGTTTGTTCCTTTTTATTTGTTAACTTTATTACAGATGAAATATTCCTGGGTTTCATCAGTTAGTAAATTAATTTGATAATAAAGTAAAATGTGCAGAAAATCTATATGAATGTACAGCATTTGTACAAACTCCATGGCCGTCATTTATCATTGTAGTGTAAGTGAAGCCTTTTTCTACACCTTTGTGTGCTGGTAATGTGTAGGAGCACCAAATTTATTAAATGGTCGCAGAGCATTTGATATATTTTGTGCAGGTCACATTTTCTGAAATTTCTCATTTCACATACACCAAAAAGCTAAGTCTGGGCTGGTGTAATTTTAGAGACTTTTCAGTGGCTTTGTGCCTTTTTACAAAAAGGCGCAGTTAATAAAATCCTTCCATTCCGTGTGTATTGCCAAAAATCAGTGGATTGCAACTAAAAAATCTGCAAAAATGTGTAAACCAAAAGGCGCAAATTAACCCTGCTTGCGCCTTTTTTGCACCTTTTCTAGACACAATAAACAGTCTAAAGACAATGATAAATGTCGGCCCATGTCTCATCCAGCTGTGAATGGCATGAATTAACCTAAACTCTTCACCAGCCTGAAAAGGTCACTTCTATTACAGAATATGCTCCGTCTAAACATTACATTATAGGTTGTACCAGTAATGAGTCACAGAGGAAAAAACCATTATGGGATGAGAAACAAGGAAGAATATTCAATTAATGCTTAAACTGCTAACCACGTATCTATGTTGTTTTTTTTATAGAGTATATTAATGGTGAAAGTTAATTGTTCAATGAGGTTTACCTAGACTGGTTGGCAGAAATGCTGCCAAACCACTCTCCCTATCAAGGAGGTGATAATACACTATTTTATAGAATTCTTTTTTTACTGAATGCCTTTAAGACATATGCAGTATCAACATGTCAAATTAATATGTCCACACCCTTTAAGTGATGTTAAGATTTCAAGGCTTACACCTAATCATTTCTGGTAGCTCAAACAGATCTGGCAGCTTGGTTGCACTCATTTACATAGACTCATGTGAAACCTACTTTCAGAAATACTGTGGAATTTTCCCTTAACATGTCCAGACACCCATGAATCTGCTTATGAAGAGCTAAATGTGCACCTGTTTGGGGGGGTGGTGATGGGTGCTTCTTTTTGCTCAATCTGGCAGTTGGTGTTTAGGTACCTGGACCTCAACCAATGTGGCTTCTGGCATGTGTCTGTGACTTGACAAAAGCTTTTTCAAGAGACCGGAATATTTAAAGGTTGTAGACACATTTTTAGCAAGAATAGAAAAAAAATGATCAAAGGTCTTTATTGAAATAATAGCTTATTGTTGCGCCTACAGTGTGCTGTATGAGCTCAGCTTTCTCTCTATACTTGTACATAGCCTATATGATTCACCCTTACAGATTAACTTGCATTTGACTACTATATGAGCTGGAGTGTCACTTCCTCCTCCCACTGTTACCGCCAACCAAGAGTAGAATGTCTTATCTTATTTTTCTCTAGTAGCAGCTAAATGGTAGGAAACAAATCAACAAGAGGAAAAAATTGTGCAAAAGGTGTCTATAGGCTCCTCCTATGGCGATGGTGGGAAAAATTAATTTTTCCTGAAGAAATATTTATTACATCCGTTGACCACAATAGACAATTATTGTTTGTATTGTTCATGCAAATATTAGCATATGATCTAATTGATAGTTAGAATTCTCTAAAAAGTATTGAATTCTCTTAAAAATAACACTGGATTCAGATATCCTAAGACATGCCACCAATCACAATCACTGCTCAGTTATTTGGCAGATCCATTGCACCTAGATGTATACAGTGAACATTGCCATCCTCTTCTGCCTAAGTGGCCATACAATTAAAGCTGGGCTGCAGTAATCCAGAATGGCATCTACGCAATCAATGGAGCCACTTCTATAGTTTATCCTTGGTGGCAATCAGCCCTGACTTGGCAAATTGTACATGTGGAATACTTTGCTTCACAGTTTTGAAAAATCATAATCAAAAAGGAACTAAATATATTCAATGAAGTATGAGAAGAAATAGAATGTAACCTTTAATGGAAAATAATTACAATTCTTAATACCCCCCCCCCCCCCCCACCAGACATTATGGGCGTGGGGTGGTGTAAGTGCTCCACATGGAGCCGGTTACATTTGCATTAGTAACAGTATATATAGGGCATCATAGGTTGTGATTGTTGTATATCAGGCATCATAGCCAATTATCCTGGACCAGATGTGATTTGGTTTAATATTGTTATGTTTGTCCCAGCTTGTCCTCTGAAGAACCCGGTCACTAATCGGGTGAAACACATTGGAATTTTATATTCTATTGTATGGGTTTACGACATATTGACCTTTACTGATTTATGACGGGTATGTAATTTTCTGGATGAGAGGTAGGACACATTTTCATTTTTTGTAGATTCAGAACATCTCATCCTTGATCGCAGTACGAATTTAGCAGTCTTATGGTGTGAACCCATTGGTTATATTATTGTTAGAAACATTATTTTTGTTACAAGAGGTATTAAGATTTAAGAATTTTATGTATTTTCCATTAAATATTGTAACATTTTAGCACTGGTGCTGCAGTAAATTTTTTGCACAGTGCAAGTTTTCCCTGTATCTGCATTCATCTGCTTTTTTCTTGTGAAGAAATGAAGTGCCCTGATAAACCTGTGAAAACACAGGGAGAAAATACAAAACATCAAATGCACTTATAACATCACTGGCACACCACAAATATGCTTTTAACCTAAGTTAACCCATCATAAAAAAAAAACAGCCAACATCAAATAAGACATAACATGTATTCGGTATCATACGGGTTTCTTATTTGCTTCCCCCAAAATTCTCTTTCCATTGCTACAGGTAACAGTGATAAAGAGGAGACTATAAAAACACTCATTATTGTCTCACACTGAGGAATGTATAAGTCTCCACTACTTGTCATATACCGGAACATAGTACAATGCACAGCACTTATTGATAGAGAAAATTGTCATCACAGAGCCATTAAGCCGCATACATGACTCAGTCTTAATTATACCGCCATTCCTTTACAGTGGGGAACGGAAATGAAAATATTTAAGTAACAGTGACATTTTTTTGGAGTTGAGTCATTGTTCCAAATAGTGGTAAATTCCGTTTGCTAAATCTTCAAGGAAAATAAAAAAGAAGGCAAGCTTTACAGTGGAAACTATTTTTCAAACAAAATTGTCCTTCTATATGCTGTACATAAGGGATACAACCTGTTTATTAGCCAAGTTAAGAAATTCAAGCTCACAAGGAACCAGCAGTCTACATGTTTTAGAAAGCTTACATTAACTAGTATGAAGAGTGGCCAGAAAGTGTCAGTGTCACTCACTTTGGAGGACCTGGTATGTCTGCACATAACGTGGAAAGCCCATTCATTTCAGCGAGTAAACTGTAACACTTCCTTTTCCTGTAGAGGCGCTGCAGTCATGAGCTGCCACATGTTCACAATAGAGTCCTGAGTTTGTCCTGCCTCGTCATGACATTTATTCATCCAACAAAAGTTATAAAACCTTATCAACATATAGCAAGGAAACCCAATGTTCAGGATCTTTAAAAGGGGACTCCGGCAAAAAAACACCTTATCCTCTATCCGAAGCCCCCAGTGGCGGGACCCCCACAATCTCCAGCTGGGCACCCGTCATCTGTGCACAGGACGAACTCCGCTCCCTGCCGAATGACTTCTGACTACACCTGCCACGCCCCCTCTATTTAGGTCTATGGGAGGAGGTGTGACAGTTATGTACTAGCCATCACGCCCCCTCCCATAGACATGAATGGAGGGGGCATGGCATGACATCACGTCACAAACAAGGAAGCTCCAAGCTTCTGTGTTTTGGACACCACCGCTGCCGGTCCGAAGATCGCGGGGGTCCCCAGTGGCGGGACCCCCGTGATCAGACAACTTATCCCCTATTAAGGAATCTTCCATTATCGGTTAGTGTTGCAATGCAGCATTTAATTTGTACCGGTCATTATGATAAAACTTTTTTTTGCACAAAAGTGGTTAAAAAGGCCTCTGAAAAACAATAGAAGTGATCTATTAGCTGCTATGGGTAACTCGTGGAGATTTATCAAAATCTGTGCAAAGAAAAAGTGGAGCAGTTTGTTTTGGGAGCCTGCAGACTGAAACACTGAAGCATGGGGCTGCATATGCGCAGGAAGTGCAAGTATTCCATGGTCCAGATTTAAAGCTAAAATAAATATCAAAAGTCATAATAAGAATCTGAAATATATTTCAAGATAATATTAAGGAAGGAAAAAGGGCAGTTCTGTGTGTTAAATACTAGAGGTTTCATTGCTTTTTAACTGTATTTTTATCCACAATTCTGTTTTCGAATTCATTGAGTATTAGGTCAATACAAAAGAAAATTGCATTAGCAAACTGTAGGGAATAAAATACTGGGGAGCGCACCAGAAGTGTGTAGGCAGCCACAAGCCTTCAGGAATATGTTGCCTAATGAACACAAGCACAGTGAGGGGTATCCACAATAACACAATCAGCTACAAACAGAGGAAGATAAGGGTGTGCCATCTCCCCGGGATCTGCAGAATAATAATACCAGGCTAATTATCCATAATAAAACAAGATATTGATTCACATACTCTTGGCTTGTGCTCCGAGGAAACAAATCTTGTGGTTTCTTCATGATTTCGTTTTTTTTCCCCCTCTAAGTCTTTTAGTTTTGTATATTATGTAATGAGTACAAGATGCAAAACAATTGCAGTCATTTACCTGTCTGCCCTCATTTTACATAAAAACATTATGAGATATTGGAAGGAAATGGTCTAGGTGTTGAGCGCAGCAGCTATAAATGGCCACAATCTCTCCTCTGTAGGAGATTAGAGCTAATGCTCCGCAGCACATTACTGCAAATAATTATGTTAATCACACAGTCACATATTATAATTGGGAATAGTCTCCCTCCTGATCATATCACTCTGTAGGTGTGAAGAGAAAGGGTGAAAACGCACTTCTTTACCTGTATACACTGTCCTTGTGTACAGCAATAGAGCTCATAGGTCAGCATTAGTAGCTTGCATTGTGGGGACCAGGGTTTAATCCCCCAGGGCTACATTGGAGGCTGAGCGTTCTTTATACTTGCTTACATTTCCTTTGAGAGCTCAACCATAATCCAAACAACAATTAATTGCCTTCCTATAACGCTGCTCATTGTTTGCATTCTGGGTATATGTAAATAACTTAAATATGTAAATTATCGCCGACAGGTTCTAGTAAATATTAGCATTTCTCATTAATAGGATGTATAGATACACAGTCTGACACTAGGCGCAGGTCCCATTGGGGAAAAGTAACGCCACAGTGTTTTCAATTTATCCATACTTAGAGGAACCGCACAATGCTAAATATGCTGGAGAATTGCTATTTTATGAGCAATTCAAGTAGTTACAAAATCAAACAGGTCAGAAGAGCTGGAGTATTTTAGGGTTTCTTTTTTTCAACTTCCATGATACCAAGTTAATACTGTGTAATATGCGTCTTTCATCTCCGTGCACCATTTTATCCTGTTTTTATGCATGGGAACCACACGTAGCAGTCCTCTAGTGCAATTCGTTTTATTTTACTGCCGTCTATGAACTTTTTCTAGCATTCTGGCCTGATTTACTAAAAGTGGAGTGTAGTTTTTTTTGTGGGTTTTAATTCTCTACAATTTTTTCCATGGTAATTACTAAGGTTTCTCTACATTTTCCTTTTTTTTTTTAAATGTTTAAATTTTTTTTTTTTTTTTTTTTTTTTTTTTTTACACCTGCTCTGATCTGTAGGGTTTTCCTCAGATCAAATCCATTACATTTTCTGTAGAAACCTTAGTAAATATGTTGGGTTTTTGTGAAAATGTTGGGAACACGCCCCTTTCTCCATCAGCCACGCCTCTTTTCAGGGTTTTCTTAGTATAATGGAGTGAGTCTGTTTTGTTCAATTCTGGCGCAAACAGAATGCGACAGAGTCTGGTGCACAACCAGACAAAACATGGCGGGATTGCAACAGTAAATGAGGGCCAATATGTCATAGGTCATGTGGTCTCCAGGGGACGTGGCTATGCTGCAGTGGGTGGTGACATGGTAATTTTGTATATTCAGGGTTAAACAATATTTCACTATATTTTATAAATACACCATGGTCTCTATGTAATACCACCTTCCCCCTATAGAAAAGATAGAGTTGATACATCGTCTCTCCAAGAATAGTCTTGTTGTATTGAGCCATTACCCAATAAGCTGTTTTTGCACCTCCCAGAAGAGAAGATGCTATACATATATTGTCTGTCCTTAGATGGTTTTGCCTAAACTGTCTACTCTGTTGTATTATCAAAGGAAACACATCATCCCCTTGGTTGACAGTTTATTGTCGATATAAATAAAAAGGCTGCTGGTGCAGTACGGGGTGCTGGGCTAACCTGCCACTATGGTAGAATGAGCTGTGGGTTGTGTGTCTTTCCTTTGTGTGAATGTGAAGCTCACAGGGCCTGATGGGGTACATGGAGACTACCACGACAGTGGATAACAAGGTGATAGGGATTTACTGAAGTAATGCTATCCTCCCAATGCTATCCTGCTACCCTCCACAGCATAGCAACGCTCCGCGGAAAACCATGTGACTCATGACATATTGTTTCTGGCTGCAAGAAATGCTGGGAAAGGTCAGAGACAACAGCTTACAGGTGGGGGTCCTGTGCAGGAAAGCAGGAAAAAGCAGAGCATGGACATAATAGAAGCATAATACACAGCAGTATAAGTATTAATGTTAATCCTGGGATCAAAGGCTGAAGAAAACTAAAGGGATATTCTAGGTTTTTAAGGGGTGGTCCAGGATTAAAATAGCATAGCTGCTTTCTTCCTGAAAGAGTGTCACTCTTATCCTCAGGTTGTATGTGGCACTGCAGCTTAATTCCACTGAAGGTAAATGGAGCCAAGTTGTAATACCACATACAAACTGAGGACAGGAGTCATGCTGTTTTTGGAAAGCAGCCATGTTTTTCTAATCCTGGTTAACCCATGTAATACAATTCGGTTTTGCATTTTATTATATATTTTAGTACAGAATTATTCCCAAATTTCCTCTACTACATCATCAATATCAATAAGGTCAGAGAAATCCCTTAGTCTGTTGATCCACTGTTTATTCCTCTAGATGTAAAGAATGCCCCCTTGTTAAAAATGCAGTCCTGGATATAAATGGAACATATATGGATACATATTTATACAGTTATTAGGTCACCCCTCAGCCTTCTTTTTCTAAATTCCAAATTCAGATAATCTTTCTGGGTACTGTAGTCCTCCCATTCCCTGTATTACCCTGGTTGCTCGTCTTTGAACCTTCTCCAGCTCCACTATATCTTTCTTGTACACTGGTGCCCAGTACTGTACACAGTATTCTATATGTGGTCTGACTAGTGATTTGTACAGCGGTAGAATTATTTCCTTGTCGTGGGCATCTATGTCCCTATTGATGCACCCCATGATTTTATTAGCCTTGGTAGCAGCTGCCCGACATTGTTCGCTACAGTTACTGTTAGCTAAAACTCCTAAGTCCTTTTTCTTGTCAGTCGTCCCCAGTGTTTTCTTTCTTACATAATCCCAGCCCAGATTTTTCCTCTCCCTGTACATAATCTCACATGTATGTGTTGAACCTCATCTGTCACTTCTCAGCCCAAACCTCCAACCTATCCCGATCAATTTATAACAGTGCACTGTCCTTAATTGCTTGAAACAAATTTGTTAAACAAAAAAGAATAAAAACTTGTTTTCCCTAAAAATCAACCTACAAAATTAATTGATATGAAAAGAGCAAAAAAATAAAATAAATGACATTAAAAAAAAAAAGCTGTGTTCCAAAACTTTTGCACTGGGTATCAAAACCTCTCTGGTCATAAAGGACTACATACTTTGTATGAGAAAAGAAAGAAAAAAGCTGAAAGCGGTGCCTTGCGTATTACCCTTTAAATATGGAGAGACAAATAATGTGGGGGAACCCACAGGTCATATAGGTGGGTGCTCACCAGATAATATTAAAATAAGCGCATATCACCCCGTATTTGGGGTACTCACTGATGTCCACGGAGCTGCTGTGTCGGGAGGTCCCAGAAACAAGCATGTGCTTGTCCAGAAGAGTATATCCAAGTGCATGCAAAAAGACCTTTGATGTCCTGGCGCTGCCCGTTTGGTCATCAGAATAAGAGAAGGAAGGCTAATAATAGACTTCAAACAAAACTTTATTTCTAAATTATAAAAATTATAAAAGTGAGGTTGACGCAATTCGAGGGGGGCTCCCCTTTTCCTCAGATCATGTGTGTATTGTGTCACAGTGCTATTTTTGTGTAAAATGGCACCAAACATAGAAAAGGGGGCGTTGCCCAGATGTGGGAAGTCACAGCTGTATCGGGTAACAGGGTGGTCACAATAGTAGGTTAAAATAAATGGGGTTAAATGAATATGCATTTTTTCAGACTAAATAAAGGTGATATAGTGTACAGGTAGCAGTTTTAATGTTAGGAATTGGAGTTGCTGGCAGGATTATAAGGGATATGCGCAGTGAGCATGTGCTAGCAGTTACTGGGGACACGTTCGTGAGAGCATCCGATCACAGGGCCTGCTGCGAGCCAATGGGAGACCAGCAGGACTACAGAATGAGTGGCGCAATGTGCCGACGTGGGTGTTGCTAAGGACGCGTAGTTAAGGGTGTCCGGTCACGTGGGGTCTGAAGGACCGATAGGGGTAGGGGGCGTGAGAGAGCACGTCACAGTGTAAACAAACTATCGCAATGGAAAACGATGTAGCGGACAGACGGCTGTCAAAGGCTGAAGTGCTATGCAACTTAAAGGGGTACTCCGCCCCTAGACCTCTTATCCCCTATCCAAAGGATAGGGGATAAGATGTCAGATCGCCGCGGTCCCGCTGCTGGGGACCCCCGGAATTGTCGCTGCGGCACCCCGCTATCATTACTGCACAGAGCGAGTTCGCCCGCCCCCCTAATGCAAGTCTATGGCAGTGTGTGACGACCGCCACGCCCCCTCTCAGACTCGTATTGAGGGGGCGGGCCGTGACGTCACGAGGGACGGAGCCATGACGTAATGATGCTCCGGCCCCTGTATTGCCCGTCATTACGTGCAGATCGAACTTGCTCTGTGCAGTATTGACAGCGGGGTGCCGCAGCGGCAATCCCGGGGGTCCCCAGCAGCGGGACCGCGACGATCTGACATCTTATCCCCTATCCTTTGGATAGGAGATAAGATGTCTAGGGGCGGAGTACCCCTTTAAGCTATGAATGTACATCTTTAGAATGGCGGAAATATAGGAGTGTATGGGAATCTATGAATGGTGAATGACTGGAATAGCAGGATTGCAAGGGTATTCCTATAGAGGTCTCAATATTTAGTGTATGCAGCAGAAACAGCATATTTCCAGAATAGGATGCCATATAGTTCTAAAAGGGGACTGCAGAGGGGTACTGGGAGCGTAATGGGAGAAATGAGTGGTATGGAAGGAACAGAGGGGAAAGGAAGATGGGAGTAGGGTGGATATTTGAGTGTGTACACATATACTGTATATTAACATATAAAGTAACATTCTTCAGAGAGACCCCTTCCTACACGAAGTCCTCTCCCCCCCCCCCAAACCATGTGTAACATTTCGGAGAGGGAGAACTCTGCGAAACATTATTGCTCCAAGCAGACTTCGATCCTTCCATATATAGATAGGAACGTGCTTCCATCATTTTTGATCATATAAATGTTCCCTCCCCAGATGTAAATGCTGCACAAATATTGTAAACAAAGGCAAGAACTTCTCATCCAAAAATACAGGGGAAACATTCCAGATCAAGTCTTTTATTAACCGTTCATCCCAATACATTATCTATTTACTCGAATGCCCCTATGGCCTTCAATATGTGGGCAGAACAACCAGATGTCTGAGAGAACGTATTATTAACAAGCATCGGTGCAACACATCCAATGGCTTTTTATTACACAGCGTATCAAGACACCTTACTCAGAAGCACAATCAGGATTTTGGATGCATACGCCTGGTCCCCATCGAATTGATACCAAAAGATGATCCTCAGAGATTTAATACACTACGAAAATGGGAACATTTTTGGATCTATAAGCTTCAAACGTTGGTACCAATAAGTTTAAATGAAATGATTGAATGTAATTTTTAAACCTTTATACAGGATTTTAGCTGTTTTAAAGCCTTTTTATGGAGATTTTTATGGACACTTATTTATATTTAGTATCTATAATTTCATATATTATACTTATATGGACTTCCTTTTTATCCCCAATATATTTAAGATCACACTGGGATTTTTTATGATACATTTTTTATGATACATTTTTATGTTCATGCATCCTATGCTTATATCTTTATATGTTACTTTATATGTTAATATATATGTGTACACATTCAAATAGCCACCCTACTCCCATCCTCCTTTCCCCTCTGTTCCTTCCATACCACTCATTTCTCCCATTACGCTCCCGGTACCCCTCTGCAGTCCCCCTTTTATTACCCTTTTAGAACTATATGGCATCCTATTCCGGAAATATGCCGTTTCTGCTGCATACACTAAATATTGAGACCCCTATAGGAATACTTAGACTTATACCCTCGCAATCCTGCTATTCCAGTCATTCACCATTCATAGATTCCCATACACGCCTATATTTCCGCCATTCTAAAGATGTACACTCTCTCCTGTACATTCATAACTTTAGTTGCATAGCACTTCAGGCTTTGACAGCCGTCTGTCCGCTACATCGTTTTCCATTGCGATAGTTTGTTTACACTGTGACGTGCTCTCATACGCCCCCTACCCCTATTGGTCCTTCAGACCCCACGTGATTGGACGCCCTTAACTACACGTCCTTAACACCCACGTCAGCGCATTGCACGACTCATTCTGTAGTCCTGCTGGTCCCCCATTGGCTCGCAGCAGGCCCCGTGATCGGAGCTCTCACGAATGTGTCCCCAGTAACTGCTAGCACATGCTCACTTCGCATATCCCTTATAATCCCGCCAGCAACTCCAATTCCCAACATTAAAACTGCTACCTGCACACTATATCACCTTTATTTAGTCTGTAAAAATGCATATTCATTTAACGCCATTCATTTTAACCTACTATTGTGACCACCCTATTACCTGGTACAGCTGTGACTTCCCACATCTGGGCCACGCCCCCTTTTCTATGTTTGGCGGCATTTTACACATAAAAATGGCACTGTGACACCATACACACATGATCTGAGGAAGAGGGGAGCCCCCCTCAAAACGAGTCATCATTTTTTTTTTTAAACACATTTTATTTCAGTTATACATAATAAACAGAGATCATGAAATATACTCCTTGCAAAGGAGTAAGAAGAGGAAAACTTTTTGTGTAAAATGAGAAAAGAAAAGAAGAACAATTATTTGCTCATATAGCTTAGCCCATCCAGTCACTGAAAAGTCCTCTCCGAGACTCGCCACTTCTCCATCGATAAACAGTCCCTGAGATAAGAAGCAATCCGGAAGGTGTGGCGGGCCTCAGGATACAGAAGTCGTTCACGCAATTGCGTTAGGTATACAGGAAGACTCATATAGGCCATCATGTAGTACCCTCTATTAAGATTCACATTCGCTGTCACAATGTCCGAGAACGATGGCGTACAATTGACTCTTAGGAAGGTAAGCGTAAGGCACCCAGAGTGTCCCCCAACATACCCATACAATACCATTCCGTTGCGCTAAACGGTCGAACGATTTCTGCAATCTCAGTTGGAGTGTATTGGGAAACAATAAAATCCTTCCACTTTTCAAAGAATTGTTCTGTTTTCGTGTTTTTATGTCTCTCAGTGTCTAGTTTATCTATTCTGCAATACAATTTCATTTGTGTAATAACCATACCCAAAGTTGGTGTTGAGGGTGAAAGCCACGAAGCAAAAAGACAGCGGAGAGCTATGTGCAAGGTGATATGTACCAATGGGGGACCCTAGTACCTGGACATCCTGCTATATCCGGGGGGCGGAATTGGTGAAACAGCAGGGTTCTGGGTGAATAAGGTAAAATGAGATCCCATACGGTGTTAATGTAAGACATTATCATGTGCCAGTATGTCTTGGTGTGTGTGTACATGTCCAAATCCCATGCCACAGGTCAGTCAGGGGTGTAGAGCACTTCGGGCAAGATGTTATTCGATCGGGGAATTCGGGAGAAGGGAGAATATTGAAACCATAAAGGGCTTTGTGAGCGAGCTTGAAATAAGTTTCCCGCCATCTTTCATTTATTATAAGTCGTTTCACTATGCGCCACCCTTGTAAGATGCAGTCTGAAATGTCATCTCCCGGTATCCATGAGGACCATGAGGAAAAAAGGGTGTTGGTGTCAATGTTGAGTAACTTTCTTCGTAGGACTGGATAAATGGTGGACGAAGTTAATCTGTGGGAACCATCCCCTATCACATAATCCAGGGCATGATTTGTTGATTCTACATCTAGGGCCCGCAAGCGGGAAGCAAAAAATGAATGCAGTTGGTTCAGGGGGAATGTATGTGAGGGTGGCAGGTCATATTTCGCCCGTAACATAGATGGGGATAACCAGCAGTTGTTTGATTTGTCCATAAAATCACCGGCTTTCCTCAAACCATTTTCCGCCCATGTCGCCCTAATACTGTCAGGTATGTTATGGGGTGCTTCTGGGTGTCCTGATAATGGATGATGTTTTGAAATCAGGAAGGGAAGATGGAACAATTTCCGGACCTCCTTCCATGCCACTATCGTATCTCTCAGAAGAGTAGATCTCCTTACGAGAGGAGGCAACTTCGAGTATGACGTGTGTAGGAGGGCAGATAGAGTCCATGGAGAAGCTAAATCTGCCTCAAGGTCATAGATGGCATGAAAGGAGGAGCCGTGAATCCAGTCCACCGTGAAGCGAAAGAGGCATGCTAAGTTATAACCCCTGACGTTTGGAAAATTGAGACCTCCGTCATGTTTGTCCAGCATCAGTTTGCGCAGGGCAATTCTAGGCCTCTTACCCGCCCATATAAATTTTGTGAATCCCGAATTTAATTTTTTGACATCATCATGGCGTAGTAGTAAGGGCAGGGTTTGAAGTGGATATAAAAGTCTGGAGAAGCTTATCATCTTCAAGAGATGACAGCGCCCCAGGAAAGAGGAATTGATTTCCATCTTCTCAATTCCGCATGTATTTTTTCAAACAAAGGCGGGTAATTTAGGGTATATAATTTATCCGGTGTACGCCCCAGTTTGATCCCTAAGTATGTTATATGAGTGGAGGCAATTTTTATTCCCAAATCCGAGATCCTCTCCATCCCACGAGGATTTGAGAGGCCCAATGGCAGTAGTTCCGACTTGGAAACATTTATGCGATACCCAGAAAAGTCCCCAAATTGTTTAAGATGTGCCAGAATGCCCTGAAGCGAAGTGCCCGGATCATTAATGAAAAGTAAGATGTCATCGGCAAACATGGTCAGTTTAACCTGTCGTCCTCTCAGTTTAATCCCATTGTAGATAGAAGAATGTATGAGGGAGCGCGCCAGGGGTTCTATTGCAAGGTCAAATAAGAGTGGGGAGAGAGGGCATCCTTGGCGCGTGCCCCTATACAACTGGAAAGGTGTAGATAAGATCCCTGGGGAATATACCCTTGCAACCGGGGTTCGGTAAACCCCAGATAAATAGGTACGGAACGCTCCCTGAAGACCAATTTTATCCAATACCATCCCCAACCAGTCCCAACGTACATTGTCGAATGCTTTTTCCGCATCAAGTGTGAGCAATGCTGGTTGGTCTCCTGGCTGAGGGTGGTGGTGAAGCCTGTCTAAGACTGCCATAACCGTCCGTAAGTTTATTGTAGCCGACCTGTTCCTGATAAATCCCACCTGGTGTGGGCCTATCAGAGAGGGCATAAAGCGGGAAAGGCGATCGGCTAATATTTTGGAAAGTATCTTTACATCCTGATTTAATAATGATATTGGACGATACGATCCTGGGTCTGAGGGGTCTTTTCCGGGTTTCGGAAGCACTTTTATGTAGGCTAGAGAGGCTTCTTTGGAGAGGTGTCCTGTCGTCATAAAGCTATTAAAGACACCTACTAGCGTTGGTGAAATATGAGTCGACAGGGCCTTGTAAAATTCCACGGGATAACCATCCGGACCCGGAGCTTTACAGTTGTGTAAATGTTTAATGACTTGAATCACTTCTTCTTCTGTGATCGGGGCATTAAGGATTTCCCGTTGATCCTCCGCCAGTGTAGGCATTTCAATATCAGTTAAAAAGCGTTGGCTGGCAGAACAATCCGACGGGGAATCCTTATACAAATTCTCATAATATTGTGCTAGGATCCTATTTATATGGTGGGGATTCGTATGAGATTGACCCGTGGAATCTTTCAATTGGATTATATGATGGGGAGCATGACCACCCTTGGCCAAGCGGGCCATGAGACGTCCTGCCTTATTACCATAACGGAAGAGATCTACCTCAAAGTATGATCTTTTTAAACGTTCCTTACGATCGAGTCACGTTTCATACTGGGTTCTAGCATCGTTCCATCTATTTCTAAGTTCTACATTTGGGGATGACACAAAGGCTGAGTACGCCTTTCTGAGATTATCCCTAGCTGTTACATAGTTAGTCCAGGCAGTTCGCTTCAGGGCAGACATGTGGGCTATTAATTTACCTCTCAATACTGCTTTTCCCGTTTCCCAAAACAATAGCGAGTCAGTTTTATGTTCCGAATTTAGGGAATCATATTCTAACCACCATCCCCTTAAGAGTTCTAGAAATGTTTCATCTTTGGTTAGCAATGAGGGGAATCTCCATAATATATCCGGGCCTTTTGGGAATGTCGGCTGTAAGGACAAGATTACTGGGGCATGATCAGAGAGTGCCAGTTCCCCAATGTCCACAGTTCGCAGGCGGCCACTCAGATCATCACTGAGGAAAAAATAATCAATCCTTGACCACGAACCATGGGCATTGGAATAATGAGTAAACTCACGATCATCAGGGTGACATAATCGCCAGGCATCCTGTAATCCCAGCTGCTCCATAAAGGTCGGGAGAATTTGGTCGCTGGTCCTGATGGGTACCGGGCGGGCGCTTGCAGACTTCCTATCTACTAAGGGATCCACTACAGAATTGAAGTCACCCCCAAATATTCTGCTCAAGTTGGTGTCTGACTGCGTCCTGGTCACTAAGTCTCTATAGAAGGTCGTGTTAGCCCCATTTGGGGCATAGACATTATAAATGCTAAGTACTTCCCCGTGATGATCTATAAGGAGATGGGAAAGTCGCCCTTCAGAGTCTGTGTCGTGGGAAATGAAAGTGAATGGGAATGATTTATTAATGAGTGTAAGAACACCTGCCTTCCCATCTTGAGCTGATGAACCATAAGCATGTCCCACCCATTGCTGCTGCATCCTGAAGAAGTCTAAGTCTGTCAGATGAGTCTCCTGTAGTAAAACTATGTCCGGCTGCATTTTTTTCAGGTGTCTTAAGAACATACGTCTCTTATGAGGTGAACGGAGACCTTTGACATTCCAAGAGATAAAAGATACCATTGTAACTATATTGTCAGGTGACTAAAACAAAGTAGCGTTGAAATGTCTGATTGTTCCTGCCATAGTAAGGGTGCTGCAGCAAGAGGTGTCTGATCAAGAGTATGAATGACATATACTGAGGGCTAAGCATACATTGTAGTGTAATGAGCATGACTGAACATGAATAAACTAAGCATCCCTGAACAAAAGAAAACAAAAACCAGGGAAACATAAAAACCTGAACAGAAGGCATCCTCCTGGGAGGCAGGGCTAAACTCCCTACTTCTCTTGGGGTATAGGACTCCCTTTTTTCGGGGGGTGCAGGGGGTGAGCGAGAAAACAGCCACATTTAGAGGATTGACAGCTCCGCCCCCCCATCCCCGGCACATCACCCCTCGGGCCCCCACAACTGATATCGTGAAAAAGTGTGCAACTTATTGTTCACCACGTGTTAGCAAGAGTACAAAGCACATTGGCCAACAAGACACAGAAGTGATACTTAATTATTATATGCACGCAAGAAATGCATCAATTAGACAGTGTATTCACATACGACCTGAGAAGGAGATCAGAGCAATAATCACTCCAAACCAGTGGCAAACTGGAACAAGGCAAAATCATATTCCATCGTCACAGATTATCTCTTCACTCCGGCGAGGATCGACGATTGTCCCCACTATCTCTTCTTGGGGAGCGTAGCCTTTTGCGATGATCTCTTGGGTCCGGTGAGTAGGCAGAGATTCCCGTGGAAGATCTTGAGCGGCGTGGTCCTCTGGGCGAGCGAGATCTCCGGTGTGCTCGCCTCGATGAACGTGGTGTGGAAGATTTATGAAGATGATCCAGGGCCGTTGAAGCAGCTTCTGGAGACTTGAAAACTGAGATGCTGCCATCAGGGTGAAATACACGCAAAATTGCCGGATATTGTAGTTGGAATCTGTATTTGGCCTTGAATAGAGAAGTGCAGATTGCACTGAAGGCTCTCCGTCGTTTCGCTACTTCCGCCGAATAATCCTCAAATAGAAGAAGGCGCATTCCAAAAAGTTCAAATGGTTGAGACAAGCGCCTGAATGCTTGGAGAACTTCCACTTTATCATTAAAATCCAAAAAGCGGAGGATTACTTGTCGGGGGCGGTGATCCATCGCCGATGAAGGACCTTGCGATGACACTGGAGCCTGACCTTGGCCAATGCGGTGCGCCCTCTCTACCCGGCAAGGGTGGTTTAGGCCTAGGGCTTTTGGAAGGTCCCTTTCGCAGAATCGCTGTAAGTCCTGAGGCGCCACTGATTCTTTTACTCCCACAATACGGAGATTATTTCTGCGGGATCTATTCTCTAAGTCTTCCATTTTTTCAGAGATCCGCCGGAGTTCCGTCTCGGCCAATTGCAAGCGTTTAGCCATGGCAGTGTCTGAGTCCTCCAAAGTAGAAATGCGATGCTCAGCTTCCTGCAGGCGGGTGGAATGAGAAGCCACATCAATATGTAGGTTTTGGAGGGTGGACTTCAGAACCTCTTCTACAATATGTTGCACCGTGGGGAACATTTTCTGCGCCACCTTTTCTGCTATTAGTTGGTAGTCAATGCCACCCCCTTCATAAGGTTGCCCTGGCAGTCTGGGGAGATTTGTGATGCAGGTGGTGCAGCAGGAGTGCTGCATTGCTCTGTGGTACTCATAGTGGCCCCTGATGTAGTAGTGTCCATGCCAGTTTCAGCCTCCCGTGGGCTTGGCATATTGGCAGATTTGGCAGCAGTACCTTTGGAAGTGTCCCCTGTGTTGGTCCTCTCCAGGCATTTCGGCTGTTGTTGGGGGAGAGTATATGTCGCCTCCAGCGCTGGCAGGCTGGTCTGTGCGGTCTCAGAGGTGAGCGCGGGTGCCATCTTTGCTGCGCCGCGCTGCTGCGATGAGAGCTCCGGCAGCGTTTGGGGCTGCGGGGCTGGAGTGGCGCTTCGCTGAACGAAGCGATCCATTTTGTATGTTGTCGGGGAGCGGCGGGTGGTGTGCGGGGCTCCCGGGGCGATGGTACAGGCCGGTACGTGGCAGATTGCAGCCAGGGATGTGGGAGCTCACCGTCTCAGCCGCCTACATCTCCCGCGCCGGAACCGGAAGTCCTTTATTATTTTTATAATTTAGAAATAAAGTTTTGTTATTAGCCTCTTGTTATTAGCCTATTATTAGCCTTCCTTCTTATTCTGATGACCAAACGGGCAGAGCCAGGACATCAAAGGTCTTTTCGCCTGCACTTAGATACATACATTGTAAATTCATTGTTGAGATACCTTTAAAAGGGGCATTTCAGATTTTTTTTTTTTATATTTGACTATGCTACAGGGGCTGTAAAGTTAGTGTAGTTCATAATATAGTGTCTGTACCTGATGGTTGGTCTCGCATTCTTATGTGATCTTTGCTTTGGATGTTCATTTTTAACAGCATAAGAAATTACTCATGTCTCAGGTATTCCCAGGATACAGTGCAACTGAGACAGGTCCTCACTATTCAGGTGATGACAGGGAGCCTGTTCTGCTTCAATGGGTGGAGTGACTACAGGGAATTTGAAACAGCTTGAGGCACCCTGATTAGAAAGCACTGGTCTATTGCATGGATTTCAGAACATTTATGTTTCAATGGGTGGGGTGGCTGATGTGTGGAAGGGAGAAAAGTGGAATTATGGGATTTGTGGTAAAATAGAAAACTCCAACAGGAAATGCGCAGTTCACAAAACGATAGCCACAGCTTTATGGTAATCTCACAACATTGCCATCAGCCATTTAACCCGAAGACAAGCGCAGATCCTTCCTTAGCATGTCCATTACTGTCTGCCAGGTAAGTGCTAAAATTACCTTATGGTGGATAACCCCTTTAACACTGGTTTACTAATGCTACCTTGTGTCAAAAAAGAAGGTTAACCTGATGGGTCAATATTCTGTCACTCTAATGAAGAAAAAAAAGCCAAAAATATCCAGTAGAGTTTACTTGATCTGAAATGTGTGATTGAATGCAGTCATTTTATCTGTACAAACTCCCCTGCAGCAAGAGATGCTGCCCGAAGGAACAGGGTTCTCAGCATGGAAAACAATTGTTTTCACACAGATAAGAATTCAAAAAGGTAAAGGCATTGCTTAATGATCCAATATCACAAGATACAGCCGGGCTTGTACTAAATCAAGTCAAGGAGAAATTACATTAAACCCAATAGAATTGCGCTGCAAAACCACATCCCACCTGAAGACAGGTGTGGTGCTGTGTTTTTTTTCTTTCAAATATCAGCTCTGTTTTTCTAACACTGCATAGCCCCTTTAAAAGGAACATGAGGCACTGGTCTGGAGCACACAAGACAACATATGTAATATATAGAGACTAACAGTGATTCTCTTTGTAACTAATATTGTTTCTGAATTGAATACAATACTCCTGCATATAGAATATAGAATTAGGATCCTTTTGTTTTCACACCTTATTATATTGACAGTCACAAAGCTGCCCAACAGTGGCACATATCAAGCTCCTATATGGGCTGATACCTGTAAAATAGCATAGCACTGCTAGCAATAATGATTGCATAACATTGCTAGTACTTATTTCCAAAGATCCTTCGAGTCTGGTTCTGGAAAGAAGTAGAAGCTATACAGTCCTGGGAAGATTCCTTGCCTTAAGTTTACCAAAACATCAGTGGTCGATTTATTTATAGCAGTAGGAACCATTACTGGTTAGTGCTACCTTAAATGGGCACTCTCATAAAAAATTTTTTTGCTATTGCACTCCTTATGGTAAATAGAAAATCTTTTTAAATCAGTTTTCTATGTTTTATTTGTGTTTAAAAAAGCTGCCACTGGGTGTCTCCCTACTTGTCCAGAGGACATTTCCCCCCCATCTCTTGCACAGACTTTGGACTCCTGCTGGCCTGGCAGAAATCCAAAATCAGGAAATGCAGTCTGGAGTGCTGAGAGGGTGGGGGGGGGGGGGGGGTGCAGCCTTAGCCAATCATAGCTCATCTTACACTGAACTGCTCTGGGCTGTGTGTAACAGAGTTAGGGAGGAAGTTGGCTTCAGATGATGTCATGCCTGCAGAAAATACAGAGCAATATCAAGGTAGAAAACTAAAAAATAATAAAAATAAAGGCAGGGGTGGTTGATCATGATGGGGGCAGTGAACTGGGAGCATTATACAGTCATGGCTGTAAATGTTAGCACCCCTGAAATTTTTCAAGAAAATTAAGCATTTCTCACAGAAAAAGATTGCACTAACACAGGTTTTGCTATACCCATGTTTATTCCCTTTGTGTGTATTGGAACTAAACCAAAAAAGGGAGGAAAAAAAGCAAATTGGACATAATGTCACACAAAACCCCAAAAATGGTCTGGACAAAATTATTGGCACCCTTTAAAAATTGTGGAAAAATAAGATTGTTTCATGCATGTGATGCTCCTTCAAACTCACCTGGGGCAAGTAACAGGTGTGGGCAATATAAAAATCACACCTGAAGTTCACTTAGTCTTTGCATTGTGTGTCTGTGTGTGCCACACTAAGCATGGACAACAGAAAGAGGAGAAGAGAACTGTCTGAGGACTTGAGAACCAAAATTGTGGAAAAATATCAACAATCTCAAGGTTATATGTCCATCTCCAGAGATCTAGATTTGCCTTTGTTCACAGTGCGCAACATTATCAAGAAGTTTGCAACCCATCGCACTGTAGCTAATCTCCCTGGGCGTGGACTGAAGAGAAAAATTGATTAAAGGTGTCAATGCAGGATAGTGGATAAGCAGCCCCAAACAAGTTCCAAAGATATTCATGCTGTCCTACAGGCTCAGGGAGCATCAGAGTCAGCGCAAACTATTCGTTGACATTTAAATGAAGCGAAATGGCAGGAGACCCAGGAGTACCCCACTACTGACACAGAGACATAAAAACATTTTGCCAAAATGAACTTGAGTAAGCCAAAATCCTTCTGGGAAAATGTCTTGTGGACAGATGAGACCAAAATAGAGCATTTTGGTAAAGAAAATCATTCTACTGTTTACTGAAAATGGAATGAGGCCTACAAAGAAAAGAACACAGTACCTACAGTGAAATATGGTGGAGGTTCAATGATGTTTTGTGGTTGTTTTGCTGCCTCTGGCACTGGGTGCCTTGAATGTGTACAAGGCATCATGAAAACTGAGGATTACCATCAGATTTTGGGTCGCACTGTACAGCACAGTGTCAGAAAGCTGGGTTTGTGTCAGAGATCTTGGGTCCAGCAGGACAAAAAGCACCCAGAAATGGATGGCAACATAGCGCTGGAGAGTTCTGAAGTGGCCAGCAATGAGTGTAGATCTAAATCCCATTGAACACTTGTGGAGAGATCTTAAAATTGCTGTTGGGAAAAGGCGCCTTCCAATAAGAGAGACCTGGAGCAGTTTGCAAAGGAAGAGTGGTCCAACATTCCGGCTGAGAGGTGTAAGAAGCTTATTGATGGTTACAGGAACCGACTGATTTCAGTTATTTTTTCCAAAGGGTGTGCAACCAAATATTAAGTTAAGGGTGCCAATAATTTTGTCCAGCACATTTTTGGAGTTTTGGTGTGACATTATGTCCAATTTGTTTTATTTCCTCCTTTTTGGTTTAGTTCTAATACACACAAAGGGAATAAACATGTGTATAACAAAACATGTGTTACTGCAATCCTCTCTTGTGAGAAATACTTCATTTTCTTTAAAAATGTCAGGGGTACCAACATTTACGACCATAACTGTAAAATTTAACAAGATCATGATAGGTACTCTTTAAATTAGGATTTGTGAGGTTTTCACCTAATATTCGTTATATATTAAGAGTCCTCCAACTTCTTCTAGGCAGAGAGGAAATAACAGCTGTTTCTCGATTGTAAAAGGTACTATTTAAGTCTGTTTCTGCTTAAAGGGGTACTCCACTGGCCAGCGTCCGGAACATTTAGTTCAGAACGCTGTGTGCTTGCTGTGAAGATTGACCACGCTCCCCCATGACATCACACCATGACCAATCAATGCATGTCTTTTTGGGGGGGGGGGGGGGTGATTTGATTGACCAGGAAAGAAGTGTTAGTGTGTGTGAGTACTGGTAAACAGTCCAGCCCTTGCCCCACTGCTCTGTAATGTAGAAAATGAGAAATCCCTGTGCACCACGCAGGGGACTATCAGGTGTTAAAAAAAGCTGAATTTTCTATTACTAAAAAAAAACCTTTAAAAAATTGAATGTTACAAAACCAAAAAACAGAAGTATAAATACATCTTCATTGTTTCACATAAATATTAAAGGGGTATTCCAGGCCAAAACTTTTTTTTATATAACAACTGGCTCCGGAAAGTTAAACAGATTTGTAAATTACTTCTATTAAAAAATCTTAATCCTTCCAATAGTTATTAGCTTCTGAAATTGAGTTGCTGTTTTCTGTCGAACTGCTTTCTGATGACTCACGTCCCGGGAGCTGTGCAGTTCCTATGGGGATATTCTCCCATCATGCACAGCTCCCGGGACGTGACATCATCATTGAGCAGTTAGACAGAAAACTTCAGAAGCTAATAACTATTGGAAGGATTAAGATTTTTTAATAGAAGTAATTTACAAATCTGTTTAACTTTCCGGAGCCAGTTGGTAATATATATATATATATATATATATATATATATATATATATATATAAAAAGGTTTTGCCTGGAATACCCCTTTAAAAACAGGAGGACATACAGAACACACAGTATTCAAAAGGAGACATTCCAGGGCACTCAGGAACTAATTTTATAACAAATATAAAGCAGACAGGGATTTTGAAGTGCATCCATGTGGTAGAGGTACTCCAATGACCCTACAAATACATGCCAAAAGATATGAAGATAAGATATGAAGCAGAATAATACCCATAGATGTAGTCTTGTGGAGGTCCTGGGATGATGCCACCCCAACCCCACCAAGGGTTTTATCCATACTGAATCCATGTGAATGCTGAATTAGATTGCTTAAATATTAAGAAATTACGAAGAGATGTGAGTCATTTCCCAGATGTGTGAATCTTTATCTACTATAGGGGGGGGGAGGAAGCATAACGCATTAGTAGGTGTGAATAATGTGACACTCCGGTCCAGTAAGTCATAAAAGCTTCAACATCTACATGAATCATGAGAGGGACGCAGTGCCCAATGACTCATGATGATAGTGGGGAAACTCTTCCATGGTACTTTACTAACATTGTGTAAATTGTTGCATTGTCCTTGTATGAATTTTCTAGCAAAGTATACATTAAACAAAAAGCTGTAAGATTAAAAGTAACTCAAAGTATGGAGGGTGTATGGAGAAGGGGAACAATACTAGATAATCAACCTCAGCCATTTAACCTTTACTTTATGCATTCAATACCAACTACATCATCTAAGAGTTTTAAGGAAATATGTCACTTGTTTCATGCTGCCTGAACCACAAGCAGCATGAAACACTGACAGGCTCCCTTATCATAATGATTTCTGACCAACAATGAACAGCTGGGTCATTGTAGAGAACTCATAGTTAACGTCGACCAGGACCAGAGTCAACAAGGCGATTTGCCAGTCCTGACTGACAGCACACTCTCGTGAGAGATTTGTGATTCAGGGCTGATGGACTACATTGTGTCTCGAAACCCCATTTGGAGCCAAAGGTATAACTACGAGTTTTTAGAAAACCGTGCAGCCTTCCATTGGGTCATATATCATAGTGAGAAGAGAGGTTTCATGCTGCCTGTGGTTCAGGCAACATGAAATCAGTGACAAGTGAAATGTAGAATAGAGGCTTAACAAAAGTAGTCCTGTAAGGCATGCCGTAGCAGATGCTTGTACATTTCAATATATATAGGCAAAAATATAAAATAGATGTAGTAAATAATCAACAAAAGTTGTATTGTATTACTAAAGGTCTAGATAAGAGAGGAGAGCAACATTTACACACATCTAAGGTTCAGAGTACACATTTCTCTAACTTCTTGGTATATAGGGGAGGGGCAGTACTCAATCACTTCATATTCCATACTCCATATTCTATCATATTTATCTGTCCCGTTTAGTGAAGCTGCCATAAGGCACACTGGGCGGTACTGTTTTTAAATGAAACAATGCATTATTTAACTCACATAAGTTTAAGACTGCTGCACTTCCCAGCAGTCACTAACATCAGCAAAAACTAACAATCTGTATATTTTTGTAATTCTGCTGATAAGCAAGTTGATCTTGGTATAAGTTGTGGATGTACGGCCATGATTCTATTTCTCTATGTGTGAGTTAATTCTGTCAATACAGTCTGCCTTAGGCAGGCTCTACAAGCAAGGAACAGCAACAGCATAGCATTGATCAGTATAAGCAACCTAATGATTACTTAGGAAAAGTCCCCTAGAGCAGGCATAGGCAACCTTTGGCACTGCAGATGTTTTTGACTACATCTCCCATGATGCTTCAGCAGCATTTTGGCCCTGCCGTAGAGGGACTAAAAAGTGTGACAAAAATACCCTACCGTTATAAAAATTGAAATCACCCCCTTTTTCCATGTGTCAAAAAAAAGAAGTGAACAAAAATAATAATAAATGAAAAATAAAAAAACATTTGGTATTGCTGCTTAAAGGGGTAGTCCAGTGGTGAACAACTTATGCCCTATCCTAAGGATAGGGGATAAGTTGCAAATCGCGCGGGGGGGGGGGGGGGGGGGGGGTCCGACCGCTGGGGCCCACTGCGATCTCCTGTATGGGGCCTCAACAGCCCGCGGGAAGAGGGCGTGTCTACCTCCGCGCGAAGCGGCGGCTGACACGCCCCCTGCCATAGCGATGTATTGAGGGGGCGTGTCGGCCGCTGCTTCGTGTCTGACCCCCTGCGATCTCAAACTTATCCCCTATCCTTAGGATAGGGGATATGTTTTTCACCACTGGACTACCCCTTTAAGGACACATTTTTGCATTTTCATTCTTTTCCTTCTCTTTAAATGAGGGCTTGTTTTTATTTGCATGACCAATTGTATTTTGTAATGACACTTTTCATTCGATCACGTTGTGGGGTACGATAAGCTCCACTGATGTACCGGCAACATTTACTTTCACTTTAGGTGCCGTGATCAGCATTAATCACAGCGTTGAAAAGGTTAAATGAAGTCATTTGCAGTGAGTGTCTGGCTACTGATGGTAGCCCACACTCACTAATCTGAAGCAAGCGCAGCTATTGCGCTCGCTTCATTGTTACTTAACGCTACAGGGTGCACATTTGTGTCAATGGCGTACATTTACTTCCTGAGTCTTTAACAGGTTACATTGAAAATACGAAAGAAAAAAAAAAACACACTAAAAACACCAGAAATGTTGATTTTTGTTTAAATAATGTATAATAAAAAAAATGAATAGAAAAATATGATCAGGAAATTCCATCTACACCAACATTGTACCGATAAAAACTACAGATCATGGTGCAAAATATTAGCCTTCTTTTAACAGAAGTAAAATAAAAGCTATAATTGGGCATCGCCGTAACTGCGCTGGCCAATAGAAAACAAAATGACAGTTTTATTGTAAAGAGCACTGTGTAAAAACAAAAGCCCACAAATGTATGTATTTATTAATTTTTGGGGGGTGGGGGGGGAGGTCCGCAGTATATTTTGTGGTGAAATAAAAAGGTGTCATTACAAAGTGGTGCTATACAACTCGTCCTAAAAAAAAAACAAGCCCTACTACGGCTTAGGATGGAACGAGTTATGGCTGTTAGAAGGCAAGGAGAAAAATACAACAACCCAAAAATGGAAATTGGCCCTGGTCTTTAAAGGAAACTGTCAGTCACCCGAAGTAACCTGTTTATAAAGGTGAGTAGTGCAGGTGACACCAATTATAATGACATTTACTTACACCCGATCCATGGTCCCGTTTGTTACCTTCTTTTATCCTGCAGCAGGAGCACGCTGACATCACCGCTGCTGCTTCCTAAAGCCTGCTCGCAGTAGTACCCAGCGGAGAAGTAGCAGCGGTGATGTCAGCGTGCTCCTGCAGTGCACTATACCTGCCGTTGAATTAAAGATGATATGAGATGAGAGGGACAACGGATTGGGGGTAGGTTATTAATGTGTGGTGTCCCGGTACAGGACATGGTCCTGTATCCTTCCTAAGTCCCCTCTGGAAGAGTCCCTGCAGTCCATAGGGCTCTCCTGCAGGGCTCCCCCCCTTACTCATCAGTTCTTGCTCCGTATAAATTCATTTTAAGTGTATTGTACATATTGTTCAGTATGTATAAAGGTTGTACAAATGTATAAATAGGAGGACCTTGCTGGGTCATGTGATCTACTGTCATGTGATGTACCCAGAGTTCCGTGGGTACAGGTCCTCCAGGCTTTGCAACCAATGGGCTTTAGTCCAGCCCCCTAGTATATAAGGGGCTGTATTCTCTAAATTCACTCCCTTGAGTCCTGGATCCAAAGCAAGCACAACTTAAGCATAAACTACTAAATTCATCTCATCTAGGCCAAAGTCTAAGTAACCTGCAGCCACTTCAAAACATGAGTTCTCAAGCTCTATCTATAATTCTAGTGACTACTACTCAACTCAAGTATACAATTAGTAGGACAGTGTCCTGCATAAATCTCAATACTACAAGTCCCAGCAAGCCTGTGAGGTATCCTGCATTCTGGTTGCCTCTAGAGAAACTGCATAACTGTAAAGACTGTTCCATAAGAAGTTTAAGTAAAAGTTCCCGTTATTTACACAATTCCTGCTGTGGACATTCCTTTTTTGCCTGCCGTTTCTGGGTTGGTTGTTGGCAGGGCCTTATACAGAAAACAACCACATCCTGGTGTCACGACAATTCAGGGGTTAATAACACCTTGCCCCACAGGGTTAATCCCACCAGACCCTGCTACACCATTGCAAAACCCCAGACACCACAAATGTTATAATCAGGGTCACCCGCACTACCTGCCTGTACCAACAGATTAGTGCGGATGACACTGATGACAGTTTCCCTTTAAGGAGTTTATAATAATAATAAAAATAAAAAAAAAGCCACCAAGTGTTTTTGGGCAGACTTTTTGAGTGTAGTGTTTTTCATTACCAGAAGCAAGTTATGTCAAAGGTGTTATCCGGGGAAATTTTTTTTTTTATATATCAACTGGCTCCAGAAAGTTAAACAGATTTGTAAATTACTTCTATTAAAAAATCTTAATCCTTTCAGTACTTATGAGCTTCTGAAGTTTAGGTTGTTCTTTTCTGTCTAAGTGCTCTCTGATGACACCTGTCTCTGGAACCTCCCAGTTTAGAAAAGGTTTGCTATGGGAATTTGCTTCTAAACTGGGCGTTTCCCGAGACAGGTGTCATCAGAGATTACTTAGACAGAAAAGAACAACCTTAACTTCAGAAGATCATAAGTACTGAAAGGATTAAGATTTTTTTTTTAAAGAAGTAATTTACAAATCTGTTTAACTTTCTGGAACCAGTTGATATATATAAAAAAGTTTTTTCCTGGAATACCCCTTTAACTGCTCTAGTCTCAAAAAGTCATAGCCGGCTCATAGAGGAAATACATGACTCAAAGCAAAGCTGGGCCCACAGCCGAGTCAGACAGCACAATACACAGCAGCATACCTAAAAAGAACTCATCATATTGTGGTAGATGAACTGTTAATATTTTGGTGAGGCGTCTGAATGTCATGGCACGGATCAAGATCTTTTGAAGACAGTGAAACATGAAAAGGCTGCCATTGTGCACATTCTTTAGACGCCACAAAGTGTCTTTTCCATAGATGGACAGAAATAGAAAATGACATCTTGATTTTTACACCAATCCAAGAACAAAACATCTATCAGTTCTATTCCACAACTACACACAACAGACACTAAAACTAAATAATATATATATATATATATATATATATATATATATATATATATATATATAATTTTTTTTTTTTTTACTTCTGTCTAAATATGTTGATCTCTTGAAAAAGCTAGAAGACAAAGTAAAAATAGTTTTCGGAGCCAGTGGGTGCAAAGGAAAAAAAAACTTGCATAAGCAACAAATGTATGCGAAATGTCAATAGTGCCTAATGGAATAAGATGCTGCATTGACCTAAAGATCTTAGAACAAATTTCTCTCTGCTTTGGCAGATCACTAATCCTGTACACCAGTGATCTCAAAGCTGTGGGCCACCAGATGATGCAAAGCTACAACTCCTAGCATGCCCGGACAGCCAACGGCTGTCCGGGCATGCTAAGAGTTGTAGTTTTGCAACAGCAGGGGGTCCACAGTTTGGAGACCACTGACGTAAAGTATTACAGTGTGGTAAGCTTGTGGGGGTATAGGGTATATGGGGTGTAGCTGTGCAGTGATGAAAGGGTGCTGATTTAACCCTTAACTGTCGTGACGCCAGGGTGAGGGCTTCTCTGTATATGCTTGTCCTATCGCCTCCCGTCCCAAGAGCGATAGGGAGGTATTAAATAAATGATTGTCCACAACCGGAGATTTTGTAGAAAACTGTCGGAACTTTTACTGCAGCTTTCATGAAGGATTAAACAGGAAACAGTCAATGTAACAAAGTCTATTTGGAGTTTGACAGTTGGTTGGGACCTTGTGAGTTTCTAGAGCTTAGGAAGTTAATAGGCGCTGTTCCACTGGATTTAGGGGATTGATTTTAGGTCCAGTAGTCACGCTAGCTTTAGCGGGAATTGATATTTAAACTCACGATTAGATTCAGGCTCAGGCTGGCAGGCTTCAGGCCTAAGCTTGTCTTTGTAAGTTCCATGGATCTCTTCTCTCTCCACTAGTCCGGAACCCAAGAGAGCGAGGATTGGCTGGCAGCTCCCTTATATGGGCAGGGGCTAGCCTTAAGATCATTAGTCCATACCATATGTCAATTCTCCTTACAAAGGATTATGGTCTGACATGTGACTATACCATGTGACCTTGGAAGGTCCTTAAGCATAACCTAAAGAATTAACATTAGTCATGTGACCTAAGGTCCTGCGACACTATATAGATAATTTAATATACACTTACTTATACATGTAAACATCATAGAATTGAAGAAGGAAGAGGCGCTAGGGGCTATCCCATCAGGAGGATGCTACTGGAACGAAATAACTCTGACTTTGGGGAACACCATACAAGGTACGGTACACCATACAAGGTACGGTATACCATACGGTACCGGGACACCACAACAGTTTTAATGTCACACGGTAAAAGTGTTATATCTAGATTTATGTGTTTCACTATTA
Organism: Hyla sarda; assembly: GCF_029499605.1. Classification (NCBI taxonomy): domain Eukaryota; kingdom Metazoa; phylum Chordata; class Amphibia; order Anura; family Hylidae; genus Hyla; species Hyla sarda. Next base: position 132,741,268 of record NC_079192.1, on the reverse strand, counting down.
TCTTTTAGTTATGAATGGATATTTGAAACCAAACAGGGGCAAGAAAAAACACCATAAGGCGCACACCTTTTTAAGTACATAACAAGAAGCAACAATCTTTACTAGTAAACAAAAAAATATATACATTAATGCACAAGTAGGCACACAAAATCCCTTAAAAATGAGCAAATAAATGTATGATTGTTATTAGGACATTATATATATATATATATATATATATATATATATATATATATATACATATATACATATAGCTATTATAATCCTGCATTTTTGCTCGCTCTATTTGATACCTGGTTGTTTTATCCATCAGACTTTGTAGGGGAGCCAATATTATTTACCTTACAGGGAAGACGGGCGTTCTTGTATGGGTTTTTCTTTGTTTTGCTTTATTTTTTATTTTTTGGTCCACCTGGTTGTGGGGAGAGGATTTTTGTCTTTTTATTTTTATTTTTTACAATTTTTCCCTATTTTTAAATGCTTTTAATTGTTTGTGTGCCTCCTTGTATTTATCTTTTCTTTACTAATTAAGATAGTTGCTTTTTGTTATTTACTTAAAAGTGTGTGCCTTATGTTGTTTTTTCTAGCCCCCGATTGGTTTGTAAAAGTGTATTTTAACACTGGTGGCACTCTATTATTATATTGAGGACTGAGCCCACCATCCAAGTGTTAAGGAAATGGATATTTGAGTCTACATGACTGTAGTGGCGGACACTCCATTAACAGCTTAGCAGAGTTACACTACCGCAATGCACTCTGCTGCTTTCCATTCTACAGATGCAGTTTCCTGTGAAATTGAATTGCTACATCTCTCACAATGCAGATCACTTAGAAAAGCAGGCTCTGCCTCTGACCAAAAAGTAATTAACTCAACCAGGTAAGGAACACGAAGAACGAACAAAGTTAAAACTATATTTATTACACACAGTTACAGTGTCCATTTTAGGACAACATGAGTCGTCAGCAGTAACTCAATCCTCACTCAAGTGAAACGGTGTCCCGCCTCCTCCATCGGCCCAATCTCTGTCAGGCGTCAGCTGCAACTCCCTCCTTTGTCATCCTAAAGTCTCTCATCCGAAACTCCGTCATCCCTCAGACAAAAAACTTTCCTGCTGTTTTGCAGAGCAGAGTCAGTATCGGCTCTCTGCTATACGGGTTCTGCTGTACACGCTATTCAATGTCGGCTCTCCTATACAGACTCTGTAGCACATGTAGTGTCTGTAGTATACATGTGCAAGTTTCACAGTTTCGACTCTGCTATACATGCTGTGCAGCATAGTCTCTGCTATGCGGCAGGAAGTTGCGTCAAAGGGTGAATCTTCTGAGGAATGACAGCGTTTTGGACGAGGGAGTTTCGGATGAAGGAGTTGTGGCTGAAGGATGACAGCGATTGGTGTGAGGGAGGAGGCAGGACGCCGTTTCACCTGACGGAGGACGGAGTTGCGGCTGACGACTGTTGGTCCTAGGGAGGAGTCGGGATGCCATTTCACCTGACTGAGGACGGAGTTACGGCTGACGACTGTCAATGTCCTAAAATGGACACCGTACACAGTGATACTTTTCAGAAAGTCTGCCACCCCCTTATCCAGACAACATTTACTATGACAGATCTTCAGTTGTGCCACATATAATACATACTGATCATGTTTTAATGCATGTTTACGTGTGAACTGGCATTTAGGGCAAGTTTACACTGAGAAATTCTGAGCGAAATTCACTTGCGGCAGCTTCCCATTGCTGTCAATCACACTGGAAATTCCGCAGTTTATTCTTTCGGTGGAATTCCTGCATTGCTGTAAATGGGGACAGCACAGGTTCACACGGTCATAGTGCTGATTGATATGGGCGCTGCCACTGCACTATATACGTGTGCAAGGTTTTTCTCGCTAGAATTAACCAAGAGAAGAGTGCATTAATGAAACAAACTTACAATGTAAGTCTATGGGATTGTCTAGGTCAGTGCATGCTTCTCTCCCTGCTCATTCTAGTGATCGATCGGGGTCTGCACCCTTAGACCCTGACTGTTAAAATAAAATAAAAAACGACCGTTAAGGACACCTCAGGTATGCATGTAAAATGCACAGGCAGACTAAATCCTCAAAAGGGTGTACTACCCAACCAGTCTATTTTGGGCCAACTTTGGGAGCAGAATCTAAGTATTTAACCCCTTAAGGACTCAGCCCATTTTCACCTTCAAACAATCTGTGTTTTTTCACTTTCGTTTTACCTCCTCATCTTCAAAAAATCATAACGCGTTCAATTTTGCACCTAAAGAGCAATATAAGGGTTTGTTTTTTGCGGCACCAATTGTACTGTGTAATGACATTACTTATCTTGTAACAATCTGCAGCAAAAAAAAAAATTATTATTTGTGGCATGAAATAAAAAGAAAAAACGCCATTTTGCTAATTTTTAGGGCTTCCGTTTCTTTGCAGTGCATTTTCGGTAAAAATGACATATCTTAATTCTGTAGGTCCATACAGTTACAAGGATACCCAATTTATGTAGGTTTTATTTATTTTACTACTTTAAAAAAAATATTTTTAACTACATGCACCAAAATTAGCATGTTTAAAATTGTCATCTTCTGACCCATATAACTTAAAATGTTTCCATGTATGGGGCTATAGGAGGGCTTATTTTTTGTGTGCTGTGGTCTGTAGTTTTTATCAGTACCATCTTTGTTTTGATGGGACTTTTTGATCGCTTTATTAATATTTGTATGGTCTATGAAGTGACCAAAAATTCACAATTTTGGAACTTGGTATTTCTTTACGTGTACGCTATCGACCGTGCGGTTTAGCTAACCTCATATTTTAATATTTCGGACATTTACGCATGCGGCAGTACCACATATGATTTTTTTTTAATTACATTATTTTATTAAAAAAATAGGAAAAGGGGGTGATTAAAATTTTTATTTGGGGGGGGGGCTTATTCACATTTATTCTCTTATTGTTTTACCACTTTTTACTTTCTTTTTTTATACCATGCAATCTTTCGATTACATACACTGTTCAATGCCATAGCACAGCATTGATCAGTGTTACAGGCATGGTGCAGTAGATCACCGATCGGACGACAAGGAGGCAGGTGAGGACCCTCCTGTCATCCAGTAAGCTGATCGGGACATCACGATTCTGTCACAATAGTCCCGATCAGCTCCGCTGATCTGTTGGGATAGTTCAACTTTCAGCTTAGACGCCGCAATCAACTTTGATCGCGGCGTCTAAAGGGCTAATGCCGGGCATCAGCCAGATCGGCAGTGCCCAGCATTAGCCGTGGGTCCTGGCTGCCCGTAGCAACTGGGACCCACGGGGTTGAACCCGTTCTCCGCTCGCGAGAATGGTTTAATCCCCGTTAGCGGGATCAGGGCGTACAGGTGCGCCCTCAGCCCTTAAGGGTCTATTCACATGTACAGTATTCTGCGCAGATTTGATGCACAGATTTGATGCGCAGGATTTTCTGCTGCTGATTTCAATGTAAACTCAATGACTGAAAACAGCTGGAAATCCTGCGCATTAAATCTGTGCATCAAATCTGCGCAGAATACTGTACGTGTGAATAGACCCTAAAAGGACTCTGGAACGGAGGTGTACCCATATGCCTTGCATCCTTAAGGGGTTAAAGGCGTAAATAAAGGGATTATTTAGTTATTAAAAATGTATCCCCTATCAACAGGCTTGGGGATAAGTGTGTGATCATGGGAGTTCCAGCGGTTGGATAGGGGATATGTTATTAATAACTGGATAACCCTTTAAGTAGTAAGGAGATCATGCACAATATCAAGAACCACAGTGGAAAAGGAAGCAGCATGGTGGTGGCCAAGAAGAGAAAATGGGGCATGGACAGAAATCAGGTGGCTGTGGGGACAGACCGCTGGTATTACACAGACAAGATACTATACGTACTGTCATATGACATTTGAAAAAAATTCTAAAGTTACACTAAGCACTGTACTGTAACCTGATGTAGTAGAAACTCTCCTGCTACTTCATAAGAGCCTGGCTATTAGGAGTATTCAAAAGTCTCTAACAGCAACCAGTCACTAACTAAGAGGTAGGTTGTAAGTTTGGATCAGTTCAAGATAACTGTAGATTATATCCATATATGAACTCTGAAATACTGTTTAACAGTAATGGGTAGCGCTAGGTGCAAACTGAGAAACAATAGTTCAAAGGCTTCTTACATGCTGGATTCACTGCAAACTTAAGAATGCCTTGTATTATATAAGAAACTCACTAGGGCGTCTTTCTTTTGTATCATACTCTCTTTCATGTTTCACACCACTCAAGATACCTACACTTTATAAAAAATAAAAAAAAGAGATAATAGGAACATAGCATATAGTGTCATTTCCCTGATTGTTCTCAATTCGAAAATTTACTTCATTCGGCTAAAAATAACAAGAAGTCAAAAGCTTTGGATAGCTTTGATGAAAGCGAACAAAGAACTATCCTCTCTATGACAGGGCAGTGACAGGAAAGCCATTAGTGTCTGAGCAGCAAACACAGTCACCATTAATGAGAGGTTCAGTCAGAAAACCAGCACTGCAAAACAGATTCACAGAAGGAGTTTAAATAAACCACTATATTATAAAATCAATCATCGTCCACTGTGTTAGTGCCGAGCATTAGCTGCAAACGCTTCTCCAGAAAAGTCATAAAAAATATAGCGAAGATGAACAATACAGCAAACATTATTTTTAACCATCTGAAAATGTGCGCACCTTGGTCCCATCAACGCTGATGATTCGGTAGCTGTTCCTTGTGCTGTCATAAAAGTAGGAGACTGTTACTGCTTGCTTGCTAGCAGGGACCCAGTTCTTCTTGGTGCTGGGATCTATTTGGAAGACATGCGCTCTTGTGGTGAAGATCGGTTGTTCTCTAAGGGGAAAGAAATACTTGTTAGCAGAAAATCAAGTTAAGTTCAGACAGCTACATTTTCCAGCACAAACATATTCTGCAGTGCTGTACAGATAAAACAATCTAAGACCATTGTGGGGATATAAAAGCGGAGAATCAAAAAACAACTAAAATAGTAATTTTCTAGTACGTAGTTTCAGGCAGTGAAACGTTTGTTTTGTTTGTTTTTAGATTTTATTTTCTGTACATAACTTTGCTTTATAGAATCCATGTAATGTCCGTTTTTGTGTTTTTCTATTTTTCTGTTCTGGTGTCTGTTCAGACACTGGGTTGTGGCTGGCTAGTTTTCTTTGCTACTCTCCCTGGCTAGGGAATAGTTAAAAGGGTACTACCGTGGAAAAAAATTGTTTAATCAACTGGTGCCAGAATGTTAAACAGATTTGTAAATTACTTCTATTAAAAAAAAATCTTAATCCTTTCAGTACTTTTTAGGGGCTGTATACTGCAGAGGAAATGTGTATCTTTTTGAATTTCTCTTATGTCACGACCACAGTTCTCTCTGCTGACCTCTGCTGTCCATTTTAGGAACTGTCCAGAGCAGCACATGTTTGCTATGGGGATTTTTTATCTAGTCTATGCAAAAAATTCCAAAAGATAATAAGCAAAAAATTCCAAAAAATAATCCTGTCTGCCAGTAATTAAACTAAGCAGAGTTGCGATGATGCAAAAGTTCTAGTATAATTGCACACTGTCCCATTATCGGGACGTGGTCTTTAGTGGAGGGTATGCGATACAGGTTGGCACGGGCTGCGCCTGTATGTACAGAGTTCCTGTTTCCAGATGCACTGGCTCAAAGAACTGCAGGGGATGCTGACTTCTCCTGCTGCTAGGTGGCACGGCACTGCGTCCGGCTTGCTCTAACAGAATCCTGGCAGGCAGGAGTAGTGAGTGCAGACCTGGTCAGCCGCGTCCTCGTGTGCCAGTTGAAGGCTTTCAAGCGTGTAGTAAACATTGCAGTGGTTTCCCGATGCGAGGACTCCAGAGCTTGCAAGGAATTAGATTGCAAATGTGCAATAGCGATTTGGTGGCAGTACTGGACTATGTGCTGTGATGGGGAGGTCAGACACGTTTCGGGGGTCCCCCTTTCTAAATGGCTTAATCACTTGCAAGCTCTGGAGTCCCCGCACCTTGAGACCACTGCAAGGTTTACTACAAGCTTGAAAGCCTCCAACTGCCACACGAGGACGCCGCTGACCAGGTCTGCACTCACCACTCCTCATTGCGGAGGTTCGGCCACTGGGAGCCCCCCACGATCTCGTGCTTGCCACCCCGGAATTCTGCACTATTAGTTCTGAATGCTGTTGGGTTTGGGGCCATGACGTCACACCACGCCCTCCATTCATGTCTATTCATGTCTATGGCAGCTGTCACGCCCCTTCCCATCAACATGAATTGAGGGAGCTCTGTGTCACATCACAAGGGGGCGTAATATGACATCACAAGGGACATGGCGTGATTTCACCACTAAGCCCCTGAACCTAGTGTTCAGAACGAATAGTTCAGAATGCCGGGGTAGCGTACAGGAGATCATGGGGGTTCCTAGTGGTGGGACCCCCGCAATCAGACATCTTATCCCTTATCCTTTGGGTAGGGGAAAAAGATGTCTAGGGGCGAAGTGTCCCTTTAAGGGAAAGAAAACTGAAGAAAAACAAAACCTCACAAACCTTACCAATTACACTCTGGGTTTCCCACTAGCAGTATCACAAATACAGCTCTCTCAGTCCCGCCTCTCACTGGCGATTATATAGTGATGTCACCATGTCTGTCAACAATAGTCACATCGGCACACACACAGGTACGAGGAGACATTTTGAAAATCCTAGAAACCCTATTCCAATTTAGCTATAGATACACGCACACACAATACACTTAGTTTTAGAGAAACCAATTAAAAGTCATTTTAAATTGTAAAAGTTGAATAGTAACATAGTTCAAAAAAGACAAAAGTCCACCAAGTTCAACCTATATTCCTAATGAGTCCCTGCTGATTTTATCCTGAGGAAGGCAAAAAAAAACAACAAATAATACTAGAGGAATAAATCCCTGGATCAAAGTTCTGTCCCTATAATTCTAGTATACATAACCAGCAATGTTATTACTCTCCAGAAATGCATCTCTTTTACAGAGTTCCCCATAACCACCTCCTCCGGAAGAGAGTTCCACAGTCTCACTGCTCTTACAGTAAAGAACCCCCGTCTGTGCTGGGGTAGAAACCTTCTTTCCCCAAGATGTAGAGGATGTCCCCTTGTTATAGATACAGTCCTGGGTATAAATAGATCAAGCCTTCTTTTTTCTAAACTAAATAATCCTAATTCTGATCATCTTTCTGGGTACTGTAGTCCTCTCATTCCCCGTATTACCCTGGTTGCCTGTCTTTGAACCCCCTCCAGCTCCACTATATCTTTCGTGTACACTGGTGCTCAGTACACAGTATTCTATGTGTGGTCTGATTAGTGATTTGTACAGCTGTAGAATTATTTCCTTGTCGTGGGCATCTATGCCCCTATTGATGCATCCCATGATTTTATTTGCCTTGGCAGCAGCTGCCTGACACTGGTCACTACAGCTAAATTTACTGTTAACTAAGACTCCAAAGTCCTTTTCCATGTCAGTCGTCCCGAGTGTACTCTCATTTAACACATAATCCCAGCCTGCATTACCTTACATTTATCAGTGTTGAACTTCATCTGCCACTTCCCAGCCCAAACCTCCAGCCTATCCAGATCCATTTGTAACAGTGCACTGTCCTCTATGGTGTTAACCACTTTACAGAGTTTAGTATCATCTGCAAATATTGCTGCTTTACTATACAATCCCTCTACAAGGTCATTAATATTTAATAAATATATTAAATAGAATAAGACCCAAGACGGACCCATGTGGTACCCCACTAGTAACAGTCACCCAATCAGAATAAGTACCATTAGTAACCACCCTCTGTTTCCTATCACAGAAACTTACCCACATTTCCCCCCCCCCCCCCACCCAATCCTTCTCATTTTATACACCAACCTTCTATGTGGCACCGTATCAAATGCTTTGGAAAAATCCAGATATATGACATCCAACGATTGCCTCTGGTCCAGTCTGGAGCTCACCTCCTCATAAAAGCTGATCAGGTTAGCTTGACAGGACCGATCCCTCATAAAGCCATGCTGATATGGAGTCATACATTTATTTTTATCAAGTTACTCCAAAATAGCATCTCTTAGAAAACCCTCAAACAATTTACATACAAGGGAGGTTAAACTAACAGGCTTATAATTCTCGGGGTCACTTTTTGACACCTTTTTAAATATTGGCACCACATTTGCCATGCACTAGTCCTGGGGAACCGTCCCTGTCCCTATAGAGTCCTTTATTATTAGAAATAGGGGTCTGTCTATTACATTACTTAACTCTCTTAGAACACGGGTGTGAATGCCATCTGGACCTGGTGATTTGTCTATTTAGATTTTTTGTAGGCAGCACTGTACTTCTTCCTGGGTTAGACAGGTGACCTGTCCTGGGAAGTTTATCTTATCTCGCTGTAGTTCACCTGGCATTTTATTGTCTTCTGTGAATACAATGGAGAAGAATGTGCTTTATAAATTAGCTTTTTCCTGATCCCAGTCTATAATTTCTTCCTCATCACTTTTTAAAGTGCCAACACTTTCATATTTAATCTTTTTGCTATTTATATAGTCAAATAACATTTTCTCCTATTCCTCACCCTTTTATTTCCATAAAGGTATATACCTCTTACAGTGAGAATTAAAAATATTTTTTAAAGTTTCCCATTTAGTGTCAGTATTCTTGTTTTTCAGGACATTATCCCAATTTATATTGTTAAGGGCTTCTCTGAGTTGATCAAACTTTGCCTTCCTAAAGTTCATTGTTTTTGTGGTCCTCGCGAGGTTCCCTTATTGAAGAACAAGTTATAATGTATTATATTATAATCAATATTTCCTAGATGTCCGTTCTACCTGCACATTACTTTGTCAGGTCTGTTGGTTAATATTAAGTCTAGTAGGGCACCCCCTCTGGTTGGGCCCTGCACCATTTGGGACACATATTTGTCTTTAGCTATAGTCAGAAACCTGTTTCCTTTATGAGATTCACAGGACTCAGTCTCCCAGTTTATATCAGGATAGTTAAAGTCCCCCATTTTTACGACTTAATTTTGATTTACTGCCTTGTTTATTTGCCTCAGTAATTGATCTTCTGCCTCTTCCATTATGTTTGGTGGCTTATAGCAAACACCTATCAGAATTTTTTGTATTTTTATCTCCGTATATTTCTAACCATTCCTCCAATATATCTTCCCGCAGTGCAGCCTTCAGACTGGACTTTACATCTAATAATTCTGGAGAACAAGATTTGGTTAAGAGTAAATGCAAACATCTGAATATGAACCTATATCCAAAGCTGTATGCACCAGTTTGGTTCCTAATCCGTTATTTTTGATAGCAAAAAGACATTGCATGCAGTATTTTTCTTTCCCGTTAAAAATAATGGAATAGAAATGGATATTATAAATTTAATATTGAAGTCTATGGCAAACGGATGAGCAATTAAGGTCATCCGCTTGCACCCTTTTTTTTTATATCAGTTTTTGAACAGTTATTACTTCTGAGTATGCTTAGAAGAGGAAAAATCTGTGGACTCCTGCAGTGCTGCGTGACTACTACTACTCCCATCATGGAACAGATGTGTTTCCATGATGGGAGTAGTAGTTCCCACAGCTGTGGGAGTCTGCGGTTGGCTGGGGAGGCTACAATGGTGCGTGTAGTACTACTCCCATCATGTAACAGTCTATTCCATCTTAGGGGTTGTAGTACAGGGGCTGAGGGATTGTGCGCTGTGATTGCGCTAGAAGATGTGGAGAGGTCGGGGGGAATAAATTGTGAACATCCAATGAATAAGTTTAAAAACCCCACTGGGAGCCCTGAATGGCTACTCGGGGCCAGCCACTCGGGGCTCCCGGCGGGGTATTTGAATTTCTTTTTTTCAGTTTTCAAATACCCCGCCAGGAGCCCTGAGTGGCTTGCACCGAGTAGCCATTCAGGGCTCCCAGTGAGGTTTCCAAACTTATACATTGGATGTTCCCAATTTATTTCCCCCCAACCTCTCCACATTTTCTAGCGCAATCACAGCGCACAGTCCCTCACCCTCTGTACTATTACCCCTAACATGGATCAATCATTCAGCCCCTGTACTACTACCCCCAACATGGAACAGACTATTTCATGATGGGAGTAGTAGTACAAGCACTAATGTAGCCTCCCAGCCGCCTGCAGACTCCCTCAGCCGGGGGAACAACTGCTCCATCATGGAAACAAGTCTGTTCCATTATAGAACTAGTAGTAGTCCCAGCTGCGAGAGTCTGTATCTGGCTGACTTTTCATACTATCGGATGAAAAACTGATTCAAAAGGTTGCCACTAAATGGCATCCCTTTGCATCCATTAGTAATATGCTCCGATTAAAAGGCAGTGACGGATGAAAATCAGGACGGGGGACAATGGCTGTGTGAACCTAGCCTAGCTAACATCTATTCTCTAGAGAAATTCTATGTTAAAGCTATTCTATGTTTTTATAACAGCTGAACAGTAGGTGTGTATGAAGTTGATGGGAGACCTGACAGGTCCTCTTATAGAGACGTCCCAGCATGTTCTCCTTTATCATTGTCCTCTCCTTTGATCTTATCAGCTCTCATTCCACAATCAAAGCTGTGAAAGGAAATAGATGAAAAAATGTGTCCATAGTTTTTTAAATTAATTTCTACGTCTACTGTTCCGAGAACAAGCATCAACCTCTATTCTGCACTAGTGAGACATTTATTTTTCACCATTTTGCCACAGCATTCTGCCAATTTTCCCTGAAGGAAGGAACATATTAGGGAAAAACAATTCCTTGGCTGCAGGTCAGTTACACTAGAAGATCTATAAAAAGAATATACGACACTAATATTAATAAAAGTTGAAAAAATAGCCTGAAGAGACTGTAGAGGATGCATGATGCCAAGTTCTAGAATATTATTTCTAAGAAGCAGAATAACAATTGAACTCTCTGACTACGAGCATTGATTGTGTTTTCCTGCAGTATTGTACTGTTCTCTCACAATGGCAAAATCAATATTTTAAAACGCCAATTATATTCTATTCTTTTATATGGTGAAAAAACTGTGCAGAGATATTGGTTTGTAAATCTGTGTGCGTGTCCTGTCAGATTGAAATGAACAGGGCTGCAGCAGTGAGGCCAGCAAGAAAAAGAAGAAAATACATGGGACTGGACAAGGGGAATGGATTTGTACAAAGACATTATAGAAGGGTACAAAAGACGCACTCACCCGGTTTCATGCCGAAGAAGGTGTAGGTTTATTCCAAGTTATACACGGAAATATGTCGCTCGGGTCGGGAAGAAGAGAAAGCAAGAGCTCAGCCGAGCTCGTGGAACGACAGTCCCGTTTCGCGGGTTCTCCGCTTGGTCACGCACCAGGGGCATGACCAAACAGAGAACCCGCAAAACGGGATCGTCGTTCTGCTATAGGTCTAGCAGCAGACAGGAAAAGAACATGGAATACATAAATGGCTGAAAAGATGTAACGTTCGTGGACTTTGTGTAATGTGAAAAAGGCATTTTGCTTAGAATGTTTAATTGTTATAATTGTTAAATAACGATTTTTAATTTCTATTTAAAGTTTTATTTTTAAATTTTTTGTTTAATTATATTATGTTTCTTCCTCTGGTAACAGGAATAACATGATCCAAGCTTTTAATACATTGTACCTGTAAACGATGAAAACAAAATGCACTGATCGCAGTTGTGTCCTCACACTTATCCAAGTAAGGTAGCAAAGTATATGCACATACATACACTCGGCTAGTTCACCAAGACTAGTGTGGGCACACCTCTGCACTTCTAGTACAGGTGCCAATGTCATTTTTACCATTTGTACAGTGTCACTGCACAGCAGTCATGCCCTAAAAAGTGCATTTGCACTTTATAGGTAAATGGGTGCATATGATGTTTACATGTATTTGAACCAGGCACTGGCATACACAATGGACATGGTAAGAGTGTTCTACCATATTCTAGTCAAGTGCTAGGCTATATATCCTAGAGCATCCAGTGGTAGATGCCATCCAGGGATTGTTCGTTGATTTGTATTGTGTAAATGAATTTCTGGTTCTCCACAGTACAGTGATCCCTCAACTAACAATGGCCTCAACATACAATAGTTTCAACATACAATGGTCTTTTCTGGACCATTGTAACTTGAAACAAGACTCAGCATACAATACTACAGACAGTCCAGACCTGTGAAATGTGTCAATACCTGAAAGAACTGACCAATCAGAATGGGCATTTTACTGGTAAAACACCAACATTACTGAAGTGCACACACTGACTGTCTGTCTGGTAGCGCATCCTACAGTACAGGTAGGTACTACATACTGTACCTATGCCAGGGTTAGCTGCTCCTTTGGACACCAAGTAATGTCGGCTCCATTTTACTTTTTTTAGGACATTGTGTGTACTGTACAGGACCCTGAAGAAGCTCCTGTACTCTTCATACACAGTGATTTACAGCTTCCAGCAGCTCTTTCTTACTTTTTACTTACTACATTTTACCAGATTTTACCATATATTTGTATAATAGACAGTCATATTTTATCTAAATAAAGTATCATTCATTTTGTACAACCAGCTACATCTCCAGTATTCCTTAAATTCACAGTTCACCCTATACCTTGTCTGAATCATAATATTGTTTTTATCTTTTCTTACTTTTATATGTAAGGATTTGCTTTATCTATATTAGTTATCTACTTATTTTTGTTTAATCCTCACTTTTTCCTATTTTTGGATGACATGTTGGTGGCTTCAGAACCAATTACCAGGCTTCCATAGAGTTCTGGTCTCAACATACAATGGTCATCCCAGAATCAATTAATATTGTAACTTGAAGGCCCACTGTATTTTATCAGCATTATTACAAGGTTATTTTTTTTTTATTTCTGTAACTAACTCAAAACGGACAGAATATTGTAATGCTATCACCAGTATAGAAAATTAGAAAGCGGCACTTACCGGGTATAACTGGATAAAATCTTAAAGAATTTATTAGGTCATCTTAAAAATCCAGACAGCTGTCCCTGTCTGTCTGTTCTCTTCCACTCCTGCCGCCCTGCATGGATTTTTAAGATGACCTAATAAAGTATTCAAGATTTTATCCAGTTATACCCGGTGAGTGCCGCTTTCTAATCTTCTATACTGGTGATAGCATATACAGGTCTCAAGATTGCTTCCAGGAATCCGTAGGCTTGCATTGAGGGGCGGAGCGTGACATCACACGGGGCGGAGGCATGACGTCACACGCCGCCGGCCCGGTGGTCGCCTGTAATCAGTCCCGGAGCGAACACGCTCTGGGGACTGAGTACAAACGTGGTGCCGCGTGCATGATCCCGGGGGTACCCAGCGGCGGGACTCCCGCGATCAGGCATCTTATCCCCTATCCTTTGGATAGGGGAAAAGATGTGTTAGCACCGGAGAACCCCTTTAAGTATGGTCCACACTAAAAAGCCTACTGCCCCTTCAGCCTAGCACTGAGTCTACAGTGTCTTATAAAACAGACATAACAATGGTAACCATGAGCTTCTGAAATACTTAGTCAATAACCTATGGCAATACTACCCTTCATTGTGGCAGGATGTGGATACAGAGGCTGAAGAAGTAGTGGCCTCCTGCTTAATAAATTCCAATCTATTTGAGCGGCATGAACTAGTAGGGAAGACGAGAACATGAAACGCTGGCATGCCTATAAATAAACAAACAGAAGGCCGCATCTCAATTACATCAACAGTCAGCATTTTGGAAATTGCTTTGTTATCTGCTTCTATTATTGGCTGACAAATCCCTTGAGTGACACTGTGTTCCATAGTCACATTTGATAAAGCAATGAGAGGAACAATCTAAACTCATTAGCACAATTTGATTGAGAGTTTGTCATTGTCACATGTATGGTCATTGGCTGGAAGAATATTGTTTATACAATAACAAGATCACTAACAGTATCTAATGATGAAAGGAAGACCACCACCAGTGGGTTTTGGCAAGTATCTTTTCTATATCTACCAGTGGTGGACTGACAGGACGGGGCACTCGGGCACTGCCTCCAGCTGTTGCAAAACTACAACTGCCAGCATGCTGGGAGTTGTAGTTTACAACAGATGAAGGAACCCTGGTTGGAAAACACTGGTATACAGTATATACATTACTGTCCTGGTTTATATCCTGTATTATACTCCAGAGCTGTACTCCTTGTTCTGCTGGTGGGGTCATTGGGGGGAGATTTATCTAAACCTGTCCAGAGGAAAATGCTTTCATTTTTCACAGGCCCTTTCAAAAATGAAAGAAGTAATCTGATTGGTTGCCAAGGTCAACTCAGCAACTTTTCCTCTGGACAGGTTTTGAGAAATCTACCCTATTGTGTACATACATTACTTATCTTGTACTGACCCTGAGTTCTATCCTGTATTATACTCCAGAGCTGGATGTCAGGAGGGCGAATGTCAGGGGGGGCGGATGTCGGGGGGGGGCGATAATGTCAAGGGGGGGGGGATGTCAGGGGGGGGGGGGGGATGTCAGGGGGGGTGCGGATGTCAGGGGGGGGGGGGGGGATGTCAGGGGGGGCGGATGTCAGGGGGGGGGGGGATGTCAGGGGGGGGGGGGATGTCAGGGGGGGGATGTCAGGGGAGGGGCGGATTGTGTGGGGGGGGGGGGCGGATGTCGGGGGGGGGGGGGCGGATGTCGGGGGGGGGGGCGGGATGTCGGGGCGGGGGGCGGATGTCAGGGGGGGGTGCGGATGGGGGGGGGGGGCGGATGTTCAGTGAGCACTCAGTGGTGATGTCAGGGGGGGATATCAGTGAGCACTCAGTGGTGATGTCAGGGGGGGATATCAGTGAGCACTCAGTGGTGATGTTCAGGGGGGGAATGTCAGTGAGCACTCAGTGGTGATGTCAGGGGGGGAATGTCAGTGAGCACTCAGTGGTGATGTCAGGGGGGGGAATGTCAGTGAGCACTCAGTGATGATGTCAGGGGGGGGAATGTCAGTGAGCACTCAGTTGTGATGTCAGGAGGGGATGTCAGTGAGCACTCAGTGGTGATGTCAGGAGGGGGATGTCAGTGAGCACTCAGTGGTGATGTCAGGAGGGGAATGTCAGTGAGCACTCAGTGGTGATGTCAGGGGGGGGATGTCAGTGAGCACTCAGTGGTGATGTCAGGAGGGGGAATGTCAGTGAGCACTCAGTGGTGATGTCAGGGGGGGAATGTCAGTGAGCACTCAGTGGTGATGTCAGGAGGGGAATGTCAGTGAGCACTCAGTGGTGATGTCAGGAGGGGAATGTCAGTTGAGCACTCAGTGGTGATGTCAGGAGGGGGAATGTCAGTGAGCACTCAGTGGTGATGTCAGGAGGGGAATGTCAGTGAGCACTCAGTGGTGATGTCAGGAGGGGGAATTGTCAGTGAGCACTCAGTGGTGATGTCAGGAGGGGAATGTCAGTGAGCACTCAGTGGTGATGTCAGGAGGGGAATGTCAGTGAGCACTCAGTGGTGATGTCAGGAGGGGATGTCAGTGAGCACTCAGTGGTGATAGTCAGTGAGCACTCAGTGGTGATGTCAGGAGGGGAATGTCAGTGAGCACTCAGTGGTGATGTCAGGAGGGGATGTCAGTGAGCACTCAGTGGTGATGTCAGGAGGGGATGTCAGTGAGCACTCAGTGGTGATGTCAGGAGGGGATGTCAGTGAGCACTCAGTGGTGATGTCAGGAGGGGATGTCAGTGAGCACTCAGTGGTGATGTCAGGAGGGGAATGTCAGTGAGCACTCAGTGGTGATGTCAGGAGGGGAATGTCAGTGAGCACTCAGTGGTGATGTCAGGGGGGGAATGTCAGTGAGCACTCAGTGGTGATGTCAGGGGGGGGAATGTCAGTGAGCACTCAGTGGTGATGTCAGGGGCGATGTCAGTGAGCACTCAGTGGTGATATTAGGAAACAAAAAAAAAATATCCAGAATTGCAGATTTTGGTCACTTAAAATACTATTAAAAAAATGTTATTAAAAAAATGTATCAAAAAGTCCTATCTAAACAGAAATAGTCCTTATAAAATCTAGAGATCATAATGCAAAAAAAAATGAGCCCCCATACAGCCCTGTATACAAAAAAAATAAATTTGTTATAGGGGTCAGAAGAGGATAATTTTATGCAAATTAAAGCTATGATTTTTTTTTAAGTAGTAAAATAAAACAAAACCTACAATTAATTCTGTAATCTTAATGACCCACAGAAGACATTGTGTAATTTTAACAGTAAAATATATTACGAAACTACTCTGCAATTGAAAGAATTATTTATTGTATGTGAGCGGGGCATCTATATGGGTGTGGATTACACATGGGGGCCCCATGATCCTCTATTGCGCGGGGGCCCGATGAGTTGGCAGTCCACCCCTGACATCTATGCAAGTCAGTTATTTAGAGATGCAGTAATCTACAGGTGCTGCTCAGAGGTACAGGTTGATGCTCCTGGGTCTCAATGTCAAATCTGTAGCAGGGACCCCCAACAATGGCATATAATTCATAATTCTTCTGTATTCTTATATGTAACTAAAGTAACAGGGCCCAAGTGTGATCACTCCCTCTGCATCCCCTGGTAATGGCTACATGCAAACTATACATATTCCTATTGCTGTTATGTCTTTTAGATCATAATAATATGGTCCAGAACCTCTCACACAATTTATGATAATGCTGGAAAATGAACCCTGCATAATCTCCAGTAAGTATTATATAGTCCTGACAGCAGCCCAATCCTTGTCCGTATTAATCATAGAGATCAATGAATGAGGAGAAACTTACATGGGATCAGCCTCCGGCTATCCACATAGGACTTTGTCAGTGAAGGTGAGCGGTGCACAGTGGGGAGCAGTATAAAATATATATCTGTACCCAACTTGATATTGCTTTTGATACTGCATCCACATCTAAACCCCTGAAAGGGAATTGTTGTTTTTACCATCATACCTTGCCTTTCAGCAGCTTTTAATGTAGCATTGTCAGGCTGGTAAAAACGACACCCCCTCTAATGTAAGTAACAGCACGGAATATGTTTGATGTAAAGATGATTGCTTTAAATGATGCAATTTGTCCAAGAGGAGATTGGAACACAGCCGAATAAGGTCACAAAAATTTACCCGAATATACTGATCTGGCAGAAGATAGCTTTCCCTACAAATGTCATAAGCCAGTTCTCAGTGGTAACCTTTCAGTGCTGGAATCCTGGGTTCAAGTATCACATAGATCATCATCTGCTCCCTGTGTTTTATCTTTAAAAAACATACTGATGTGGTAGCCTGGGGTTGTAGGGTATATGGGGGTGTAGCTGTGCGGTTACTAAAGGGTGCTTGCTTAACCCTTTCTTTTTGTAACGCCAGGGTGAGGGCTATTCTCTGTATGCTTGTCCTACCGCCACCCGTCCCAAGAACGATAGGGAGATAGGAAATAATTGATTGTCCACAACCGGAGATTTGCAGAAACTTTTTGGAACTTTTACTGAAGAAGATTTTAGGCAATAATGAACAGGAACAGTCCATACAACAGAGTCTATTAGAGCTTGACAAGTGGTTGGGACCTCATGAGTCTATTGAGCTTAGGAAGGTAATTGTTGCGGTTATCCACTGGATTTAGGGGATTAGATTCGGTCCAGTAATCACGCTAGCTTTAGCGGGGATTGAGATGTTAACTCAAGGTTTAGTTTAGGCTGAGGCCAGCAGGTTTTAGGCCTAGCTCGTCTTTGAAAGTTGCGCAGATCCGTCCTGCTAGTCCCGCATCCATGAGAGCAGCAATCCAAGAGATCGATAATTGGCTACAGCTCCCTTATATCGGCAGGGGCTGGACTAAAGCTCACTGGTCCATACAACTGTCAATCTCCTGTACAGAGTTGTGGGTAACCATGTGACCCAAAGACCTCCAAAGGTCCTCCAACATACCATAGAGGAATTAACATAGTCACATGACCGAAGGTCCTCCGACGCTAACGGGGGGGTTTATTACAGTACAACACCTTCTCACCTAGCTCAAAATGGATGGGCTGAGATGGTTGCCGCAACATCATGCACATTCAGTGCCACACGCAGGCCACATGATTGCAACAGCATTCACAACTTTCCCCATTGTCTCAGCCAGCCACATTCAAGCCAGAGGAGAAGGTCGATTTAAACCAAACCAGAAGTAAGCCACCAGGGGAAAGGGAAAGGCAACACCTTTTCAGCTCACCAAATATCCTTGTGAGCAAGTTTTCATGCCGCCCTGTACACTACAGGTCCTTAAAGGGGTAATCCGCCCCTAGACATCTTATCCCCTATGCAAAGGATAGGGGATAAGATGTATTATCTACCATGCGGCACCCACCTGTAACGGCTTCCGGAACCGCTAGAGGCCCTCAGGCTAATACCATCCAGACCACGGGGACGGAAGATCGTGACATCATGACTCCGCCCCAGTGTGACATCACACCCCGCCCCCGCATGGTAGAATGCGGGGGTTCCCAGCGGCTGACCCCCGTGATAATACATCTTATCCCCTATCCTTTGGATAGGGGATAAGATGTCTAGGGGCGGAGTACCCCTTTAAAAGGGGTAATCCAGAAAAAAAATGTTTTATAAATATATCAACTGACTAGAGGAAAATTAAACGGATTTGTAAATTACTTCTATTAAAAAATCTTAATCCTTCAGGAATTATTAGCTGCTGAATACTACAGAAGAAATTATTTTCTTTTTTGGAACACCGAGCTCTCTGCTGAATCATGACCACAGTGCTCTCTGCTGACATCTCTGTCCATTTAAAGAACTGTCCAGAGTAGGAGAAAATCCCCATAGAAAACATATGCTGCTCTGGACAGTTCCTAAAATAGACAGAGATGTCAGCAGAGAGCACTGTGGTCATGATGTCAGCAGAGAGCACTGTGTTCCGAAAAGAAAATAATTTCCTCTGTAGTATTCAGCGGCTAATAAGTACTGGAAGAATTAAGATTTTTTAATAGAAGTAATTTACAAATCTGTTTAACTTTCTGGCACCAGTTGATTTAAAAAAATAAAGTTTTCCACTGGAGTACCCCTTTAACATATCCATTTAATTTGTAAAAACTATTGACATGTCAAATGTTTGTATTGGTCGGGGTCTAAGTGCAGAAACCCTAACGATCCGGAGAAGAGCAGGGATAAGAGTATGGCTTTTCACTATAGGTCAATGGGGCAGCCAAAAAGACACACACACACAAAATAGTATCCCTATAGCACAGACAACTGTTTGTCATACACAGACTAACAGAAGATTACATTTACAGTAGATAAAAGTTAAATGAATGCGGGAAGAGAGAAGAATCTCCTTCTCCATGCTCATCTTGTGATTATCGCTTGTCTGAAAATCATCTCTGATTTTATTCAAAACAAAGGCACACAATGAAAATGAAATCTCGAGGTACGACGTGTTTGGTTATTTCCGAAAATTATCCTTATGTTAACGTGTCAGACCTTTCCATGCAAAATAAATGGCAGTTTATGGGAAAAACCTCTGTGGAATCATCTGGGCTTAGTAAGCAGCAAACATAAGCGCAACAGATTTACAGAAGAACATTTACAACTAAAATAAACCGGTGTTACTTCATCATCAGAAGTATTCAGTATAAACATATCTATTATATCTTGTAAAAACGTTTGTGTCCATGTAAATGAGCAGAAGAGAAATGCATATTTACCAGAATCAAAAAAACAGGAATTCGATGTGTCCTCTTAGGCATGAGAAAAGGTTGGGTTTATTCTTGTTTATCACCAACATCCATAGTATAAATACAGCATTGATGGCATTGTCAGTCAGCCCCTTAAAGGAAACCTGTCATTAATGTCATGCTGCTCGAACCACGAATCATCTTTGAAGTATTCCTCACCCCAGGAAGGCAGAAGCCACCAGGTACTGCCCAGATGACACTGTTTAGGTTTTGTTACCAGGAGAGGATTCAACAAGTATGTAATAGAAGTAACATATAAGACAAAGAGTATGCCAGCGTTGAAAAGTCCCATTTATTGAGAATCAAATCAGCAAGGCAGGTAGGTAAACAGGATGATGACGCGTTTCAGGCATGTAACGCCCTTAGTCATATGACTAAGGGTGTTACACACCTGAAACACATCATGGCACTGAAAGACTGTACATGCTGGGAGTTGTAGTTTTAGAACAGCTGTAGGCACACTGGTGGGGAAGCACTGAGTTAGGAAACAGGCTCTAGCTCAGTGATTCCAACCAGTGTGCCTCCAGCTGTTGCAAAACTACAATTCCCAGCATGCCCAGACAGTCAGGGATGCTGGGCGTGTAGTTCTGCAATATCTGGCCCTTCAGATGTTGCAGAACTACAACTCCCAGCATGCCTGGACAGTCTGGGAATGCTAGGAGTTGTAGATATGAAACAACTGGGGAAGAACAGTTTGGAGACCTCTAAGTAGTGGTCTCCAAACTGTAGCCCTCCAGATGTTGCAAAAAAGAGGATGGTCGGAAGTATCTCTGACAGCTACGATCATTCTTATTTTCCAGGCGTGACCAGTGACCCGATTGGCCCAGAATCACCGGTCTGAATTGACCAGCAATTTGCGGTGAACGCTGACATGGGGGGGGGTCCCAGGACCCTCCTAGGCATTGCCATGGGATGCCTGCTGATAGATATCGGCAGTCATCCCGGTCTGGTCCCTACCGGCACATGGCGGGGAGCGAAATTCCCACGGGTGTACTGGTACGCCCTCCGTTCTAAGTACCAGGATGCGAGGGCATACCTGTACGCCCTCCATCCCCAACAGGCTAATAAGGCATTCAAAACTGTAAACATTATGGGTTATAGCAGTATGCTCCCCCGACTCAGGCGAGCACGAGCGCACATAAACCCCTCCACATGTGCAAAAAAAAATCCTGTTTTTAATTTTTTTTTTTTAAATCAACTACTGGTGCCAGAAAGTTAAACAGGTTTTTTGATTACTTCTATTAAAAATTTGTAATTCTTCCAGTACTTATTAGCTGCTGAATACTACAGAGGAAATTATTTTCTTTTTGGAACACAGTGCTCTCTGCTGACATCATGACCACAGTGCTCTCTGCTGACATCTCTGTCCATTTTAGGAACTGTCCAGAGCAGCATATGTTTGCTATGGGGATTTTCTCCTGCTCTGGACAGTTCTTAAAATGGACAGAGATTTCAGCAGAGAGCACCGTGCTCATGATGTCAGCAAAGAGCTCTGTGTTCCAAAAAATATATAATGTCCTCTGTAGTATTCACCAGCTAATATGTACTGGAATGATTATGATTTTTTTATAGAAGTAATTTACAAATTTGTTTAACTTTCTGGCACCAGTTGATTTAAAAAAAAAGTTTTCCACCGGAGTACTCCTTTACATCCGCCTCGCTGTGACTTAACAGGATAACACCGGAAAACAAAATGCACCACAAGACAAGCAACAACAGCATTCAAAACAGGGCGGGCAGGCCAACCTCCGGGACCCTGTGGTGGGGGTGGAATGGCGCCAGGGATATAAGGTACGGGGGGTGGCAAATAAGTGTTGGAAGTACTTACACAGCCAGAGACAGGCTAGCGCTCACCCCTGAGATCCCCCCCTCGAGAAGGGAGGGGGGGAGGAGGACAGGTGGAGCAGTGCTGACATGGTACCTGTCTAAAAGGGGTTGCAAGAATGGTAAAATGCTGTTATTGCTGTCCAGTCAAAGGGCCCTAGTGACAGCCGCCCCCGGGCCCCTGCAAGATTGTGTTCTACTGGTCAGTTGCCAGGAGTCAGTTGACTACTGTTATCTCATGCGTGACTAATTGGTCTTGGCTGCTATGAATCGCTCCTTTTCCTAGTCTTCTTTTTTAATGTTTGACAGTGGTATGAGAGCTGTTTTTCCTCTTTGCATCATCACCTTTTTTCTGTCTCCTTGTTCGCCCTTTTCCTATTTCCTTGAGTTTGCTTTGATTTGGCTACAATTGGACATACAACATCAGACTCCCTACAGGCTCCTCGCACACATCTTGCCATGTTTACGCCACACTTTATGCTAAAAATTTGACTTAAAACCTACCACACCCTGACAGCAATGCACCAGAGCTTTTGCCGGCATCATCGTAGAGAAGACTCATTTGGAAAAATGACACGTCCAGGTACAGCTAACAGATAATTCTCACTAAAACTGCAACTTTAGAACACAATTACCACTAGATAATAATGACAAACTCCCACGGAATACATTCCCTGCTGATTGAAAAGATTGCCGGCCTTATTATATTAAAAATGGTATCTATTACTTTTACAATAAGAAATGTTCCCCACTGAGGAAGCATATCAAGATCACTAAATATTATTACTAAAAACTTAAATGAATAATATTGAACATTTTTTATATAAAACAACTAAAATAACATGACTCTCATAGTGATGGTATAACCAGCCAGCCTCGGTCAACCACTGCTGTTGGCCTTGTCATTTTATCCTAAGGTCATTACTCCTCAATCTGGAAATGTTACATGATCGTAACCTCAAGTTCACTTCTTCTCACCGGGTGGTTTATATAATAATGTTTCTGGAGAGGTGCTAATACAAACTGAAATTGCATATAGTCATTCGCACATCAGTATGAGACTACAGGCTGAGATTATTACGTAGCACATTAGGATCACACCACTGTACATACCCCATCGCTGGCCAGGAAAAGCTGGAGCTTCTACAAAAACACAATTAAATTGCTTATTACAAGGCAGGTTGGAAGTAGAGGGGATGTGGTTACTGCTGTGAGTCTTCAATGTAAGATCATCTTCTGACAGAGGTTAAGATGGGACACAGGTCAAGGTCAATTTGGAATTTTATTCCAATCTTTGTTCAATTGCTGTTTCTTATGGAGAATAGTCAGACGATTCTATCTATTATATCAATTTATTTATATAAAAAAAAAAATAACTGTAATAATACATCACAGTGAGAAGTCACAGAGATCACAGAAGAGACCATCGACCATCAATTGGCTAAAGAACTAAAACGCAACGCTAAAGGGTAAGAGACGGAACATGTCCTCTCCTAGTTTAATGGTGTAAATGACATTAGTCAGAGAGCTACTGTCTGAAGATAATTCTCGGCACTTGCTATGGTAAGCAATTTTCCAGGTCTCTCCAAGAAGGGAACCACAACCTATATTATTACCGAATTATGACCTTTACAAGGACAAGGTTTAAGGATATTAAATACAAATCTAAAAAATGCAGTCCAAATAATAACCCCCAGTGTAATGAACTGTAATATGACAGAGCAGACAGATCCTCTTTATTATGCACTGATCAGCCATAACATTAAAGGGGTATTCCGCCCCTAGACATCTAATGTCCTATCCAAAGGATAGGGGATAAGATGTCAGATCGCGGGGGTCCCACCGCATGGGATCCCCGGGATCTCGGCTGCAGCACCCACCTGTTGCGGCTTCCGGCAGCGCTGGAGGCTCTCATCCTAACGCCTCACGACCACGGTGACGGGAGATCGTGACGTCACAACTCCGCCCCATGTGACATCACGCCCCGCCCCCTTAATGCAATCTATGGGAGGGGGCCGAAGGTCACCGTGGTCGGGAGCCGAAGCCTCCAGTGTTTCCCGGAAGCTGCGACAGGTGGGTGCTGCAGCCGAGATCCCGGGGGTCCCCAGGGGATATGATGTCTAGTGGCGGAGTACCCCTTTAAAACAACTGAGAGATGTAGCGAATAACATTGGTTATCTTGTTACAATGGCAGCTGTCAAGGAGTGCCATATATTAGGCTGGGTTCACTTGTAGCTAGAGTGCTGTATGGGCAATTGTCACAAAGCAAAACCAAAAATGTCTTGCCACAAATTGGCATGGTTTTGTGGTGCATTTTTGTCTGGCAAATTTTTCACAATGAAAACCATGTCATGTGGTTTTGACGTTTGGTCAATGGTTGGGGGTCACACCACTGCTGCATCTGGAGCCAGTCTTTGGCAGCGACTGAGCAGTCAGTTAAGAAGATTTATCAAACCTTGAGCAAAAGAACATTGATGCAGTTGCCCATAGCAACCAAATTTCAACTTTTAATTTTTCTGAAGCTTTTTAATAAATGAAAGCTGTTATCTGACTGGTTGCTATTGGCAACTGCCCAACTGATCCTTTGCTCAAGGTTTAAAAAAAAGTCCTTCCAATGTGTCAGAAGTAAGAAAAATAGGCAAGCATGAGGATCTGAGCAACTCTGACTAGGACAAATAGTGATGGCTAGAGGACTAGGTTAGAGCACCTCCAATGCAATGGTCATAGGGAGGTGAACTAGAGCATCGCAGCTTGCTGCACAGCTGTAAACCTCTATGACTGCCCATAATAACCCCTGTCCACCCCTGAAAGTGCCTACAGTGGCCATGTAGGCATCATGATCAGACAATGGAAGAAGATGGCCTGATCTAAAGAAATGTATGGTTTTTTTTTTTTTGTTTGTTTGTTTTTTATAAATCAGGTGGATTACTGGATTTATGCGTGTCACAGTGTGGGAACAGAAAAGTAACAACTGCAAAACAGGCATATTGAAGTTAAATTTATGTTGTGTCCCGGTACAGAACATGGTTCTGTACAGTTTCCTAAAATCCCCTCAGGTAGAGTCCCTCCAGTCCACAGGGCTCTCCTGCAGGATCCCACTAGGTCATTATTATGGTTTCTATTGTACATTAATTATGTATATGTTTATTTTAGGTATTGTACAGTGAATATAACCTATGTGCAAAGGTTATTAGGATGTTTAAACTGTATTGGACCTTCCTAAGGTCATGTGATCACCTGATGCCCATAGTTCCAGAGGCACAGGTAACCACAGTCAACCAGCTACCAATGGGCTTTAGTCCAGCCCCCTGATATATAAAGGGCTGTAGTTTCCACACTAGCCTGGACAGTAAAGCACAAGTCCTGTACAAGTTCAGTCCAGTCCAGCTAGGTCAAAGCCTACAAGTCTGCAGCCACATCTAATCTGTATGTCTCATCTATGTTTACAAGTCAAGTCTCTACTGTCCCTACCAAAGTCATAACGGTAGTACAGTGGCCTGTATCATCATCATCACTACAAGTCCAAGCAAGCCTGAGAGGTTCCCTGTGTCCCGGTCACCTCTGTGGAAGTTGCCTAGCTGTAAGAAATGTTTACTGAAGAAGGCAGTATAAGTTCCAGTTGCATCAAAACCTGCTTTGGACTCATTTAATGTATGCAGTTTCTGGGTTGGTTGTCAGCGGTGCCCTACACCATACAACCACACCCTGGCGTCACGAACACTACAAGGGATTATACTACCACATTTATTTTTAGAGTTTATTCTTTTCCAAAAGAGGGTTCAATTAGATTCATGAGATTTATTGTTCACATTACAGAAGACAAAACAATCCTTAATGCATTGATCAGCAGGACGTTTTGGTCATTGAAAACTGTTCACATCAATATGATGTGATAAGAGAAAAATAGAGAATGTAAGAAAGGAAATCCCTATAGTCTGGTCTTCTGGATGGACTTCACATGCTGGCAGCAGTTTTCATTATATGAGGTTCATTCAGAAGACCAGACTATGGGGATCCACTTTCTTCCCTTCTCACATCATATTGATGCCTGTTGAGAAAGTTCTCAATTATCAAAATGTCCTGCTAAAGTATCATCAATAGAAGTGGCATGCTCAGTGCATGAACGAGGATTTTGTCTACATTGTCTTCTAGCCACAATGTGTAATTTAAAAAGAAATACATTGCATGGATATATTTGGTAGATATAAAAGTATCCAGCATAAATATGCATGGTGTGCCATTGTTTAAGGCTGGGTTCACACTTCGTTTTTGACATACAGGGACCGGATCCGGCTGGGAGAAGGGAAAACCGTGCACTCCCGTATCCCAGCCAGACCCGGCCCCAATCTCATTCATTTGAATGAGCCGACCGAAGTCAGATAGTGACTCCAATCGGCTCATTTTTGCCACGTATCCGGTTTTGTGACTGGACTTAAAACCGCGGTATACCACGGTTTTAGGTCTGGTCAGAAAACCGGATAAGGGGCAAAAATTAGCCGACCAGAGTCACTATCTGACTTCAGTAGGCTCATTCAAATGAATGAGATCGGGGCTGGGTCCCAGTATGTCAAAAATATAGTGTCAACCCTAATTCTTTCATTCTTTGGATTTGTTATTTGGGGGATAGATGACACCAGGATGCACTATGAAAGAAATAAAGTCATATGGGGCAGTGTGATGTCCTGGGCAATATTCTGCTGTAACGCTTGAATCCAGGCATTCACATGTTACGTTGGCATGTACCATCTTTTGTAACATTGTTGTAGATCAAGTACACCCCTTCATGACAACAGTATTCCCTTATGGGCATGGCTCTTCAGCAAGATATTGCACCCTGCAAAAACGGTTTAGGAATGGATTTATGCTAAATGCTGAAACAAAAGATATCTCCAACCTATGAAAGCTTCGCCTTCAAATTTATATTACAAATAGTAATCCCCTAACAAAAGGATTTCCCCTTGTTCTTGGGATGGGTGGGTCGCTCAGCAGTCCTTATCGATTAGCATGTTCTTTCCTATCCTGTTCATAGGGGATAACTATTTTAAACTGGAATGCCTCTTTACATGAACTACTGAAGTAGGCTATTTGGGCAGCATGAGGAGGTCTATACAAGCAGGTGGCTTTAAAGTGGAACTGTCGGCAGTTTTTTAGGATCTATAGTAAGGGCATGGCTTATAGGGATTTTGACCCCGAATCCTTACGCACCTCTTACGCTCCTTCACCAGTTTGTCACCATACAGCCACTTTATAATGTTGAGATAAAAAAAAAAAACTCCATATAACTTTTAGACAGTATTGGAGGGAACAGATACATAGCAGTACGATGCCTGCAGAATAAGACTATAAATAGGGTTTAGTTATAGTCTATAATCATAGAGATACATTGAACTTCCCAATAGCTATATAGACAGGACAACTTTCAACCAAAACCACTTGCAAAGTCCATCTTGCTTTTAAATCTATAAATTGCCTTTAAAGGGGTACTCCGGTGGCTAATTTTGTTCGTGAAGTAGATCCCTTTTGTTATTGTGAAGGTTTTATTAATTGATGTGTGTTATTTTTTTCTGCAGGATGTTTGTGTTTTTATTACCAGTATCTTGAGCCGGATGTGCTGTAGTTTTTCAATGCATCTGTGACTGTCGTCCACACTGGCAGCCATGTTCGCATCATGCTGTGGACAGCGCGTAGCTTATTTATTTCCTTTGCCGGCCTCAGAGAGTGGGCATTCTTTCACACATCCTCCTAATGAATATGTATGTTGTCTGTTCGCCGAGGCTGCCTTGATTGGTGTTCCATTTTGCTCATCCGGTTAACCCCAAATTTATGCCCCCATGCATATTTATAATAAATGACTGGCCCCAGTGTGCAAAATAAGTTTATTCCACCCAGTGTCCTTATGCCCCTGTTTCCTTCCCCCCGTCCTCATCTGTGAGAGCTCACCTCCGGGACCAGAGCGCACTGTGTTCATATCCTTATCCTTATCCCCCGCTGCCTGATGCCCCTCATCTTCTTGGAGCAGGGCAGCAGCGGGGACATGTCGGACTCTCCAATGCTCATCTCCGTTGGGAACAGGGGCAAACAGAGGCATAAGGACACTGGGGATAAACTTATTTTGCACACTGGGGCCAATAATTTATTATAAATAAGCACGGGGGCATACATTTGGGGTTAATATGGTAGTAGTTTAAAAACCCCGCCGGGAGCTCTGAATGGCTCCTTGGTGCGGGCCATTCAGGGCTCCCGGCTGGGGATTTAAAAATGAAAGTATACACTGTACAGTCATCGCAGGGGAGTGCAGCATGCCGCCTGCTCCCCTGCTTTATAACTGCTGATTGCATCGGGTCTCAGAAGTGAGACCCAGTGCGATGAATCCCTTTTCCCCTGTACTACTACCTCCAACATGGAACAGACTCTGTTCCATGATGGGGGTAGTAGTAGTACAAACACTAATCTAGCCTCCCAGCTGCCTGCAGACTCCCAAAGCCCGGGAACTATTACTCCCATCATGGAAAGGAGTCTATTCCATGATGGGAGTAGTAGTGCCAGCTGTGGGAGTCTGCAGAGGGCTGATAATAACAGATGTAAAACTGATGTATGCGTGCGTGTTTGTGCGTTTGGCAAGTACCCCAAAAACATAAGCAAACACTGACAGGGCAACATAGCAACCAAACACCTAGCAATGTGAGAGACAGAATGCTAAAACAGAATGGCGGGAACTATGTGTCACTAAAAAACAAAGGGGAAGTACTGGGTCGGACAAACAGTAAGCCGGGCAGAACCCAAACTAAAGCAAAATACACATCCTAAACGGAAAAAAAATAGGGCATGTGGCCTGCTGGGATTTAGAGTCCAGCAACAAAAAGGAAACAGCAAAACTAAAATAATATAAATTTACAGACAAAAACAAAACAAAACACCAGAGAACCGAAAAATAGCAACCAAGACACAAAGGAAACAAAGGACAAACAAGGGTAAGTTAAAGTGACAAAAACACACGACGGACGGAGTACCCCATTAACTATTATATTAACGCACTGAAAAACTAGCATGTAATGGCATTGAACATGCTTCCCTTACAATACCCATGAAATGTTGGTAAGAATGCCATTCCCAGAATCCAGGCTGCTGTTTCTAGCATGTGTATTGTACTGGAGGCGCCTGCAGCCAGTCTGTGGGTAATTTCATTTCCCTGTCTCTGTGCTGCTCTAACAACATAAGTGACTTATATAGAGAGCCAATACTAACATGATATCAGGAAATAGCAAATAATGCAGCTGCCTACAATAAGTGATAAGGAGGCTTCATTTCAAGGAGAAACACAAAAGGCAATGATGTAATGAATATATCATTGCAGTTTTTTATTTGAAATAAGTTGTGGTCGATTATAAACTATGGCTAAACATATTTTTGGAGCTGGACATTATTTGAAGTAGGTGACATTTAATGACATGAGTAGTCATGTAATGAAGAAAAAAAAATCTATTGTAACACAAATTAATTTTTATATTGCTCCAAAGGAAAAAAACAAAAACAAAACTCCACTATAGTATTTAAAACAGCAAACAAAATAAATCACTAGTGATATTTCAAGCAATACCATACAATAACTGTGGGCAAGGAAAGCAGGCACAAGTGAAACTTTGGTCTTAAAGGGATTATCCAGGAATAGAAAAACAGAGCTAATTTCTTTTGAAAACAGTACCACATCTGTCCTGAGGTTGTGTGTGGTATTACAAATTGGCTCCATTCCCTTCAATGGACCTGTGCTGCAATATATCGCACCACCTGAGGACAGGTATGGTGCTTTTTTTGGAATAAATTACTGTATTTTTCGCCGGGGAAGTTGGTGCGTCTTATACGGCAAATACACATTAAAACCCTGTCATATCGCGGCGGTCCCTGCGGCCATTAACGTCCGGGACCTGCGGCTAATACAGGACATCACCGATCGCGGTGATGCCCTGTATTAACCCTTCAGACGCAGCGATCAAAGCTTACCGCCGCGTCTGAAGCGAAAGTGACACTAACCAGGCTGTTCAGTCAGGCTGTTCAGGACCGCCGTGGTGAAAACGCGGTGTCCCGAACAGCTTACAGGACACCGGGAGGGACCTTACCTGCCTCCTCGGTGTCCGATCGGCGAATGACTGCTCCGTGCCGGGATCCCCTGCATGGCCGGTGCTCTCCTTCGTCGTCATCACGTCGTCGCGCACGCCGTCCCGTCATCCAAAAGGAGCGGCATGCGTAGTGACGTGATGGCGACGACGGAGAGCGAGGATGCCGGGCAGAAGGGACATTCCAGAGCGACGGGGACAGCGATGGAGGGCGACATCCAGGGCAGCAGTGACGGTCCGGAGCGGCGGGGACACGTGAGTATTACCTCCTATACCAGTGGTCTTCAACCTGCAGACCTCCAGATGTTGCAAAACTACAACTCCTGGCATGCCTGGACAGCCAACGGCTGTCTGGGCATGCTGGGAGTTGTAGTTTTGCAACATCTGAAGGTCCGCAGGTTGAAGATCACTGTCCTAATCTTCACATTGTATTTGGTTCAGAATCTTTTTTTTTCTAGATTTACCTCCTTTAAAATTGGGTGCGTCTTATATGCCGGAGCTTCTTATATGGCGAAAAATACAGTAGTTTTATTTTTTTTTAACCCAGCAGCTATGAATGCAGCAGCACAGTTGTGCTATACATGGCTTCCAATATACACAAAGAATGCATAGATAAGAAAAATAAACGTATCCACATGAATAAATGTGCCCATTGGTTGCCTAGGCAGAGGCATAACAAGCCCGACCACATTACTGGGGAGCATTGTAGCAAGTAAATGCTGAATAGGGCGGCATAGCCAGAAACACCAAGTGAGATTCAGTATAGACAAAATACAAAAAAGAACTACCTGAGGATTCAATTATGACAGCGCTTCATGTTACAACACAAGTGATCTATGGAAAGGCACTCAAGAGTGCACAAGTCTTCTTCTTAGGGTGCGTTCACACGTCAGAATTAGAGAGGAATTCGAGCAGAAAAAATTACGTCCAAAAAATTGAAATGTCATTTTGCGCGGAATGCGAGCGGAAAGGGGGAAGAAGGAAGGGGAGGGTTTGTGGGAGGGCCAAATCGGCCATTTTATGATTGTGCTAGTCAGAAATGAGTTTCTTAATAATTAATATAATTAGTTTCGCTCATTTTTAACAGATTTTGGAAAGACAGCCCTTTGCTCTGCTTCTATCTTGTCCTAAAATGGCTGACGAGTAAAAAAAAAAGGGTGGAGTGTGGGGTGGAGAATGGGTGTCATCCTTTTTCCATGGGCTGTCTCTTCTACATTTTTCCGCGTGAATTCCGCGCGGAAACGATCTCTGGCGTAAATTTTTTTTCCCATTGACTTCAATTGAATTCTGCTAGCGGATTCCGCTTGAAGAATGAACATTCTCTTTCTTCAAGTGGAACGAAATTCAGCGTCGGAATTCCGCTGGAGGATTTTACGCTGTGTGAACAGGACAGCAGAAATTACATTGAAGTCAATGGCAGAGGAGATGGCAATTCTTTTGGAGCGGATAATTCAAGAGGAATTACTAAAGTAAATTCCTCTTGAATTCCGACGTGTGAACGCACCCTTAGTAGAAGGGCGAATAAACTGAACAAACAACATTTGATAACCAACAATAGATCACAAAGACATAGGGGGAGATTGAGGAGACAGAGGAGAAGTTGCCAAGTTGCCCATAGCAACCAATCAGATTGCTTCTTTCATTTTTGAAAAGGCCTCTGAAAAAATGAAAGAAGGAATCTGATTGGTTGCTATGGGCAACTCGGCAACTTTTCCTCTGGACAGGTTTTGATAAATCTCCCCCATAGGTTATAGGAGAATCCTATTAAAATACAAGAGCAAACAAAAGTGTGACTTCTAAATATTGAGAAAAATCTATCATTCCACAGGCGCAGAGAAACATAAGGGTGCGTTCCCACAGGGCGTATACGCTGCGCAAAATTTATGGCAGCAGCGGGAAATACGCTGCGTATCCCTTGTTTACTATACACACAGGGCTTTCCGGCGGCAGCCCTATGAGTGTAGTGAGTTTTGCAGGCGGGGCCGTGTGCCGGCGTGTCGCGCGGCTCCGCCTCCAAAACTCACTGCACACATAGAGCTGCCGCCAGAAAGCCCTGTGTGTATAGAGAGCAAGGAATACGCAGCATATTTCCCGCTGCTGCCGTAAATTTTGCGCTGTGTCAAATACGCTGCGTATACGCCCTGTGGGAACGCACCCTAATGGTGAATTTTTTTTCTGCCTGACTCCACTTTGAGCCAAAGAAAGTTGCACAAAACCGGAGCTTGCATTAAAAATATGTTGCACATGGATTCTTTGTTACATTAACCCACAATAATGTGTGGATGCAAAATTTTTTTTTATTATTTTTGCTTAATCCAACCTAATAAAATCTCTGCCACCCAATATAGTCGGTACACAAAGTAGAAGCTCTCATTATACGTACCAGTGAAAAGTTATATATATATATATATATATATATATATATGTATATAAAATCAGTGAAACAGCATCCCGCCACATCACATACATACCTGAACTGTACAGTAAGCATGCAGCCTGTATATAAGTGACCCTAGAACATGCATAGTAAACAGGAGAGCATCTTCCATCCACAATCACATATAAGCCTTTACAGAGTAAAGAAGTCTTACACCCCGTGCAAAGAGGCAAAGTCTTAGCCACTAACAAGATTTTTCCACCAGTAATTGTCTTAACAGGAGACGAGAGTCAGAGTACGAACCTGTAGTCTATTTAGTGTCTTGTACGGTTTTCAATTATTTTATGGAATCGTATTGTTCTTGACATATTTCTTATTTTGATTTGTCACCTTGCATATACTTAATGCCACTTTGAACTGTCTGTACATCAGTAGTAGTTTTATGTTCTGCAATACGTAATAATATAGGCACGCACTAGGCAGGAAGAGAGGAGCAATCCGCCACTATGGGCTATCCAAAGGATAGGGGATGACAGGTCTGATCTCAGGGGTCCAGCCACTGGAGGAAGATGAATGAAGGGGGCGCGACGTAGCGTGAGGCGACGTCACGACCGCCCGAACCCAGCATTCGGAACATAATGTTTGAAATGCTGGGTGACTGCATAGAGATCACAGCAGCCGGACCCTTGCGATTTGACATCTTATCCCGCATTCTTTGGATAGGATGTGAAATGTCTAGGGCAGTGGTCTTCAACCTGCGGACCTCCAGAGATTTCAAAACTACAACTCCAAGCATGCCCGGACAGCCAACGGCTGTCCGGGCATGCTGGGAGTTGTAGTTTTGCAACATCTGGAGGTCCGCAGGTTGAAGACCACTGGTCTAGGGGCTGAGCACCCCTTTAAGGCCATGTTGACAAGACTGGAAATGTGCAGAATGTCCACCCAGGAAACACTGGCAGAAAATCTGCACATTTGAATGTTCCAGCAGGCACTAGGACCACTCGGAAATGCGCCGTCTCATAGACGGCAATGCATTTCAGAGCGTAATCTGAATAAAGAATAGACACATCTATTCTTTCTGCATATGCCGGTCTCAGGATTACGCCATGTGCACTGTGCAGCAGAATCCCATTGAAATCAATGGGACTGCGCTGCAGTGGAATTTCAGAGTGGAATATTCCCATAGAATCCCGCTTGGGAATTCCACCGTGTGAACACAGGAATCCTACAACTTTAATATTGCTGGCCTATACTTAGGATAAACCATTAATGATTGGCTGCACACCTGCTGACTGAAGAGACCATAGCAATTAACATGGCCTCTTTACTTTCTACCAGGCACAGTGTCATACACTTGGTAGCAGCTGCTAAAGATGAGCGAAGTTACAGTGATTCCATTCGTCACGAACCACGCGGCTTGGCAGTTGCTGACTTTAGCCTGCATAAATTAGTTCAGCATTTAGGTGCTCCCGTGGGCTGGAAAAGGTGGATACAGTCCTAGGAGACTCTTTCCTAGGACTGTATCCACCTTTTCCAGCCCACCGGAGCACCTGAAAGCTGAACTAATTTATGCAGGCTAAAGTCAACAACCGCCGAGCCGAGAAGTTCGCGACGAATCGAATCACTAACTTCGCTCATCTCTGGCAGCTGAACTTTGTTTTGCAGCTCATTCTTCACCAGGAGAAGCTGCAATAACAGATATAACTAGAGATGAGCGAACTTACAGTAAATCCGATTCGTCACGAACTTCTCGGCTCGGCAGTTGATGACTACATAAATTAGTTCAGCTTTCAGGTGCTCCCGTGGGCTGGAAAAGGTGGATACAGTCCTATGAGACTCTTTCTTAGGACTGTATCCACCTTTTCCAGCCCACCGGAGCACCGGAAAGCTGAACTAATTTATGCAGGAAAAGTCAGCAACCGCCGAGCTGAGAAGTTTGTGATGAATCGAATTTACTGTAAGTTCGCTCATCTCTAGATATAACCATTGCCAAATGTACAAAGCTGTACCTGGTAAAGGATAGGGAGTTAAGTGATGAGGGTGTTGGGACTAGGACAACCATAGATAGAATTCACTTATCTGTAGGATTTGGAGAGTGGGAGGAAAACCCACACAAACACACAACGCAAACTTCACACAGATGAGGTCCTTGGTTGAGTTTACACCTAGAAACCTAGTGCTAACCACTGAGCTACCGTGCTGCTTTGGATCTAGTCACACGTACAGTATCCTGCACATATTTGATGCTGCAGATTTGATGCTGTGTTCAGTCATTTAGCTTACATTGAACTCTGCAGCATAAAACTTGCAACTTCAAATATGATCAGGATTCTGTACATGTGAACAGCCCCTTTAAAAAGGAATCCCAGAAAATACTGCTTCTGTTCTAGTAGAGGCAATCCATTTCCCATCCATTATATTTCCACATTGTAGTCAATATTGGCAACAAATGGATGGCCAAACATTTTAATGGCTGAACTTCGTATACAAAGCACAATGCTCCATCATGGTTTGACACAGTGTTTGGCAGTTTCTTTGAAGCAGTTTTCCTTTAGCCAAAGCCAGGAGTGGATTGAAATGGAATTGGACATATAAATTAAAGGGTTACTCCGGTGGAAAACTTTTTTTTTTTTTCAAATTACTTCTATTAAAAAATCTTAAACCTTCTAGTACTTATTAGCTGTTGAATACTACAGAGGAAATTCTTTTCTTTTTGGAACACAGTGCTCTCTGCTGACATCATGACCACACAGCTCTCTGCTGACATCTCTGTCCATTTTAAGAACTGTCCAGAGTAGAAGAAAATCCCCATAGCAAACATATGCTGCTCTGGACAGTTCCTAAAATGGACAGAGATGTCAGCAGAGAGCACTGTGTTCCAAAAAGAAAACAATTTCCTCTGTAGTATTCAACAGCTAATAAGTACTGGAAGGATTAAGATTTTTTAATAGAAGACATTAAAAAATTTAAAATAAAAAGTTTCCATCGGAATACCCCTTTAAGGACAATTCTTCCTATGTGATCCACTTCTGGTCTTTCCTGAGAAAAATGAAAAACTGCCTTATAAACTGCTGCAAAACCCTTACAAGAACCGTCCCCTTTTATTGATTATTGTAACAGTGAATGAGCTTTAATAGGGTGGGATCCAGTCTTTTACCCTGATTCAGCTAAACAGATTGTGGGGATCATAGCCGGTTTGTCAAACCAGGACCACAATCCTGCCCCTTTATTACTGTTAGGCTATGTTCACATGGGCGGAGCTTGTGCGGAATGTTTCTGCTGTGGAAATTCTGATACAGAAAAGTCCATAGAACATCCTGCAGAGTCCGCAAGGAAACCCATTGCCATCTATTAGACAGCGCATTTCCGAGCAGTCTAGTGCCCGCAGGATTATTCATATGTGCATTATGTCTGCTGGTATTTTCCGGGGGACATTCCACACATTTTATGCCCCTGTGACATAGCCTTATGAGCAGACCACTGGTTTATTTACAGGGTATGCTGCCCTACGCACTCAGGCTGAATATTCTACATAAGGCCCCGTTCACACTACAGAAATGCCACCTGGAATGCCACTTGCCATGGACAGCAGGTGCTGTCCCATTAACTAAAAAATAGTTCCAGGACTTCTTCAGTGGAATCCAATTCTCATGTGAACAGGTCCTTAGGGTGACTCCACTAGCATTGGAATTTTTTAATGCAGATCTGTTACACATATGCAGAAAAAAACTGTATGCATTGCAGGTTTACTGTGGATCTCTCCTCTGTAAACATAGGTAGTAAAATT
This sequence comes from Hyla sarda, assembly GCF_029499605.1. NCBI lineage: Eukaryota > Metazoa > Chordata > Amphibia > Anura > Hylidae > Hyla > Hyla sarda. The sequence goes on along the minus strand of NC_079192.1, from coordinate 132,705,418 downwards.
TATCACAAATCCACAACAGAATGAGGGGCTTTAAGGGGATATTCCGCTGTTAGACATCTTATCTCCTATCCAAAGGATAGGGGGATAAGATGTCTGATGGCAGGGGGCCCGCCGCTGGGGACCCCCGCGATCCCCCCTGCAGCAGCCCGTAGCTAAGTTTTCTCCGAGGCTGATGAGGGGCGGTGCAGGGGGCGGCACCGTGATGTCACATCCGCCCCCTTAATGCAAGTCTATGGAAAGGGTATCCCCTGCTCCGCCCCTCATCGGCCTCTGAGAAAACTTAGTTCCGGGCAGCTGCAGGGGGTATCGTGGGGGTCCCCAACGGCGGGTGCCACGCGATCAGACATCTTATCCCCTATCCCTTGGATAGGGGATAAGATGTCTAACAGCTGAGTACCCCTTTAAATCTGCAACTTCGCAATAGTACTGACTTACGTGAATTCAACCAAATGAGGAAAAGAGATTTGTTTCTCTAGGTCACATCATGGTAGCAGCAGCTACATCATTACTGAAGTATTTATCATTTTTTTTAACTCACAGTAGAGCTGTCCCTTCAACATTACTGCCCTAGGCACAGGCCTTATGGTGGCAAATATGGCCCTGGTAGTTTAAAGAACGAGCAAAAAACAATAGTACAGACTAAAACTAAGGTGGAAAAAAAAAAAAAAGAAAAAAAAAAAAAAAGATATAAAGCAAAAAATAAAGAAAAAACTCCCCAGTAAATTTGCCCCCACTCACTCCAGTGTACACTGACCCAAGTGCTGAGATGATGTCATGTACATTGTGCATGTGACACTGCAGCCAATCCCTGACCTCAGCTGTCTCTTTCTGCATGGCACGTAACGTGACTAGTGAATGGCTGCAGTGCCAGGTGAACAACGTACCTGATGTCTACAGTACTGGACACTGGAGTTGGAGTAAATTTAGGGGTGAGTTTGTTTTTTTCCCCCATTCCAACCTGTACTAAACATTTTGAAACAACTGAATAACTTGTTATATAGGGAAGGAGGCAATGTGGAAAATGAGCAGAATGTCTGTCTGGACATTCCACACATTTGCATGTTCTGCCGGAGCCAGGACTGTTTGGAAATGTGCCATGTCAATAGACGGCAATGCATTTGTAAGCAAAATCTGCAAAAACAATTAAAGGGGTATTCCAGGCCAAAACTTTTTTTTATATAATAACTGGCTCCGGGAAGTTAAACAGATTTGTAAATTACTTCTATTAAAAAATCTTAATCCTTCCAATAGTTATTAGCTTCTGAAGTTTTCTGTCTAACTGCTCAATGATGATATCACGTCCCGGGAGCTGTGCATGATGGGAAAATATCCCTTGCATGATGGGAAAATATCGCCATAGGAACTGCACAGCTCCCGGGACGTGAGTCATCAGAGAGCAGTTAGACAGAAAACAACAACTCAACTTAAGAAGCTAATAACTATTGGAAGGATTAAGATTTTTTAATAGAAGTAATTTACAAATCTGTTTAACTTTCCGAAGCCAGTTGATATATATATATATATAAAAAGTTTTGGCCTGGAATACCCCTTTAACTTGTTCATTGTTTCTGCGGATGTTGAAAAAGCAGAATTTTTCCAGCAATTTCCGCTTGGAAATTCAGCTGTGTGAACATGGCCTTAGAGCAGGGGTCTCAAACTGGTGGCCCTCCAGATGTTGCAAAACTCCCAGCATTCCTGACAGCCATTACCTGCAGCACATGGCTGTCTGGGCATGTCCAGGCATGCTGGGAGTTGAAGTTATGCAACATCTGGAGGGCCACCAGTGCCTTAGAGTATGGTGCAAAGCTGTTTCCTCCTTCTCAAACTTCCTTTGCTGCTCGCTTTTCAAGTACGACTTCTGTCACCAGATAGGGGAAAAAAAAATCCTAGTTTAACTTTGTATTTCTACCACAATTATTATAAAATCCATGACAATCTGTATTGTGTGAGCACAACCTTAGTGCATCAAAAACATTTAAGCATGCACATAATATTGCTATGCAGGTATTATAAAAAAATAATAATAATAAAGTATTGTAAGAAAAAAAAAAAAAAGGTCCATTCTTATGAATAATTCGGATTTAAAAAAAAATTTGATTTCTATAGCTTCATTTCTGACCAAAAAGCCAAATTCATAGCAAACAGACTGAAAATAATGAACCATATGGGTGCACGCTCTGCCATCTGTCCCTAAGATGTACAAATACAATGAGGTGGTTTTAGGCAATTATTTAATGTGTAAATGTGACTAACCTCATCGGAGGAAATGATGAGAAGTTGTAGTTTCATCATGGTAATGGGCAGCTATGAACTAAACAGAAGGTGTGGGGAAAAATAACGAAAATATAGCTGTAGACCAGTGTTTCCCAACTAAAGTGGTGTCCTGTAAGCTGTTCGGGATGCCGCGATTTCACCCCGGCGGTCCCGAACAGCCCGACTGACTAGCCGGGATACTTTCGCTTTAGAAGCGGCGGTCAGCTTTGACCGTCGCTTCTAAAGGGTTAATACCACACATTGCCGTGATCGGCGATGTGTGGTATTAGCCGGGGGTCCCGGCCGTTGATGAGCGCCAGGACTGACGCGATGTAATGCTTCATATCGCGGGAGCCGGCGCAGGACGTAAATATACGTCCTGCGTCGTTAAGGGGTTAAACAAAAAAAAAAACCCGACCCTCACAAATGGGGGTAGTTAAAGGGGTATTCCAGGCAAAACCTTTTTTTATACATATCAACTGGCTCCGGAAAGTTAAACAGATTTGTAAATTACTTCTATTATAAAATCTTAATCCTTCCAATAGTTATTAGCTTCTGAAGTTTTCTGTCTAACTGCTCAATGACGATGTCACGTCCCGGGAGCTATGCATGATGGGAGAATATCCCCATAGGAACAGCACAGCTCCCGGGACGCGAGTCATCAGAGAGCAGTTAGATAGAAAATAACAACTCAACTTCAGAAGCTAATAACTATTGGAAGGATTAAGATTTTTTAATAGAAGTAATTTACAAATCTGTTTAACTTTCCGAAGCCAGTTGATATATATATAAAAAAAAAATGTTTTGGCCTGGAATACCCCTTTAAGGGTTAAATTAACTATCCTATATTTTAAGTGGACATATAAGTAACATGTGACCAAGTATTCTGGAAATATCTCCAGCCGTTTGGAAGTTATGCAGTAACATATTTACCATAGACTTGTATGGAACTTTAAACAAAAACCCCGCCCCTGGCGAATGGGGGTGAGTAAGGGTTAAATCACCTATCCTATGTTTGCTGTTGACATATAAGTAACATGTGTGCCAAGTTTCATGTTAACATCTTTAGCCGTTTGGAAGTGATTGTGGAACATACACACATACATATACATTGAGTTTTATACATACATACATAGAGTTTTATATATATACATATATACATATATATATATATATATATATATATATATATATATATATATATATATATTAGATTACATCTATATCACATAGCATTTCCAGTGGAAAAGTATACCCACCTGCTATGGTCTACATCAGCGCACTTTGTGTGCCAACATGCTGAAGTATACCCCAAAGGTACGTAACATCAATGGGTCCTTATATGCAGTATGTTCACTACCTAGTCACTTTGGTGTGCATTTTTCTCCAAAATCAGAAGTAGAGCTGACACAGAATGATAGGGTTGATTCAATTCATATTAAAGCTTAATTTTGCAATAATATACATATCAAGATGAATATTTAAAAGTGCATAATTTTGACCTAATAGAACATTGCTAGATACAACTTCTCGCAACCTACGGACACCTGAACATCCTGTCTTCTTACTCAAAGCATTGGGAAAACTACTAGTGGCACTACAGGAGCAAATTAGTCACTGTGTTGCCGAGTTATGCCTTTTTTTCTCAATATGTTAAGTCAGCAGCTTGCGCCGTGGGCGAGGTTACAATGCCTCCCTCGGGCACGCCGACATCAGCACTGGTTGTTTAGCGCTTGGCCTGGCTCATGAATATTCATGTTCTCCTTCTGCCTCCCAGCTCTGTTTAATGCCTTACTCCGCATGTGCTGCCCATGCACAGTAGGGCATTAAACAGAGTGGGAGGGAAAGGAAGAACATGAATATTCATGAGCCAGGCCAGTGCTGAACGAACAGTGCTAATGTCAGTGTGTCTAAGGGAGACCTCCAGGGCTCAAGTCCTATGGGAACATGTGAGTTCCTCCACTTTTTCCACAGCAGGAACACCATTCCCATTAGTAGGACCAGCCCTTGAGTGATAATCTTGGGTGAGTTCCCACACTTATTTTTCCCAGGGCTTGACCCCTGGTTACATCGTAACCTCGCCCGCATCCCAAGCTGGTAATCAGCATATTCAGAAAAGAAAAAAAAATAATAACACTGCAACGCAGCGATGCATCTGCTCCTAGTAGGCATAATTTTAATCAGTGTCACCCGCGCCCATGTGGGTGACAGTTTCCCTTTAAGGCTGCATCCATATCTAGGATTTGAGACTATGGCAGACAGATATGGTGGGAGAATTTCCAAACCGTCTCCTGCCGTATCACTGCCGGACCATGTCCTACCCCATTGATTTCAATGAGCAGCTGGAGTCAGGCTGGCTGAAGTTTCTCTGGTTGGCTAATTTTTAGACCGTATCAGTTTTTTTGAACTGGACTGAAAAGCACAGCAGATTCCTTCTATAATGAGGGACAGTGACAGGAATGGTGGTCTAGGATACAGCGTGATTAAAAAAGAATGACCAAATTTCAAACAGCTATATTTGATAAAAGAAATGTAGTCCACAAATAAAAAAAATAGCACAAAATACTCACGACATCATGGAGTTTAAGATAAGTTGTTACAAATGTCCTATGTGCCCTCCACTTGCAGCATGGATGACATGGATAGTCACCTATCAACGACAATAGGTCACAATTCCACCTATTCATGGTCTAGGACCGTGTCCGCTATTATTTTACACATTGCCTCCGCAGACCTGATGAAGGTCCATTGTGACTGAAACGTCACCTTTTGTTTAATAAATGCGTTGTTCCCACTAAGTGTAGTGCCTAGTTGTCTATTTTGTTGACGGACAATACATTCTTGTTCAACACTCGGATTGACATCTGGCAGAAACTGTCAAAAACTTTAGGCCATACACATTGCAGCTACACACCCGTAAGTTGCTAAATGTTTAAGGCTTTGACAAAATTTAGGTTTTTTTTTTCTTTAACATGCTGTATTTCCCTAAGATACCAGTCATATGAAGCGCATATTTCATTCAGGAAAAGCTGGGTGATATATGAGGAATACTGAAATATTAAAAAAAAAATAATGAATCCCTAGCAGACCATAGCTGCTAAAAATTTAGCTAAAGTCTGTTTTTTGGGTGTGGGATTTTATGGAATGAATGGTAAATTGGTAGTGGGGTCTTTCATTCCCTTTCTGGCCAGTCCAGGATTTCAGTGTGGCCAAAATCAGTACGGCTGCTGACAACAGCTGGATGCTGGGCTTTAAGTCTGCAGGCTTTGCACTTGTGCCTCTGATGGGAGATGTAGTCCTGAGGAGTATTTCGACATGTGAGAGTAACACATTTGATAGTTAGTGCTTGCTCATTTAATCTCTGGCCACCACAGTGACATATCGATTAGGGATCGACCGATATCGTTTTTTTTTAGGGCCGATACCGATAATCGGTGGAGGTTAGGGCCGATAGCCGATAACTTATACCAATATTCCGGTATAAGTTATCGGCTATTTATCCTCCCGCGACACCGCTGCAGATCATTGATTTAAAGCGAGCGCTTTAAATCAATGCACTGCAGTGGCTTTTGCGGTGCCATATGGAAATAGGAAGAAAATCCCGGCACTCACTTCTTTCTGCTCAGTGAAAGTATTTATTCATACAGGTGTATACAGCATCCAGCATATGTGGACGCGTTTCGGCCAGAGCCTTACTCAGACTGGCAGTCTGAGTAAGGCTTTGGCCGAAACGCGTCCACATATGCTGTATGCTGTATACACCTGTATGAATAAATACTTTCACTGAGCAGAAAGAAGTGAGTGCCGGGATTTTCTTCCTATTTCCATATTATCTATAATCCGCGTGCACCACGAGGAGCGAGTGTCGACCTACACCTGTTACTTGTTTGCGGTGCCATAGGCCACCGCCGCCACCACCCGCTTCTCTCCCCCTACCTGTCAGTGTGGTCCGGGCCATCCTTCCTTCCTGTAGTGTCCGGCGGCATTCCGGGTGGAGGGTGAACCGGTCCGGGCTGTCCTTCTCCGGAGGTGCTCTTCTCCACTCCGGGCAGGCCTAGTAACGCAGCATAGACGCCCGCGCAGCGACGCACCTGACGTCACGGCGTAGCGGCATCTATTCAGCGTACTAGGCCGGAGCCTGCCCGGAGTAGAGAAGATGACCCCCGGAGAAGGACAGCCCGGACCAGTTCACCCTCCACCCGGAATGCCGCCGGACACTACAGGAAGGATGGATGGCCCGGACCACCCCCATCACGGGTAAGTTTAATTTTTTTTATTGACTCTGAGGGTGGGGGAGGGGCCCGACCAGTATAGCGGTATGGGCAAAAATCCATACCGGTATACAGCCCAGTACTACGGTGGGGGGGGGGGGGGGGATGTGCGGTGGGTCGGGGGGCGGTCACAGTGCGGTGGGTCAGGGGGGGGGGGTATTCGCGGTGCGGTGGGGGCGGTGCATTATCGGCTTATCGGCAAGGTAATTGCCGATACCGATAATGCCCAAAATCGTGATTATCGGCCGATAATATTGGCCATACCGATAATCGGTCGATCCCTAATATCGATAATAGTCTTATTCTTAAGGAGGTGTATTTACACATACAGTATCCTGCACATATTTGATGCACAGGATTTTATGCTGCAGATTTCAATGTAAACTAAAGGACTGAGCACAGATTCAAATTCTGCACTTCAAATGTGTCAGGATACTGTACGTTTGAATAGACCCTAAAAGTACAAAAGACATTACAATAAGTTTCTAAAACAGACAACCCCTTCAATAAACCATTCCAATTTCTTTTTGTTTTTAATTCATCTCCCATCTATTCACAATATGAAAGCTCCTATCAAGGCATGTATCTTCCCAAATACAGATCTGTGCAGTAAACCATTACATTTCAGCTTACATCTCATTACACGCTACTTGAATAGACTCATTTTAATGTTTCATATTGATGGACACATGAGAGATGCCGTGCAGGAGCTTTTGTTTTGGAATAGAAGAATCTAATATGTAATAGCAGTTTGTATTATTAGTAAGGAATAACACCACCTAGATTGTATACAAATATTTATCTTGTGTACGTGCAGAGTGAAAACAACCATACAAAATACCAAATAAAATGTAAAAAATATATATAAACATAACATAGCTGAAAACTTGCTATACCCAGCCCCAGCCTATCTATAGCCACAATGGTGAGATTATTCTATTAGGTAATACTGGTGCAACCAGTTCAGAAGACCCTACACACCACCTGATAGAGTTGATTAAATTCATATTTCAGCTGGATTTTCTAGTAATCAATATACATTTAAAGATGATTATTTAAAAAGGGTACAAAAGTTTGCTGAAATAAAACATAGCTAGATACAACTTCTCACAACTTATGGGCACCCAGGCATTTCAAATTATTTTCAATTTAAGAATACATCTAGGATTTGTGGATACAGCAGCCGGATCCGCGAGAGAATTTCAAAACCGCCTCCTGATGGCTTTTCGGGCCTTAATGCGCTGTTTGTATCGGTACCATTTTGGGATTGAGCAGACTTTTTGAACACTTTTTACTTCATATTTTTCTGGGTTATGATGTTATAAACATAAAAAACACCATTCTGTGATTTCAACACCATTCTGTGACATTAACGCCATTGACCATAAAGGATATATAAAAGGTATATTTTAATAGTTCAAGCAATTACGCACGCGCCAATCACAAATATGTTTGTTTTCTTTTATTATGTTTACATATTTTTAATATGGAAAATGGGGGCGATATGAACTTTTAATATGGAAGGGGTTAATGGGTGATTTTTAAAAACTTTTTTTTAATACACTTTATTAGGAGGAATCATTAGATTCCTCATACAGATCAATGCAGTTCTATTGAACTTCATTGATATGTGTTCATTTGGTTGAACCTGATCAAGGCAGGCTTAAATCAAATGCAGATTCACGGGGTAGCCAGGGAAGGAGAGGTAAGCCCTTCGGCTACCTCCACAGTGGTAGATTTCCTTTTAAAAACATATATTAGGTTGGATTCATACTACGTTTGTAGTATGGGTATATGTAGTAAGGGTATGTTCACACAGCGCAATATTCACTAGTGTAATTTATTCTATGTGGGCATTTTTGTCCACAGTCAGCAAAAAAAATGCAATTTTGAACAATTTCTAAAGAAAATAAATTAATAGTAAATGTAGACTTTGTAAGGGCCGGTTCACACTACATTTGTAGTGTAAGGTAACCGGATAAGGCTGGGGCAAGCAAAAACCGGGCGCTTCCGTATCCCAGCCTAATCCTGCCCGGACCCCATTCATTTCAGTAGACCAGAGTTAAGCGCTGACTCCGGTCGGCTCATTTTTGTCCTGTATGCGGTTTTCTGACCGGACCTAAAACCGTGGTATACCACGGTTTAAGGTTCAGTTAGAGAACCGTATAAGGGGCAAAAATGAGCCAACCAGAGTCAGCGTTTGACTCTGGTCGGCTCATTGAAATGTATTACATACGTGCCGTGTCTGGCTGAGATACGGGAGTGCCAGGTTTTCGCTCCCCCCAGCTGTATCCGGTTACCGTACACTACAAACGTAGTGTGAACCAGCCCTTACAAAGTCTACATTTACTATTAATTTATTTTCTTTAGAAATTGTTCAAAATTGCATTTTTTTTTTGCTGACTGTGGACAAAAATGCCCACATAGAATAAATTACACTGGTGAATATTGCGCTGTGTGAACATACCCTTGAGCAGTATTTGTACTTCGTGTATTTCTAGCCAAAACCAGGAGTGGGTCAAAAAACACACAATTTGGCGCAAATTGTTGACCAAAACAAGAACCAAATACACTGCTCAAAAAATAAAGGGAACACAAACAAAACAATGTAACTCCTAGTCAATCACACTTCTGTGAAATCACACTGTCCACTCAGGAAGCAACACTGATTGACAATCAATTTCACATGCTTTTGTGCAAATGAAACAGACAACAGGTGGAAATTATAGACAATTAGCAAGACACCCCCAATAAAGGAGTGGTTCTGCAGGTGGTGACCACAGACCACTTCTTAGTTTTGGTCACTTTTGAATGCTGGTGGTGCTTTAACTCTAGTGGTAGCATGAGACTGAGTCTACAACCCACACAAGTGGCTCAGGTAGTGCAGCTCATCCAGGATGGCACATCAATGCAAGCTGTGGCAAGAAGATTTGCTGTGTCTTTCAGCATAGTGTCCAGAGCATGGAGGCGCTACCAGGAGACAGGCCATTACATCAAGAGTTGTGGAGCATCAGGAGACGTGGAGGAGGCCATAGGAGGGCAACAACCCAGCAGCAGGACTGCTACCTCTGCCTTTGTGCAAGGAGGAGCAGGAGGAGCACTGCCAGAGCCCTGCAAAATGACCCCCAGCAGGCCACAAATGTGCATTTGTCCACTTGAACAGTCAGAAACAGACTCCATGAGGGTGGTATGAGGGCCCGACGTCCACAGATGGGGGTTCTGCTTACAGCCCAAGATTGTGCAGGACGTTTGGCATTTGCCAGAGAACACCAAGATTGCAAATTCGCCACTGGCGCCCTGTGCTCTTCACAGATGAAAGCAGGTTCACACTGAGCACGTGATAGACGTGACAGTCTGGAGACGCCGTGGAGAACGTTCTCCTGCCTGAAACATCCCCAAACATGACTGGTTTGGCAGTGGGTCAGTAATGGTGTGGGGTGGCATTTCTTTGGGGGGCCACAAAGCCCTCCATGCGCTTACAAGAGGTAGCCTGACTGCCATTAGGTACAGAGATGAGATCCTCAGACCCCTTGTGAGACCATATGCTGGTGCGGTTAGCCCTGGGTTCCTCCTAATGCAAGACAATGCTAGACTTAATGTGGCTGGAGTGTGTCCGCAGTTCCTGCACGAGGAAGGCATAGATGCTATGGACTGGCCCGACCGTTCCCCAGACCTGAATCCGACTGAGCACTTCTGGAACATCATGTCTCGCTCAATCCACCAACGCCACGTTGCACCACAGACTGTCCAGGAGTTGGCAGATGCTTTAGTCCAGGTCTGGGAGAACATCCCTCCGGAGACCATCGGCCACCTCATCAGGAGCATGCCCAGGAATTGTAGGGAGGTGATACGGGCATGTGGAGGCCACACACACTACTGAGCCTTATTTTGACTTGTTTTAAGGACATTACATCAAAGTAGGATCAGCCTCTAGTGTGGTTTTCTATTTAGATTTTGAGTGTGACTCCATATCCAGACCTCCATGGGTTGATAAATTTGATTTCCATTGATAATTTTGGTGTGATTTTGTTGTCAGCACATTAAACTATGTAAAGACAAAAGTATTTCATTCAATTAGTTCATTCATTCAGATCTAGGATGTGTTATCTTAGTGTTCCCTTAATTTTTTGAGCAGTGTACTACATGTGAATCCAGCCTTGGGGTACGGCGAGTGTTTTCAGCTGCGTATTTGAGCTACTGCAGGTGTTCTGCAGCCTATTGACATTACACTGACATTGAGATAAATGTAATCTAGTGCGGATTTTCTGCTGCAGAAAAATCAGCCATTGAACACCCACAGCAGGTAACCTGCTCATAACCCACCTGTTTAAACGGGCTTCATGCTGTCAGAACTAAGAGCAGCATAAAACATGGTCCCTTATCACAATGAGCTATGATTAAAAAGGTATGTTATGGCAGAATTTCCAAGCAGAATCCGCCTGAAAAATTCTGCTTGGAAGTTCTGTTGCAGCAGAGTCCTATTGCTTTAATATGTTTAAACAGTACTGATGAGTTTATATGTATTTACGTATATGCATACCATTGGTCTTTTCTTATTAGGATATGGTGGAGAAAAATAATATTTTCTTTTTTCTTGTAATTATGTTTCTTCAAACAAGGGGTTAATATTAACCCTAGTTTCATGAGAGGTGTTGCACTCGTGTTACCCATTATTTTAATTGCGTACCTCCTGCTGAATCTAATTGATGTGAAGTTGCACTCTATTTTAATGTTGTGTGAAACGTTTGCATTTTGCTTTTGATAAAGTGGGATACCTCGAAACGCGTCAAGCTGAGCTATGCTGCATTTGTACAAGTCTGTAACCTGCTTTTAAAGAATTGAATAAAGACATGATTTTATTCACTTGCTGGAAGCGCTGGATTTTTCTCTTCTGACTACCTGTTGTATTAGCCGGCATTGCTAATCTGGAAATGGCTACCTGCAAAAGCACCATAACCCTGTGTATTTGGTTTAGCACAGGTGAACCGGCTGTCAGTTTCACTTTAACAAGGTCTATTTATACAAAAAGTGAAAAAACATAAACCAGCAGATAACTAATTCACAAGAATATGAAATATCCTTCAAATCTCAGGGACCAACAACATTTGTGTATTGGTTTCATAAGAATACTCAAACGAAATGGTGAAACAATTAAATGTTAAATTAAATTACGTTTAAATAAAATGCTCAATTAAAATACATTGTGGAAATAATATGACAATTTAATAACAATGTAAACATCTCCTTTCACCAAGGACTATAAAATTTAATTAAAGAGTGTTTTAATAAAATGTCAAACATACCAAATGTTCATTTAGGATTTGGCAGCCAACAACCTCAAAAGGGTATTACTCAAAAGATTATTACTTCTAGCACTGTGCAATTCACAAAGATGATGAAACAATGATGGGAACTTTTTTTTTTTTGGACCTTAGTCTAAGTTTATAGATAAATTAATTGTCTCAGTTTTTTAAAGGCTGGAGTGTAACTCCAGCCTTTAAAAAACTGAGACAATTAATTTATCTATAAACTTAGACTAAGGTCTAAGTCACAATACAAGTGCATTGATAATCATAAGATGCTGTCACTATGCAACATTGCGCAGTTTAGCTATCTACTGAACATCCACACAGCAACGGAAAAAAAAGCACTTTTTTGGGTCATGAAAAACATAAAATAGATTTTCTTTCATTTCTTGATAGTGGCTCAAAAAAAACTGCTTTAAAGGAGATATCCAGTGGTGAACCCAGTGGTGAACAACTTATCCCCTATCCTAAGGATAGGGGATAAGTTTGAGATCGCTGGGGGTCCGACCACTGGGGCCCCCTGCGATCTCCTGTACGGAGCCCCGAAAGCCCGCGGGAAGGGGGCGTGTCGGCCTCCGCACGAAGCGGCGGCCGACACGCCCCCTCAATACAACTCTATGGCAGAGCCAAAGCGCTGCCTTCGGCAATCTACGGCTCTGCCATAGAGATGTATTGAGGAGGCGTGTCGGCCGCCGCTTCGTGCGGGGGTCGACACCCGCTATCTGGCCGGAGAGCCTGGCCCCCGTACAGAGAGATCGCAGGGGGCCCCAGCGGTCGGACCCCCAGCGATCTCAAACCTTAGGATAGGGGATAAGTTTTTCACCACTGGACTACCCCTTTAAAACTATACCAGCAATGGCAGGTGTGAATGTAATATGGCTGTATTTTAGTCCCAGGTGTGAATGTAATAGGGCTGCATTATGGTCCCATGTCCCAGACAAACTACAGATTTAAAGGGGTACTCCATTGGAAAAAAAAAAATATTTCATATCAACTGGCTCCAGAAAGTTAAACAGATTTTTAAATTACTTCTATTAAAACATTTTAATCCTTCAAGTACTTATGTGCTTCTGTATGCTCCAGAGGAAGATGAGTTGTTATTTTCTGTCTGACCACAGTGCTCTCTCCTGCCACCTCTGTCCATGTCAGGAACTGTCCAGAGTACAAGTAAATCCCCATAGCAAACCTCTCCTGTTCTGGACAGTTCCTGACATGAACAGAGGTGTCAGCAGAGAGCACTGTGGTCAGAACTCAACTTCCTCTGTACTATACAGCAGCTGAGAAGTACAGGAAGGATTAAGATTTTATAATAGAAGTAATTTACAAATCTGTTTAACGTTCTGGCACCAGTTGATTTGAAAAAATTTGTTTGTACAGGAGTAACCCTTTAATGAACCAAACTAAAACCCTCATAGACCACAACAATGTTTTAGCTCAGGTCTCTACACCCAGATCCCACTGGGACACTCATAAAGTGAGTCTATTAGAAAGGCTGGACTATAGTGCCATGAAGGTGGCAAAAACTACCGCTGGATCATTCATGCGAGCCTTTGCTGCCATCATTCATCGCCCGCACGTCCTGTATTACGCAGGGAGATGTGCAGTCGACAAGGATGGTATTTTGACAGGTCAGAACGTTTGTTTGTCAGATGACTGTTGCCTCTTTTTGACAGGGTGATATCAGCCTATTTTGGCCAATTACCAGCCCATGTAATAGGACCAAGTCCTGAATGCTCCTACTATCAAGGCATACGGTAGTTCTCCAACATGTTACCTGCCACAACAAAACACCAGAAGGACACATCCTCCTTACTTTCCCTGTGCGTTTCAAACCAATCTTTTCTAAAGCAAGTAGAAAATGGCCCCAGTAGGAAAGACTAAATGCCAGAATCCAACATTAAATCTATTATTAATAATACATTCTCAGATTGTGTTTGAAGGTATTTGTGGGTAGATATTTAATATAAAATTGAGTTATGACCCAGAAACCCTTGTTGAACATGTGCATGGAAATTAAAAGGCTTCATGTAAAATAAATGGACGGGCAATACAGGGCCGGCTGTAATTAAGCATAAATTGGTGTTAAAAGAAAAAGGAGGCATTAACAATTCAGCACATCATACAGCATAATAAAATATTTGTCACAAGTGATTTATCAGCCAATAGATAATGGAGCAATATTTATTCCAGGAATTGTGCTGTACACACCCGGACACCGCAATTAAAGGAGCAGAACAACTTCGTCAGCAAGACATGTTTAATACCGACACATAAAACAATTATATTCTAATAATACTGATCGCTCATCACCTAGGAACAGAATACAGATTCTCCACCCTGATCTGCCTCCTTGCTAGACTGAATGTGTTTAACAAGATGAATTGACTACAGGATATGTGGAATGTATTACTCAGCCACAATGTCACCATATCATTTGCAACATAAGAACGCAAGAAATGTGTAGGAAGACGCTTAAATATCAATGAAGAAAAATCTGCTCTGATTCAGTGTCTGTACAAAACTAGTCTAATAACACCTGCTGCTAGATATCAGGGGAGGCTTTTTACTAAAAGGTTTTGGACAGGTTTTTAGTAGACAAATAATGTCAAATCTCTTCACTCCATCCCATTAAAACTGCTGAAAAAAAAAGCTCCTTACAATATTCAGTATAGACAAAATAATTTAATCGGAAAAAAAAACAAAAAAAAAAATTTAAAGAGTTATTCCAGGAAAAAACTTTATAGATATAGATATATCTCAACTGGCTCCAGAAAGTTAAAACAGATTTGTAAATTACTTCTATTAAAAAAAAATCTTAATCCTTTCAGTACTTATGAGCTTCTGAAGTTAAGGTTGTTCTTTTCTGTCTAAGTGCTCTCTGATTACACCTGTCTCGGGAAACGCCCAGTTTAGATGCAAATCCCCATAGCAAACCTCTTCTAAACTGGGCGTTTCCTGAGACAGGTGTCATTAGAGAGCGCTTTGAAAAAAAAAGCAGTTTTTTTTGCATTTCATTTATTTTTTTACCAAGAGGGAAACAGACAGTGGCTACTTCCTCCCATTAAAGGGGTACTCCCGTGGAAAACTTTTTTTTTTTTTTTTTTTTTTTTTTATCAACTGGTGTCAGAAAGTTAAACAGATTTGTAAATTACTTCTATTAAAAAATCTTGATCCTTCCAGTACTTATTAGGGGCTATATACTACAGAGTAGTATAGGCTTTACTTTTTAGATTTCTCTGATGTCACGACCACAGTGCTCTCTGCTGACCTCTGCTGTCCATTTTAGGAACTGTCCAGAGCAGTATATATGTTTGCTATTGGGATTATCTCCGGCTCTGGACAGTTCCTAAAATGGACAGCAGAGGTCAGCAGAGAGCACTGTGGTCATGACATCAGAGAAATCTAAAAAGTAAAGCATTTCCTCTGTAGTATATAGCCCCTAAACAGTACTGGAAGGATTAAGACTTTTTTTAATAGAAGTAATTTACAAATCTGTTTAACTTTCTGGCACCAGTTGATAAAAAAAAAAAAAAGTAGGAGAGTAGATGTCTGATCACGGGGGTCCGGCTGCTGGGACATCTTATCCACTTTCCTTTGGCTAGGGAATAAGAAGTTTATAGGCGGAGTACCTCTGTAAAGGGGTTATCCAGGTTTAGAACAATAGAGTTCATTTCATCCAGAAACAGCACCATCTTATCCCCTTTGTATGTGGTATTGCAGCTCAGTTTTATTGAAGTGAATAGGGCAAATTTGAAATACCCCACAACCTGAAGACAGGGGTGGTGCTGTGTTTGGAAGAAATTAGACTAAACTAGGTCTAGTGATGCAGCCCAGACCCATCCACTCAACTATCTTCAGTGCCTTGTTTTTCAAGCTCAAAGTAAAATATAAGAAGCAACTGGTTAAAGGGGTACTCTGGCCCTAATACATCTTTGTGTATGATCGCGGGGTCCCGATGCAGCGCTGCGGAGAGCTCACAAAGGTGGATGAGCAATGACAGATTGCGGGGGTCGCCAGTGGCGGGACCCCCGTGATCATACATCTTATCCCCTATCCTTTGGATAAGGGATAAGACGTATTAGGGACGGAATACCCCTTTAACAAACACTATATGACAAAGATCTTCATACAGGTTTTCCCATTAAAATATAATAGCACACATATATTTGTAAATAAAGGTTCTGCATTCTCCTGCTAAGGTTGTCTATAATTCTACATATGCTAGACTGTTCCATATTACCATTAAAGGGGTACTACGGCGTTAAGACATCTTATTCCCTATCCAAAGCACCCCGTTACAATCAGTCCCCGGAGCACATTTGCTTCGGGTCTAATTACTGGCGATCACGGGGGCCGGAGCATTGTGACGTCACGGCCCCGCCCTCGTGTGACATCACGCTCCACCCCCTAAATGCAAGCCTATGTGAGGGGGCGTGATAGCTGTGGGGGCGTGATCACCAGTAATCAGACCCGAAGCGAACGTGCTCCGGGGACTGATTCTAACGGGGTGCTGCGTGCAAGATCATAGGGGTACCCAGTGGCGGGACCCCTGCGAACAGGCATCTTATCCCCTATCCTTTGGATAGGGGATAAGATGTCTTAGCGCCGGAGTACCCCTTTAACACATAGCTATATAATAATTTGCAGTGCAAAGAGCCTAACCAGTTCATCCAGTCATTACCTGTAAATACTTTATTTTTAACCAGAACATGATGGCATAAATTCTACTGTGAGGGAAAGTTCTTCCTTTTCTCTTATAAAGCAATTTATAGCTTGAAACTATTCTAATTAATTCACTTTCAATATTCTGTTTGCAAAGCTATAGTGATCAATAATTTTACATTAAAAAAACAAAAACAAAAATAAACCCCCCACACACACACACACCAAACAAACAACATACAGTTTGTATTGAAGTCATCTCACTCCTTCCTTCTGAGCACACCTGTGCCGCGGACCCGCCGGCACCACCCCGGCTTCACTGATACGATCCAGGTAAAAACACAATGTCCGGCACCAGGGGTTCAGATATAAAACTTGCGTTTATTAATGACAAGACATACAGTCGCAGTGGTCACCCTGATGCGTTTTGCGCTGTGCAGCGCTTTGTCAAAGCGCTGCACAGCGCGAAACGCGTCAGGGTGACCACTGCGACTGTATGTCTTGTCATTAATAAACGTAAGTTTTATATCTGCACCCCTGGTGCCGGACATTGTGTTTTTACCTAACCAAACAACGAGAAGTGTTGCTAAGTTTGGTCTATTGACAAGCAGAAGGCGCACCTAGCCAATTACCAAATTACTGGTCAAGGTTGGCCCCTACTATGGCCAGTGAGTGAGTGGAGTGGAGCTGTCCACATATGAATAATAAATCAGAAAATGTTGTTCAGCCGAGACCAGGGATACATCAAGTGGTAAATCAGGGCAGGTAAGTAATTATTTTTTTATCCCAGCCAGAACCCACATGGGACAACCCCTTTAACTCTATAGCTATACGGCCCATTTAGATATTTTATAAACATGTAAGAAATTTACCAGCCCAGGATAATGGATTATTTATTATTAAGATTTAAAATACGACTGATGTATTATAAAAAGATGGCATGGAGGGGGCAATTATGTTTTACACAATTGAAGTAATAAGCCAATAGAAAATCCATTAAGTGTCAGAGCAGAGTTATTTGATTTCTTAAAAACAATTAAGATGGTTACAAGTTGTGTTTCTTAAGTAAACATGTTAATAAGAATACATGTGCAGTGCGTGTTTTTATCCGCTTCCCATTAAAGAACCTGAAGTTCCTTTGATAGACTTCGTAATGTTCACAATGTAATCGAATATGATAGATATTAATCACAGGTTCCATCTTCATGCCAACCTTATTACATAAACCCTTTCATGATATCATGGATTTTCTTCACACAGTATATCTTATAGGAACATCAAACAACAAGCCTCTAATTGAAATGTCTCTAAATGAAATGTCTATTACGTTCCAAAGCTCCGAAATGATAAGGTAATTTTCTCTTTTTTGCATTAAAAGAAAAATAATTTGTGAGAGAAATAAGCAGCAGGTATCACATCTTGGCTAAATTATAGAGTCCCCACACTTAGAGGATGTTCATCCAGCTTTTTACTTCATAGCCAATTATGCAAATCACAGATATGACACAAAATAATGTTTAATAGTTATACATTCTGGCTTATATTGACCCTATAATTTCTATGGGGATTTGCTCCTGCTCTGTACAGTTCCTGAAAGAAGGTGTCAGCAGAGAGCACTGTGGTCCGACAGAAAGGAAATTCAAAAAGAACTTCCCGTGGATCATAACAGCAGCTGAAAACTACTGGAAGGATTAAGATTTTTTTATAGAAGTCATTTACAAATCTGGTTAACTTTCTGGCACCAGTTGATTAAAAAAAAAAAATAATAATAAAATTTTTTTTCCAGTGGAGTACCCCTTTAAAGCTTCTCTTCAATAAAGGCAGCTCAGTGGCATGACCAGCTAACAGACCAGATCTCAGCGTGGTTGAATCTGCTTGAGTGTTCTTATTAACCTGTTGTGTGACATAAACCATCTTGACATCCTCTCTAGATTCTGCTGGAACACCTGGCTCCTTGCAATTTGTGTCCGTGACCTCATATTTCTCAGTGACAGGCGGCTGTTTTTCCCCCTAACATGGTGACACAGGTGGACAGGTCCCTCCCATAAGACCTTATGTAGAGAACATTCCAGGAACTGCTATGGATTGTCATATCTGAATCCCTCTCTATACTATTAATTCCTGAAGGACCTCTAATGATCTAAACATAACTCATTTATATTACACAAACAGACATGAACCCTATAAAATAGGAGTTAAATACGCAATACTCATTGTGAGTGCTCTTGAGAATAGTAACTCATTGGCCCTCATTTACTATTGCAAACCCGACATGTTTTGTCGGGTCGTGCGCCAGTTTCGGGCGTATTGCGCCTGAAATTCTGTCTGCGCCAGAATTTGCGACTGAAATTCTGTCTACGCCTGAAAGTGCGTCTGAATTGAAAAACCCCCAACTAACTCTCCATTTTGCTAAGAAAATCCCAACATATTTAATAAGGTTTCCACAGAAAATGTGGTGGATTTCAGATGAGGAAAACCCAACAGATCAGAGCATGTGTAAAAAAGCAAAATGTAGGGAAAGTGGAAACTGTAGGGAAACCTTAGTAAATACCGTGGAAAATAAATTGTAGGGAATTAAAGGGGTACTCCGCCCCTAGACATCGTATCCCTTATCCAAAGGATAGGGGATAAGATGTCAGATCGCCGCGGTCCTGCTGCTGGGGACCCCCGGGGATTGCTGCTGCGGCACCCTGCTGTCATTACTGCACAGAGCGAGTTCGCTCTGTGCGTAATGATGGGCGATACAGGGGCCGGAGCATCGTTACGTCACGGCTCCGCCCCTCGTGACATCACGGCCCGCCCCCCTCAATACGAGTCTATGGGAGGGGGCATGGCGGTCATCACGCCCCTGCCATAGACTTGTATTAAGGGGGTGGGCCGTGATGTCACGAGGGGCGGCTCTGTGCAGTAATGACAGCAGGGTGCCGCAGCGGCAATCGCCGGGGGTCCCCACCAGCGAGACCGCAGTGATCTGACATCTTATCCCCTATCCTTTGGATAGGGGATAAGATGTCTAGGGGCGGAGTACCCCTTTAAAACCCACAAAGAAATCTACACAACACTCTTAGTAAATAAGGGCCAATGTGTGTAATTTAAATTTTTTTTTTATATTTCCCTTTTCCACTTTAAACTTGATAACTAAAATATATTCTTTATAGGAATGGTTATTTTGAGGACTAGCATATTAGAGCTTTTTACCAATATCTACTCAGGCATGCTTTTATAGAACTAGGTTTTTAACTAATTATTGGATGTTGTATAAATTGGGTTATCCAGCCTGTAAAAATGAACCGTCTATCATCGGGATAAGCCATTATTAAATTGGTAGGTGTACTAAAAGCCGGACCCCAGTCATTTAGCTGTAGGAAGAGGCTGTGGCACTTAAGCAGCAGAGCCTATTCAATGTTTACTTGTACCTGTAACTTTGTCATCGTACGGTTAGTAGCAGCAGGACAAGGAACTTCAGTGTTGTCCTGCAAGAATGGAACAATACTGCAGTATCGCATGGAGAAGCAAAGATGAGCGCATGTAAATATTGAAGAGGCTAAGCCCCATAAACAGCTGATTAGCCGGGGTGCTAGGAGTGGGACCCCTGTTGATTCAATATTGATGGCCTAAAGGTTGTATTTCATACCTTTCTGTTTACAATTTGCCTACAACACTGGCCCCAGTTAATAAATACCTACACTATTTCGTTACATACTGTTACCAAAAAAAAAAACAATACATTGGTTGACTTTCATCTACCATGTATGGTCACCTCAAAAGGGGTATTCCAGTCCTTATATTAAAACACACACATCCCCTACCCAAAATGTCTCCTTTTGATGCTGCAAACCTCCGGATTTACACCACAGACCTTTAGAGCTGCCAATGCCGATCTACCAAACTTGACTTTAATCACACAAAAAAATCCAGGCCCATAAACAAATTCCCTAGCAAGCTAAGTCTCACCGGGGATTTAATTTTTTATTTTTTTTTTGATTTCCCAAATCTTACCCTTCTTTTCCTAGATGAGATATGGGCTTCCTGAAACTTGGTATCCAGGTATGATAGGTACCTTGGGGAAATATAATGATCCCTGTGACTGTCTAACAACCATTACATTCATATGTAGAAATAAAGTACCGTATATATTCGAGTATAAGCTGAGTTTTTCAGAACGATTTTTCGTGCTGAAAACGCCCCCCTTGGCTTATACTCGAGTGAACTCTCCGCCTGTCAATCCCATCTCAGTGGTCTTCAACCTGCGGACCTCCAGATGTTGCAAAACTACAACTCCCAGCATGCCCGGACAGCCATCGGCTGTCCGGGCATGCTGGGAGTTGTAGTTTTGAAACCTCTGGAGGTCTGCAGGTTGAAGACGACTGCGGCCTTCGTCATCTTCCAGACCCCCCCCCCTTTAGTTTTCTACTCACCTCCCCTCAGTGAGAAGGAGGGGTGAGCTGGTCCGGGCCATCTATGCTGCAGGGACTGTCTGGTGGGGAGGGTTAGTCGTTCCGGGCTGTACATTTTCACTCGGGGGGCCCCTCTTCTCCGCGCTGCGCATGAACGACCCTCTGCGTTGTCGTCAAGGCAACGTCACTAGTCCGGGGCAGGCCCGGAGTGCGGAGAAGAGGGTCCCCCAGTGAAAATGGACAGCCAGGAACGACTAACCCTCTCACCAGACGGTCCCTGCAGAATAGATGGCTCGGACCAGCTCACCCTTCCTTCCAACCGAGGGGAGGTGAGTAGAAAACTAAAGGGGGGGGGTCTTTTTTTTTTTTTTTTTTTTTTTTCCCTGGGTTTTTGGAGTGAAATTAGGGGCCTCAGCTTATATTTGGGTCGGCTTATACTCGAATATATACGGTAAGGGTACAAGTGTAAGGTTTTAACCACACATTCCACCACCCTTTTATGCACCACAACTTGGTTTCATCATGGTATAGATTAAATCGTAAACTGTCAAAATAAAATAAAACAAAAAGGCAAAATAGGGTTTTTACCATCTTCATGCCAATAATAAATTATAAATAAAATGTAATAAATAAATGCCCCCTAAATATGATTCTCCTTAAAAAATAAATAAATAAACTCATAACTACGGTATCTTGACAACATTTAATAACGTTTGATGACTATATAATAATCATCAAGACAGCTATTACTTTAATGCATCCAAATAATATAAGGAAGACAATCTGAACAGTTTTAGGTCATGTCAACAGCCCCAAGGCAGACTTGCATATGGAAAATATTCACATATAGGGCTAGCAAAAAAGAACTGCAGGAGCTTTCCAGTTTTATATAAATAAAAAGTTAAAGCTTTTTCTAAAGTCATGGTTTTTTTAAAAATTATTATTCAATACAGAAACTGCGAACGTTTAGGTCCATCACTCAGTGGATACCAATGGTGTCCAAAGGACTGCACTGGCTATGTGCACATCTGCATTCAGGAGCACTGTTACAGACACAAACAATGGAGCTGGACACTCCGCGTCACAATGGACACAGTGTTTTCTAATCAGGGTGCCTACAGCTGTTGCTAAATTATCTCTCTGTCGCTCCACCCATTGAAGCAGGACAGGCTCCCTTTGCTCAACTGACAAGTGATGTCAGTTCTCTATGCACTGCAACCTGGGAAATCCCGAGACATGAGTAATTTTGTATGCTGTTAAAAATATTGGTGCGCAAATCACATAAGAACTGCGAGACCACCGTCACACACAGGTACAGACACTAATATGAACTACACTAACTTTACAGCCCCTGTAGCATAGTCAAATAAAAAAAAAACTCCTGGAATACCCCTTTAATGGGGTCCACCATGTTTCTGTTTGATGTCTGTTGTTTTGCAGGAGGTTAGCGGATTCTGCAAACTGAGTTTTTGCCAGCTGTGTCAGAGTTATTGTGTTCCGTTCGTGTCATCCATTAAAGAGAGAGAAAAACTGACATGAACTTGTCCCATTGATGTCAATGGGTCATTTTTGTGAACAGTTCCTCTCAGTGTTCTTCAATTCCGTTTTCAGTAAGGCTACATCCCACTACATTTTGGGTACACAGGCAGCTGGCAGGGAAATTGAAAAACTGGCCGCAGCCGTATCCCCGCTGGACCCACGTTGCATCCCATTCATTTGAAAGAGCAGAACTGAGTGAGATAATGACTCCGGTCAGCTAATTTTTGGACTGTATACGGTTTTGTTGCAGGACTGAAAATCGTGGTCTGCTACGGTTTTTAGTCCGGAAATAAAACTGATACAGTTCAAAAACTGAGCAGATACGACTCTGTCCGGCTCATTCAAATGAATGGGATGAGACGTTGGTCCAGCGGGGATACGACAGCGGCCGGTACTATCTACTGCTGTAAGTCTGGGGGGTATTCGTTGGCTATGAAGCGGATTCACTTCAGACTGCGCCCATATACTCTGAATGGGTGAAAACCACTGTGAAAACCCACAACGGAAACTCACAGGCTACAGATCTGAAATCTGCACCACAGGTCACTTACCAGACATAAAAATACTGCAGCAGGTGGAGGAAATATGTATAAGCTTTTCTGTCCTGTTTAGATTTGCCCTTAGACAGAGCCACATTCCCTAGATGTGGAGAGTAATACTATACAGAGTGTGATCACTGAAGTCTGCCGACTCGCTCATTCATAAAACCAGGAGACGACTCTTCTCTACATTCATTACATGAATAGGGACAATGACACAAGCGAGCACACTGCTCATAAATCTCCCCCCGTCTACAGGAAATATGGTGCTTCACCATTCCGATATACAGCACTTCAAAATAAACCGTCTACAGCAATGTTCTGCACCAATTGTTCCGCCGTGTGTTGTGCAGCTGAGATAATAGTTGCCTCTATACAGTGGTCCCTCAACATACGATGGGAATCTGTTCCAAATGGACCATTCGTAGGTTGAGGGATCCATGCAATGTAAAGTAGAGGACAGTGGTCTTCAACCTGCGGACCTCCAGATGTTGCAAAACTACAACACCCAGCATGCCCGGACAGCCAACGGCTGTCCGGGCATGCTGGGAGTTGTAGTTTTGCAACATCTGGAGGTCCGCAGGTTGAAGACCACTGGTATTGGAGGTTATACTCACGTGTCCCCGCACTCCGGACCGTCACCGCTCGTCACCGCTGCCCTGGATGTCGCCTTCCATCGCTGTCGCTGCGTCCCCGGGCTGTCCCCGACACTCCGGCAAGGCCTCTGCTTCCCCAGCATCCTCGCTCTCCGTTACCGCCATCACGTCGTTACACAAGCCGCTCCTATTGGATGATGGGACGGCGTGCGTAGCGACGTGATGATGATGATGGAGAGCGACAACGATGCAGAGGATCCCGAAGAGGACGCGCCGGAGCCCCGAGGACAGGTAAGTGATCGTCAGCGGACCACAAGGGGCACCGTAAACGGCTATCCGGTGGCAGCTGAAGCAGTCTGCACCGCCGGATAGTCGTTTATGCGATGGCCCCGACATACAAAAACATTGTATGTTGATGCTGCCTTCAACATGCGATGGCCTCTGAGAGGCCATCGTATGTTGAAATGATCGTATGTCGGGGCCATCGTAGGTCGGGGGGTCACTGTATAGCAACACTTTTCGGGGGCTTCCATACAATCTGCTTTGATGCTGTTTTTAAAGCCAAGTCTAGAAGTCGATTAACAAACAGTAACGTAGAATCCTTCCTATATGCCTGCCCTCTCTTTACAATCCACTCCTGACAATGATATCTGAAAAATCCTGCCCCCTCACTGCTGTTATTTGTTGTGGATGATATTACTTTCTTTCTGAGACGTGGCGGCCAAACCATGCTGCAAAACCTGTCATTGTTTACCCCGTACTGCAACAGTTACTTGCCAAGTACAGGTGAAGCACATACAAATGCAACATATGCTTGCATAAATCTTCAAGTGTCCTGTTTGAATTACGTTACCAGATCACAAAACAAAACGCCACCTCAGGGTATGTTCACACAATGAAATTTGCGTGCAGAATTCCGCACAGACTTTCTGCAGCAGCAGAGTCCCATTAATTTCAATAAGATTCTGCTGCGCTGTGCACATGGCAGAAATTCCGCAAAAAGAATAGTCATGTCTAGTCTTTCTGCATAGTCTGTACGAAAATGCATTTTGCCATCCACAAGATGGTCCATTTGTGGGGACATTCCACCGTGTGAACATAGCCTAACACTATTTTGACATGCAAACTATTGCGTCTTTAAAGGGGTTATCCAGGAAGAGAAAAACAGGCGTAATTATTTTCCAAAACCTCTCCCTGTCTGTCTCCAGGTTGAATGTGGTATTACAACTTGGCTCCATTCACTTCAATGGAACTAAGCTTCAGAACCGCACCCAACCTGGAGAGATATGGGAATAACCCCTTTAAAGGGGTAATCCATTGCCCCAGTGTACAGAAAATTAAGTTTCTAACACTGGATGTGGGTGGGTGGGGGGGCGTGACTTCATGGCCACACCCCTCCTGGTGTCATGCCACACCCCCTCAATGCAAGTGTATGGGAGGGGGCGTGGATAGCGGGGGCAATATGTCTAGTAGATTTCTTAACTGTTAACGTCCACAAAAGTGTTAACTATTTATTATTTAAAAGGGTATTTTACTGAAAAACATTCAACCTAATGTGCTTTTATATATGCACTGAGTGATACAGCACTGTGCATTATGCTGGTGCTATGTAAGTAACAGGGAAAAAAATACAACTGAGTAATACACTGCTCAAAAAATATAGGAAACACTTAAACAACACAATGTTACTCCAAGTCAATCACACTTCTGTGAAATCACACTGTCCACTCAGGAAGCAACACTGATTGACAATCTATTTCACATGCTGTTGTGCAAATGGAACAGACTACAGGTGAAAATTATAGGCAATTAGTAAGACACTACTAATAAAGGAGTGAGCACAGACCACTTCTCAGTTCCTATGCTTCCTGACTGGTGTTTTGGTCACTTTTGAATGCTGGTGGTGCTTTAACTCTAGTGGTAGCATGAGACGGAATCTACAACCCACAAAAGTGGCTCAGATAGTGCAGCTCATCCAGGATGGCACATCAATGCGAGCTGTGGCAAGAAGGTTTGCTGTGTCTGTCAGCATAGTATCATGGAGATGCTACCAGGAGACAGGCCAGTACATCAGGAGACGTGGAGGAGGCTGTAGGAGGGCAACAACCCAGCAGCAGGACTGCTACCTCCGCCTTTGTGCAAGGAGGAGCAGAAGGAGCACTGCCAGAACCCTGCAACATTACCTCCAGCAGGCCACAAATGTGCATGTGTCCACTCGAATCGTCAGAATCAGACTCCATGAGGGAGTCAACATGCACAGGTGAGGGTTGTGCTTACAGCCCAACGCCATGCAGGACGTTTGGCATTTGCCAGAGAATACCAAGATTGGAAAATTCGCCACTGGTGCCCTGTGCTCTTCATAGATGAAAAGTTCACACTGAGCACATGTGAGTCTGGAGATGCCGCGGAGAACACTCTGCTGCCTGCAAAATCCTCCAGCATGACCGGTTTGGCGGTGGGTCAGTAATGGTGTGGGGTGGCATTTCTTTGTGGGGGCCGCACTGCCCTCCATGTGCTTGCTAGAGGTAGTCTGACTGCCATTAGTTACATAGATGAGATCCTCAGACCCCTTGTGAGACCAAATGCTGGTGCAGTTGCCCCTGGATTGACTGGAGTGAGTCAGCAGTTCCTGCAAGAGGAAGGCATTGATGCTATGGACTGGCCCGACCGTTCGCCAGTCCTGAATCCGATTGAGCACATCTGGGACATCATGTCTCGCTCCATCCACCAACGCCACGTTGCACCACAGACTGTCCAGGAGTTGGCGGATGCTTTAGTCCAGGTCTGGGAGGACATCCCTCAGGAGACCATCCGCCTCCTCATCAGGAGCATGCCCAGGCATTGTAGGTAGGTCATACGGGCACATGGAGGCCACACACTACTGAGCCTCATTTTGACTTGTTTTATGGACATTACATCAAAGATGGATCAGCCTGTAGTGTGGTTTTCCACTTTGATTTTGAGTGTGACTCCATATCCAGACCTCCATGGGTTGATAAATTGGATTTCCATTGATAATTTGTGTGTGATTTTTGTTGTCAGCACATTCAGCTATGTAAAGACGAAAGTATTTCATACGATTAGTTCATTCATTCAGATCTAGAATGTGTTATCTTAGTGTTCCCTTTATTTTTTTGAGCAGTGTAGATATAATATACAGATCTCTATTAAGACAAAGCTTTTATTATAATGCCGCCCTTAAGGGCACCCTAAGGGCCCCATTACACGGTGCAAACTGGCCAACCTCCTCACTCACCCTCATTTCCTAGCACCTAGCAAAAGTTTGGATCAGTCATGTGCTGAGACCCCTACCAGATGCTGGATCAAGCAGAGAGAAGCCCTTGTTCCCCCTACCATCTCCTTGCTGCAGGATACAGGCTTTCTAGGTCTCCTTCGTAGCTGAGCTATTCTCCCAGTTATTTCTGACAATCGGTAAGGGTCTCATCACCCAGGCCCCAAATGATCCAAACTTTTGACACATCTCTAAGACATTTTTTTTTTTTTTTATGACAGGGACACTTTAAGGCATGAGACTTTGTGGTAATTATATTCAGTAATAAGCAATGTGAATGACAGGGAAGCAGTGGTGACATCATATATCTGTGCCCTGTCACCCTGTAAGGATTTTAAGGATAATTTTGACAGACAGATGAGTCTTGTTATACAGTTAAAAGAAACAGATTAACACAGAGGAATGCAAACATTATGCAGAGAAACCTCTAAAACGAAACACCTCTCGGAGAAGACCACCTCCTTATCCAGACCAGATTTCTTGTGACAGATTTTTAGTCTCTTATACATTAGTGGCACTTTTCTTTGTGAAAACCCATTTTATTGTAATTTTAAGTGGTCTTCTCAATCAAGTTTCACTGTATATAACAGTGACTGTTTTGCAACCATCAGCTTTGTTTATTGTCT
Organism: Hyla sarda; assembly: GCF_029499605.1. NCBI lineage: Eukaryota > Metazoa > Chordata > Amphibia > Anura > Hylidae > Hyla > Hyla sarda. The sequence continues at coordinate 132,677,937 of NC_079192.1, read as the reverse complement.
ATAAAGGGAATCAACACGGTAAAGGAGGAGAGCATATTTAAAAGAAGAAAAACTACAAAGAGGACATCGTTGTAAATTAGAGGGGCAAACGTTTATGCAGTAATATGAGGAAGTATTACTTTACTGAGAGAGTAGTGGATGCATGGAATAGCCTTCCTGCAGAAGTGGTCGCTGCAAATACAGTGAAGGAGTTTAAACATGCATGGGATAGGCATAAGGCTATCCTTCATATAAGATAGGGCCAGGGACTATTCATAGGATTCAGATTATTGGGCAAACTAGATGGGCCAAATGGTTCTTATCTGCCGATACATTCTATGTTTCTATGTTGTAACAATCTGAATCCTATCAATAGTCCCTGGTTTCCAAGGCACTAACTACGCTATATTTAACGGGGTTCTCCGCTGCCGTCTTCCGGAGCTCTGCTCGCAGCGTCCGGAAGTTTATTACTCCGAACGCTGTGTGCGGGCTTCCGTGTTCGAGGCCGCCCCCTCGTGATGTCACGCCAACCCCCTCAACGAAAGTCTATGGGAAGGGGGCGCGACCGCTGTCGCGCCCCCTTCCCATAGACCTTCATTGAGGGGGCGGGCGTGACATCACGAGGGGGCGACCTCGAACACGGAAGCCCGCACACAGCGTTCGCAGTAGTAAACTTCCGTACGCTTTGAGCGGAGCTCCGAAAGGCAGGGCAGCGGTGAACCCCTTTAAAGGGTACCTCTCATCAAAAAAACTTTTGATATATTATACATTAATGTATGCAGAATAACTTTACAATTGCATGTTATTAAAAAAATATGCTTCTTTCTATTTAATTTTCCACTTTGAAGAAATGACCACTAGGGGTCTCCCTACCAGTCCTGGCAGCAAGCATTTCAGACTCATGCTGGAGTCCTAAACACTACGAGCTGCCAGTTTGCTTTGTTCACAAAGGAGAACACTCAGAGCTGCCAGCCTGCTTTGTTCACAGCCTGTTTGGTTGTGAACAAAGCAGGCTGGCAGCTCTGAGTGTTTAGGACTCCAGCATGAGTCAGAAATGCTTGCTGACAGGACTGATCGGGAAAAATACAATAGAAAGAAGCATATTTTTCATTAACATGCTATTGGAAAGTTATTCAACATTCATTAATCTAAAATATCTCAAAAGTTTATTTGATGAGAGGTACCCTTTAAATAAACTGTATAATACAGAACAGGGAAAAAAATGAGTGGTCAGTAAGTTGAAACTACAAGAAAATGAAGACTGAATGAAAGTAGCACAATAAGTACTGTTTTCATTAAAAGCGCATGTTAAAATCATTCATAGAATATGGTGTTTTTTGGGATTTTTTTCCTTGTCCATGTGCTGTCTGGTATTGCAATACATATTCATATACAGCCAATAAACAAGTGATGTGATGTTTCTGGAAACAAATGAGATGCTCCATTTTTAGCCTTTTGTTTTTTTAAGTACCCTTATCCCTTAGGCTCACTAAGTATAATATATTGTATGCTAAAGAATAAGTATTGCATTAAACCTCTGGATGGGAGTAACAATGAACTAAAGTCCCCTTTAGTGATGTGTGCCCACATATTACTGCAGACCTCCTCCTCTCCCCACAAGGAATTCGTCTTACAAGAGAAGCCTTGGGCTGCCCATGCACATGGCAACAGTAAATATTTCAGCTTTGAAGACTGAATGATAACATTTCCCAACTACAACTTCATTCACAAGACATTAAAGGGGTTCTCCGGCGCTAAGACATCTTATCCCCTAACCAAAGGATAGGGGATAAGATGCCTGATCGCTGGGGGTACTGCCGCTGGGGACCCCCGTGATCTTGCACGCCGCACCCCGTTAGAATCAGCCCCCGGATCGTGCTTGCTCCGGGTCCGATTACTGGCGATCACGGGGATGGAGCATAGTGACATCACAGGGGTCATGACAGCTATCACACAGGGCGGAGCCGTGACGTCACTATGCTCCGTCCCGGTGATCGACAGTAATCAGACCCGGAGCGAGCACGCTCCGGGGGCTGATTCTAATGGGGGAGGGGGGGCGGCGTGCAAGATCACGGGGGTCCCCAGCGGCGGGACCCCCGCGATCAGGCATCTTATCCCCTATCCTTTGGATAGGGGATAAGATGTCTTAGCGCCGGAGTACCCCTTTAAACTACATGAAACAATGACAGAGTTGTTCCTTGTGAGATCACCATAGGAGCAGTCCTCTAGTCTCCTCTTGCCATATTATAAAATAGGACAGATACATGAAGTGTACACCTTTTCCATTAGTTACTTCCGGCTTACGCAAAAATACAACTGGCTGGACACAAAATTGGATTTTGTGTAAAAGAAGCTGAATTCACATTATTGCAAAAGAAACAAAAGTGCAGTCATTTTGGGTTTCATCTTTGTATCTGCTTCTCAGATACTAATAACCACTTCTATGTTGTCAGAATGATACATTCAGATCAATGCTACAGCCAGTTCAGTCAATAGACAACTTTTTGTTATTTTTGTAAGGATGAGGCCAAGTTGACACTATGGAATATCTGTCCACGTGACAGCTCTAGGACCGCTTGGACATGTGCCTACTCCATAGACGACAATGCAGTTTTGAGTTTATTCCGTCAAAATAATTGACATGATCTTTTGGCGGAGTACCAGAATTTGAGCTTCCGTGGCAGAATTTTCCACTGTGAAAATTCTGCAGTGTGCACAGTGCCACATATTCCCATTGAAAATAATGAGAGGCTACTGCACTGGAATTTCCGACCAGAATTCTTTGCTCTGACGTTCTGTAGTTTAAATGTAGCCCAACATATCTTGTGCCAGTATAAGTTAAAATCCGCTCAGCCAGGCATACACAGTATTTGGAAACAGTACTTTCCACTTTAAATATTAAAGTGTTTTTATTTGGTTTTAAATTCAGTCCATATTATGGAAATCACATATAAACCGCATGCACACAATGTTCAATGTATTCCTGTGGATTATAACAGGTGCTAAGTTATTGTGCTACCTATAACATGTTTATAGACACCGTGTAAGGTCACTTCCACATGGCCCGTTTTATGTCAGTTTTTGGATCAGTATTTATAAGCTTAACTGGGTCCAAAACAAGGGATACAATTCTGTTCATCACTGGTAGGATTCAGGCAAGGGCAGACATTTACCAGTCTAGGTTCCGCATGCAGATCGAGTCACCAGGCGCTGCTGACTCCATCATTGGTAGGATCACACCGACATGCGCTGTCCAGGCAATGTAGTCCAGCAGAATTCTGCCCAAAGAATGAACATGTTTATTCTTTGGATGGTTTTCCATTCTGCTGACACAATGCCGCAGTGTGCACAGAGCAGCAGAATTCCATTGAAAGTAATGGGACTCTGCTGGAAGCGGAATTCCACTGGCCGATTGTCCGCAGTGTGGACGGCAATAATATAGCAACATATCTGTGTCTTTATTACAATCGTAAGTCCCATTCCAAATGCAAGCCTAATAAGCCATACTGAGAGCATCATGTGGATCTATAATGATTTCAATTGGGGTCAATTTTAGCTAAAGTGAAATTAAAGGGCAAGAAAAACAAAGTAAAGACCTATACTGCGTCTTGCTGGATCCAAGTTTACTTTGGCTAAAAACTGAATTCAAAACTGCAGTGGAAGTTTAAAAAAAAAATAATAATAATAATAAAGAGGAAGTGTTGGTTATAGACCATTACATATTAATAGAGCAGCTGATTATAATATGTTGCATACTAATAAAAAGGGATTTATGACAATCTTCTGAGTTGGGAAGGCAGTTCACGTTAGAATGATCTGTATGGTGGGAACATAGAAAGTTCTTTAGTAGGACTTGTAGAATGTGCCCTCCCGAAACTAAGCTGATCATTATAGATTGCTGTGTTACAATACTGCTGGTTATAATAGAACAGTGTTATAGTACAGCAACTTATTAAAGAATCCAATGTTATAAAAGAGCCAGTCATTATAGAATCCAGTATTATAACAGAGCTGTGTATTATAGAACATAGAATAAAAAGGCGGCAGAAGATAACGCACTCACCACAGGTACCGATGCATAAGTTCAGGCTTTATTTCAAACCTTGAACAGACAGCTTCACAGCAATGGACAGATACACGAGGAGAGAATATGGTGCAGGTGAGGTGGGGTGTGACACGGGGGCAGCAACTAGTTTGGCACTCTAAGGCACTTCCTCTGGCCCATACTGAGTATGGTCCAGAGGAATTGCCATCGAGCGCGAAACTAGTTGCTGCCCCCACGCCCTGCCCCGCCTCACCTGCACCATATTCCCTCCCCGTGTATGTGTCCATTGCTGTGAAGCTGTCTGCTCAAGGTTTGAAATAAAGCCTGAACTTATGCATCGGTACCTGTGGTGAGTGCGTTATATTCTGCCGCCTTTTGATTCTATGTGTTGCTGTATATGGATCTTATGGATAAGAGCTCCCCACTACCACTGCTTTGACTGGACAGATACTTATGCTGGTGTGCCTGTTACAATAGAACTGGACTTTATTACTATTATGTCATACACTAGCTTTTGCCCGCGGCTTCGATCGCGTTAAATTTGGGGTAACAGATCTACTTTTTACGATCCTATAGTAATGAGGCCGCTCTAGGTAAAGTCTATGGGCATCCAAACAACCCGAATTCTTTCAACTTTGATTGCCACGTCTAAAGAGTTAATGCCAGACATCTGCCGGAACGGGGATGTCCGGCATTAGCCACGGGTCCTGGCTGCTGATAGCAGCTGGGACCGTGCGGGTATGATGAAAGCTCAGCTCCTGAGCTCACTGCATAACCCTCCCGTGCCGCAGTGCTGGGTATACCCGGTGTTCTGCGGCAATCGGTTAATTCATACAAACTTTGAACCCCATTTCACCCCTTCAGGGGTGGAATTTTAGAAAATGTTAAAACACGTGTTTCTTTATCTCTAATTGTTTTTGAAGCTAGAAGTTTCATGCTTCTAGCCTCAAAAATGACAGACTTCCATACAAACTTCCAACCCCTTTTTCACCCCCTTAAAGGGGTACTCCGCCCCTGGCATCTTATCCCCTATCCAAAGGATAGGGGATAAGCTGTTAGATCGCCACGGTCCCGCTGCTGGGGACCCCGGGGATCGCCGCTGCGGCACCCCGCCATCATTACTGCACAGAGCGAGTTCGCTCTGTGCGCAATTACGGGCGATACAGGGGCTGGAGCAGCGAGACGTCATGGCTCCGCCCCTCATGACATCACGGCCCGTCCCCTTAATGCAAGTCTATGGCAGGGGGCGTGACGACCGCCACGCCCCCTCCCATAGACTTCTATTGACAGGGGCAGGCCGTGACATCACGGGGGGCGGAGCTGTGACGTAACGATGCTCCGGCCCCTGTATTGCCCATCATTACATGCAGAGCGAACTCGCTCTGCGCAGTAATGATAGCGGGGTGCTGCAGCAGCGATCCCTGGGGTCCCCAGCAGCGGGACCCCGGCAATTTGACATCTTATCCCCTATCCTTTGGATAGGGGATAACATGTCTAGGGGCGGAGTACCCCTTTAAGTGTTAAATTTAGAAAAATCCTTTCTTATTCCTCATCTACGTCTTAAAAACACCTGTGAAAAAAATTCAGCTTTCTAGGTCCAAGGGTTTAGGCTGGGCGTTGAGGAGTCAGTGAGTGTATATTATATGGATTAGCGGTGCCAGACAATTCTTTCTACTGTTGCTATTCCAGTGTAATAATAATATCCAGTATTATATTACAGCAGGTTATTATAGAGCCCAGTGTTATTATACTACAGGTTATTATAGAGCCCAGTGTTATAATACAGCAGGTTATTATAGAGCCCAGTGTTATTATACTACAGGTTATTATAGAGCCCAGTGTTATTATACCGCAGGTTATTATAGATCCCAGTGTTATTATACTACAGGTTATTATAGATCCCAGTGTTATTATACAGCAGGTTATTATAGATCCCAGTGTTATTATACAGCAGGTTATTATAGATCCCAGTGTTATTATACTACAGGTTATTATAGATCCCCGTGTTATTATACAGCAGGTTATTATAGATCCCAGTGTTATTATACTACAGGTTATTATAGATCCCCGTGTTATTATACAGCAGGTTATTATAGATCCCAGTGTTATTATACAGCAGGTTATTATAGATCCCAGTGTTATTATACAGCAGGTTATTATAGATCCCAGTGTTATTATACAGCAGGTTATTATAGATCCCAGTGTTATTATACAGCAGGTTATTATAGATCCCAGTGTTATTATACAGCAGGTTATTATAGATCCCAGTGTTATTATACAGCAGGTTATTATAGATCCCAGTGTTATTATACAGCAGGTTATTATAGATCCCAGTGTTATTATACTGCAGGTTATTATAGATCCCAGTGTTATAATACAGCAGGTTATTATAGATCCCAGTGTTATTATACTACAGGTTATTATAGATCCCAGTGTTATTATACGAGAGGTTATTATAGATCCCAGTGTTATTATACTACAGGTTATTATAGATCCCAGTGTTATTATAGGACAGGTTATTATAGATCCCAGTGTTATTATAGGACAGGTTATTATAGATCCCAGTGTTATTATACTACAGGTTATTATAGATCCCAGTGTTATTATAGGACAGGTTATTATAGATCCCAGTGTTATTATAGGACAGGTTATTATAGATCCCAGTGTTATTATACTACAGGTTATTATAGATCCCAGTGTTATAATAGATCCCAGTGTTATTATAATACAGGTTATTATAGATCCCAGTGTTATTATAGGACAGGTTATTATAGATCCCAGTGTTATTATAGGACAGGTTATTATAGATCCCAGTGTTATTATACTACAGGTTATTATAGATCCCAGTGTTATTATAGGACAGGTTATTATAGATCCCAGTGTTATTATACTACAGGTTATTATAGATCCCAGTGTTATAATAGATCCCAGTGTTATTATACTACAGGTTATTATAGATCCCAGTGTTATAATAGATCCCAGTGTTATTATACTACAGGTTATTATAGATCCCAGTGTTATAATAGATCCCAGTGTTATTATACTACAGGTTATTATAGATCCCAGTGTTATTATAGGACAGGTTATTATAGATCCCAGTGTTATTATAGGACAGGTTATTATAGATCCCAGTGTTATTATACTACAGGTTATAATAGATCCCAGTGTTATTATACTACAGGTTATTATAGATCCCAGTGTTATTATACTACAGGTTATTATAGATCCCAGTGTTATTATAGGACAGGTTATTATAGATCCCAGTGTTATTATACTACAGGTTATTATAGATCCCAGTGTTATAATAGATCCCAGTGTTATTATACTACAGGTTATTATAGATCCCAGTGTTATTATAGGACAGGTTATTATAGATCCCAGTGTTATTATACTACAGGTTATTATAGATCCCAGTGTTATAATAGATCCCAGTGTTATTATACTACAGGTTATTATAGATCCCAGTGTTATTATAGGACAGGTTATTATAGATCCCAGTGTTATTATAGGACAGGTTATTATAGATCCCAGTGTTATTATAATACAGGTTATTCTAACGGTTCCAGCTGTTGTGGTAAAGTTGTAGGAACCTACATTGCAGTGAGGGTGGCACACTAATAATACAATAAGTGAGCGGTCTATACAGGGGGCATCCTGGCAATGAGAGGAGGGCACAGGTGATCCGATCAGTCACTCACCCCATGGTGCCGGGTAGCTGCCTCTCACAAGCGGGCGGACTGTGTGTGGTCTCCCGGGGATCAGGAGCTCTCGCATCAGCTGCTATAAGTCCTCATCGGGCTCCAGCCGGGACCACAGTAATAATAGCAGCGGAGCTCAGGAAGGCTTAGGGGCAGCCGGAGACCTAGAGGCTGCTGCCTGCTGCCATGCTTCTCCTGCAGCCGCCGAGCCGTCTGGATGCCGGGTACTGAGCGCTCCTCTCCCGTAGGAAGTGTGTAGGAAGTGATCGGAGACTCCGAGCAGCGACACTGAGCGGATCCCACCTGCCTCCAGCAGCAGCGGCAGCCGCCCACATGGAGGAGGGACGGGACTGCGGTGCCTGCCCACGCCTGCCAAGTGTCAGCCTCACTCCCAGAAGGTGCAGCTCAGCGGGGAGCAGCGCTCATCAGGACTCCCTTGTGTCCCAGGGTCACCTGTGATGGGCATATTTATCATCCGCCACACAGGAGGAGCACTGTAACATGCCAGTGGTGCCCACACCAACCGGTGCCCCTCTACACACCAGACACAGCTTTTACCTGCCCGCTGTATATACACTATACACATCCTCACCTGTCCCCTCTATATACACTATACACATCCCCACCTGTCCCCTCTATATACACTATACACATCCTCACCTGTCCCCTCTATATACACTATACACATCCTCACCTGTCCCCTCTATATACACTATACACATCCTCACCTGTCCCCTCTATATACACTATACACATCCTCACCTGTCCCCTCTGTATACACTATACACATCCTCACCTGTCCCCTCTGTATACACTATACACATCCTCACCTGTCCCCTCTATATACACTATACACATCCCCACCTGTCCCCTCTATATATACTATACACATCCTCACCTGTCCCCTCTGTCTACACTATACACATCCCCACCTGTCCCCTCTATATACACTATACACATCCTCACCTGTCCCCTCTATATACACTATACACATCCCCACCTGTCCCCTCTATATATACTATACACATCCTCACCTGTCCCCTCTGTCTACACTATACACATCCCCACCTGTCCCCTCTATATACACTATACACATCCTCACCTGTCCCCTCTATATACACTATACACATCCTCACCTGTCCCCTCTGTCTACACTATACACATCCTCACCTGTCCCCTCTATATACACTATACACATCCTCACCTGTCCCCTCTATATACACTATACACATCCCCACCTGTCCCCTCTATATATACTATACACATCCTCACCTGTCCCCTCTGTCTACACTATACACATCCTCACCTGTCCCCTCTATATACAATATACACATCCTCACCTGTCCCCTCTATATACAATATACACATCCTCACCTGTCCCCTCTGTATACACTATACACATCCCCACCTGTCCCCTCTGTATACACTATACACATCCTCACCTGTCCCCTCTATATACACTATACACATCCTCACCTGTCCCCTCTATATGCACTATACACATCCTCACCTGTCCCCTCTATATACACTATACACATCCCCACCTGTCCCCTCTATATATACTATACACATCCTCACCTGTCCCCTCTGTCTACACTATACACATCCTCACCTGTCCCCTCTATATACAATATACACATCCTCACCTGTCCCCTCTATATACAATATACACATCCTCACCTGTCCCCTCTATATACACTATACACATCCTCACCTGTCCCCTCTGTCTACACTATACACATCCTCACCTGTCCCCTCTGTATACACTATACACATCCTCACCTGTCCCCTCTATATACACTATACACATCCCCACCTTTCCCCTCTATATACACTATACACATCCTCACCTGTCCCCTCTATATACACTATACACATCCTCACCTGTCCCCTCTATATACACTATACACATCCTCACCTGTCCCCTCTATATACACTATACACATCCCGACCTGTCCCCTCTATATACACTATACACATCCTCACCTGTCCCCTCTGTATACACTATACACATCCTCACCTGTCCCCTCTATATATACTATACACATGCTCACCTGCCCGCTGTATATACACTATACACATCCCGAACTGTCCCCTCTATATACACTATACACATCCCCACCTGTCCCCTCTATATACACTATACACATCCTCACCTGTCCCCTCTATATATACTGTACACATCCCGACCTGTCCCCTCTATATACACTATACACATCCTCACCTGTCCCCTCTGTATACACTATACACATCCTCACCTGTCCCCTCTGTATACACTACACACATCCCCACCTGTCCCCTCTATATACACTATACACATCCTCACCTGTCCCCTCTATATACACTATACACATCCCGACCTGTCCCCTCTATATACACTATACACATCCTCACCTGTCCCCTCTGTCTACACTATACACATCCTCACCTGTCCCCTCTATATATACTATACACATCCTCACCTGCCCGCTGTATATACACTATACACATCCCCACCTGTCCCCTCTATATACACTATACACATCCCGACCTGTCCCCTCTATATACACTATACACATCCTCACCTGTCCCCTCTGTCTACACTATACACATCCTCACCTGTCCCCTCTATATATACTATACACATCCTCACCTGCCCGCTGTATATACACTATACACATCCCGACCTGTCCCCTCTATATACACTATACACATCCCCACCTGTCCCCTCTATATACACTATACACATCCTCACCTGTCCCCTCTATATACACTATACACATCCCGACCTGTCCCCTCTATATACACTATACACATCCTCACCTGTCCCCTCTGTATACACTATACACATCCTCACCTGTCCCCTCTATATACACTATACACATCCCGACCTGTCCCCTCTATATACACTATACACATCCTCACCTGTCCCCTCTATATACACTATACACATCCTGACCTGTCCCCTCTATATACACTATACACATCCTCACCTGTCCCCTCTGTATACACTATATACATCCTCACCTGTCCCCACTATATACACTATACACATCCCCACCTGTCCCCTCTATATACACTATATACATCCTCACCTGTCCCCTCTGTATACACTATACACATCCTCACCTGTCCCCTCTGTATACACTATACACATCCTCACCTGTCCCCTCTATATACACTATACACATCCTCACCTGTCCCCTCTGTATACACTATACACATCCCGACCTGTCCCCTCTATATACACTATACACATCCTCACCTGTCCCCTCTATATACACTATACACATCCTCACCTGTCCCCTCTATATACACTATACACATCCTCACCTGTCCCCTCTATATACACTATACACATCCTCACCTGTCCCCTCTATATACACTATACACATCCTCACCTGTCCCCTCTGTCTACACTATACACATCCTCACCTGTCCCCTCTATATACACTATACACATCCCGACCTGTCCCCTCTATATACACTATACACATCCTCACCTGTCCCCTCTATATACACTATACACATCCTCACCTGTCCCCTCTGTATACACTATACACATCCTCACCTGTCCCCTCTGTATACACTATACACATCCCCACCTTTCCCCTCTGTATACACTATACACATCCTCACCTGTCCCCTCTGTATACACTATACACATCCTCACCTGTCCCCTCTATATACACTATACACATCCTCACCTGTCCCCTCTATATACACTATACACATCCTCACCTGTCCCCTCTGTATACACTATACACATCCTCACCTGTCCCCTCTGTATACACTATACACATCCCGACCTGTCCCCTCTATATACACTATACACATCCTCACCTGTCCCCTCTGTCTACACTATACACATCCTCACCTGTCCCCTCTATATACACTATACACATCCTCACCTGTCCCCTCTATATACACTATACACATCCTCACCTGTCCCCTCTATATACACTATACACATCCTCACCTGTCCCCTCTGTCTACACTATACACATCCTCACCTGTCCCCTCTGTCTACACTATACACATCCCGACCTGTCCCCTCTATATACACTATACACATCCTCACCTGTCCCCTCTATATACACTATACACATCCTCACCTGTCCCCTCTATATACACTATACACATCCTCACCTGTCCCCTCTGTCTACACTATACACATCCTCACCTGTCCCCTCTATATACACTATACACATCCCGACCTGTCCCCTCTATATACACTATACACATCCTCACCTGTCCCCTCTATATACACTATACACATCCTCACCTGCCCGCTGTATATACACTATACACATCCTCACCTGTCCCCTCTGTATACACTATACACATCTCCACCTGTCCCCTCTGTATACACTATACACATCCTCACCTGTCCCCTCTATATACACTATACACATCCTCACCTGTCCCCTCTGTATACACTATACACATCCCCACCTGTCCCCTCTGTATACACTATACACATCCTCACCTGTCCCCTCTGTAAACACTACACACATCCCCACCTGTCCCCTCTGTATACACTATACACATCCTCACCTGTCCCCTCTATATACACTATACACATCCTCACCTGTCCCCTCTGTATACACTATACACATCCTCACCTGTCCCCTCTGTATACACTATACACATCCCCACCTGTCCCCTCTGTAAACACTACACACATCCCCACCTGTCCCCTCTGTATACACTATACACATCCTCACCTGTCCCCTCTATATACACTATACACATCCTCACCTGTCCCCTCTATATACACTATACACATCCTCACCTGTCCCCTCTGTATACACTATACACATCCTCACCTGTCCCCTCTATATATACTATACACATCCTCACCTGTCCCCTCTATATATACTATACACATCCCCACCTGCCCGCTCTGTGTCCACTATACACATCCCCACCTGTCCCCTCTGTATACACTATACACATCCCCACCTGTCCCCTCTATATACACTATACACATCCTCACCTGCCCACTCTGTATACACTATACACATCCTCACCTGTCCCCTCTGTATACACTATACACATCCTCACCTGCCCGCTCTGTGTACACTATACACATCCTCACCTGTCCCCTCTGTATACACTATACACATCCCCACCTGTCCCCTCTGTATACACTATACACATCCCCACCTGTCCCCTCTGTATACACTATACACATCCTCAGCTGTCCCCTCTATATACACTATACACATCCTCAGCTGTCCCCTCTGTATACACTATACACATCCTCAGCTGTCCCCTCTGTATACACTATACACATCCTCACCTGTCCCCTCTGTATACACTATACACATCCTCACCTGTCCCCTCTGTATACACTATACACATCCTCACCTGTCCCCTCTGTGTACACTATACACATCCTCACCTGCCTGCTCTGTGTACACTATACACATCCTCACCTGTCCCCTCTGTATACACTATACACATCCCCACCTGTCCCCTCTATATACACTATACACATCCTCACCTGCCCACTCTGTATACACTATACACATCCTCACATGTCCCCTCTGTATACACTATACACATTCTCACCTGCCCGCTCTGTGTACACTATACACATCCTCACCTGTCCCCTCTGTATACACTATACACATCCCCACCTGTCCCCTCTGTATACACTATACACATCCCCACCTGTCCCCTCTGTATACACTATACACATCCTCAGCTGTCCCCTCTATATACACTATACACATCCTCACCTGTCCCCTCTGTATACAATATACACATCCCCACCTGTCCTCTCTGTATACACTATACACATCCTCACCTGTCCCCTCTATATACACTATACACATCCTAACCTGTCCCCTCTGTATACACTATACACATCCCCACCTGTCCCCTCTATATACACTATACACATCCTCACCTGTCCCCTCTGTATACACTATACACATCCTCACCTGTCCCCTCTACATACACTATACACATCCTCACCTGTCCCCTCTACATACACTATACACATCCTCACCTGTCCCCTCTGTATACACTATACACATCCCCAGCTGTCCCCTCTGTATACACTATACACATCCTCACCTGTCCCCTCTATATACACTATACACATCCTCACCTGTCCCCTCTGTATACACTATACATCCCCACCTGTCCCCTCTGTATACACTATACACATCCTCAGCTGTCCCCTCTATATACACTATACACATCCTCACCTGTCCCCTCTGTATACACTATACACATCCCCACCTGTCCCCTCTATATACACTCTACACATCCTCACCTGTCCCCTCTGTATGCACTATACACATCCCCACCTGTCCCCTCTGTATACACTATACACATCCCCACCTGTCCCCTCTATATACACTCTACACATCCTCACCTGTCCCCTCTGTATGCACTATACACATCCCCACCTGTCCCCTCTGTATACACTATACACATCCCCACCTGTCCCCTCTGTATACACTATACACATCCCCACCTGTCCCCTCTGTATACACTATACACATCCTCAGCTGTCCCCTCTATATACACTATACACATCCTCACCTGTCCCCTCTGTATACAATATACACATCCCCACCTGTCCTCTCTGTATACACTATACACATCCTCACCTGTCCCCTCTATATACACTATACACATCCTAACCTGTCCCCTCTGTATACACTATACACATCCCCACCTGTCCCCTCTATATACACTATACACATCCTCACCTGTCCCCTCTGTATACACTATACACATCCTCACCTGTCCCCTCTACATACACTATACACATCCTCACCTGTCCCCTCTACATACACTATACACATCCTCACCTGTCCCCTCTGTATACACTATACACATCCCCAGCTGTCCCCTCTGTATACACTATACACATCCTCACCTGTCCCCTCTATATACACTATACACATCCTCACCTGTCCCCTCTGTATACACTATACATCCCCACCTGTCCCCTCTGTATACACTATACACATCCTCAGCTGTCCCCTCTATATACACTATACACATCCTCACCTGTCCCCTCTGTATACACTATACACATCCCCACCTGTCCCCTCTATATACACTCTACACATCCTCACCTGTCCCCTCTGTATGCACTATACACATCCCCACCTGTCCCCTCTGTATACACTATACACATCCCCACCTGTCCCCTCTGTACACACTATACACATCCTCGCCTGTCCCCTCTACACACCAGACACAGCTTTTACCTGCCCGCTGTTTATACACTATACACATCCTCACCTGTCCCCTCTGTATACACTATACACATCCTCAGATGTCCCCTCTGTATACACTATACACATCCTCACCTGTCCCCTCTGTATACACTATACACATCCCCACCTGTCCCCTCTATATACACTATACACATCCTCACCTGTCCCCTCTGTATACACTATACACATCCCCACCTCTCCCCTCTATATACACTCTACACATCCCCACCTGTCCCCTCTGTATACACTATACACATCCTCACCTGTCCCCTCTGTGTACACTATACACATCCTGACCTGTCCCCTCTGTATACACTATACACATACTCATCTGTCCCCTCTATATACACTATACACATCCTCACCTGCCCGCTCTGTGTACACTATACACATCCTCACCTGTCCCCTCTGTACACACTATACACATCCCCACCTGTCCCCTCTGTATAAACTATACACATCCTCACCTGTCCCCTCTATATACACTATACGCATCCTCACCTGTCCCCTCTGTATACACCAGGGGTCCTCAAACTTTTTAAACGGGGAGCCAGTTCACGGTCCCTCAGACCGTTGGAGGGCCGGACTATAGATATCAAAACATGAACACTATGCACACTTATATATCTTATTAGTGGACTACCACTTTAAGTACGCAGCACAGTTCCCCCCAACATTAGGTTGGCAGTATAGCTCCCCCCACATTAGGTTGCAGTTCCCACACATTAGGGTTGGCAGTACAGTTCCCCCACATTAGGTGCAGTACAATTCTCCCACACTAGGTGCAGTACAATTCCCCCATATTAGGTGCAGTACAGTTCCCCCCATTTGGTGCAGTACAGTTCCCCCCCATTAGGTACAGTACAGTGCCCCCCCATTAGGTGCAGTACAGTTCCCCCACATTAGGTGCAGTATAATGTTCCCCCACATTAGGTGCAGTATAATGTTCCCCCACATTAGGTACAGTATAATGTTCCCCCACATTAGGTGCAGTATAATGTTCCCCCACATTAGGTGCAGTATAATGTTCCCCCAAATGAGGTGCAGTATAGCTCCCCACATTAGGTGCAGCATGTTCCCCCATATCAGGTGCAGTATAGATCTCCCACATTAGGTGCAGTATAGTTCCCCAAATTAGGTGCAGTATAGCTCCCCACATTAGGTGCAGTATAGCTCCCCACATTAGATGCAGCATGTTCCCCCACATTAGGTGCAGTATAGATGTCCCACATTAGGTGCAGTATAGCTCCCCACATTAGGTGCAGCATGTTCCCCCACATTAGGTGCAGTATAGTTCCCCAAATTAGATGCAGTATAATGTTCCCACACATTAGGTGCAGTATAATGTTCCCCCACATTAGGTGCAGTATAATGTTACCCCACATTAGGTGCAGTATAATGTTCCCCCACATTAGGTGCAGTAGAGTTCCCCCACATTAGGTGCAGTACAGTTCCCCCACATTAGGTGCAGTACAGTTCCCCCACATTAGGTGCAGTACAGTTCCCCCACATTAGGTGCAGTATAGTTCCCCCACATTAGGTGTGGTATAATGTTTCCCCACATTAGGTGTGGTATAATGTTCCCCCACATTAGGTGCAGTATAATGTTCCCCCACATTAGGTGCAGTATAATGTTCCCCCACATTAGGTGCAGTATAATGTTCCCCCAAATGAGGTGCAGTATAGCTCCCCACATTAGGTGCAGCATGTTCCCCCATATTAGATGCAGTATAGATCTCCCACATTAGGTGCAGTATAGTTCCCCAAATTAGGTGCAGTATAGCTCCCCACATTAGGTGCAGTATAGCTCCCCACATTAGATGCAGCATGTTCCCCCACATTAGGTGCAGTATAGATGTCCCACATTAGGTGCAGTATAGCTCCCCACATTAGGTGCAGCATGTTCCCCCACATTAGGTGCAGTATAGTTCCCCAAATTAGATGCAGTATAATGTTCCCA
This sequence comes from Hyla sarda, assembly GCF_029499605.1. Classification (NCBI taxonomy): domain Eukaryota; kingdom Metazoa; phylum Chordata; class Amphibia; order Anura; family Hylidae; genus Hyla; species Hyla sarda. Next base: position 132,661,029 of record NC_079192.1, on the reverse strand, counting down.
CACATTAGGTGCAGTATAATGTTCCCCCACATTAGGTGCAGTATAATGTTACCCCACATTAGGTGCAGTATAATGTTCCCCCACATTAGGTGCAGTAGAGTTCCCCCACATTAGGTGCAGTACAGTTCCCCCACATTAGGTGCAGTACAGTTCCCCCACATTAGGTGCAGTACAGTTCCCCCACATTAGGTGCAGTATAGTTCCCCCACATTAGGTGTGGTATAATGTTTCCCCACATTAGGTGTGGTATAATGTTCCCCCACATTAGGTGCAGTATAATGTTCCCCCACATTAGGTGCAGCATGTTCCCCCACATTAGGTGCAGTATAGATCTCCCACATTAGGTGCAGTATAGTTCCCCAAATTAGGTGCAGTATAGCTCCCCACATTAGGTGCGGTATAGCTCCCCACATTAGGTGCAGCATGTTTCCCCATATTAGGTGCAGTATAGCTCCCCAGATTAGGTGCAGCATGTTCCCCCACATTAGGTGCAGTATAGTTCCCCAAATTAGGTGCAGTATAATGTCCCCCCACATTAGGTGCAGTATAATGTTCCCACACTGTATACACTATACACATCCTCACCTGTCCCCTCTGTATACACTATCCACATCCTCACCTGTCCCCTCTGTATACACTATACACATCCCCACCTGTCCCCTCTGTATACACTATACACATCCCCACCTGTCCCCTCTGTATACACTATACACATCCTCACCTGTCCCCTCTGTATACACTATACACATCCTCACCTGTACCCTCTGTATACACTATCCACCAGCGCTGTGGAGTCGGCGTCGAGGAGTTGGACAAAATTTTGGGTACCTGGAGTCAGAGTCGGCAAACAATGCACCGACTCCGACTCCTACTAAATTTAGATTGGAATAAAAAACAAAAGCAAGTTTAAATGTCCCAACAATTCACAAAAAGTTATAATTAATGACTTCTCTACTGTAAGAATAAAGACCAATGCATGCAGTGCCTCATGTAACCGCAAAACGATCACGTTAAGTGACTGTGAAGAAGCATGCTTTTCATGTGCCTCACTATATGGCACGCAACGCACAATTAGGAGCGGCAATACTTATACTTTCCATAGTGTTGTGTTCTGCTGCTACATGGAACCCATGGGTAACCTAGCCTCTCACTGATAAGGGATTAAGTAAATATGTTTTTTGCAGGACTAGAGACACTTGTATAAGTAAAGGGAATGGAGGGTCAATAGTTCAAGACTGAAGCTGTAAACCATTGGAAAAACTGCTGCCATTCAGCTAAGGCTATAAAAACTTGTAAACTTCGATTGTTAGCTTAAACTTTAAAAATGACTATGGGATTCTACTAGGGAAATCATGTTTTTATAATAAATGCCCCTTCCTGGATCCTCCCATCTTTAGCAGCAGATCAGCATGCAAAAAGGAGAAGGCAGCAGCTTCTGCCCAACTACCTCTCTCTGCTAGAAGAGCTTAGAAGAACTTGGTGAAACAGCTTCTTGGATTCAACTGTAAGTGTTTATAAATACATTCGCATATTAATACAAAGGAGTCGGGGAGTCTGAGTCGGAAGTACAAAAAACTGTGGAGTCGGAACATTTATCTACCGACTCCACAGCCCTGCTATCCACATCCTCACCTGTACCCTCTTTATACACTATACACTGCCTCACCTGTCACCACTGTATACATTGTCCATATCCTTACCTGTTCCCTTTGCATACACTATACATAGTCTCACCTGTCCCCTCTGCATATGCTATATACAGCCTTACCTATCTGTTTCACCACAGTATACGTCAGCATCATACTGCACTTAAATGTGCACTGACAGATCCTAAAACTTTTATATGTAGTTACTTATGAAAATTAAAGACCTTTTGTAATATGGTTGTTTAAAATGTTTTGAATATTTAATAAAGAAAAGGCTCTTGAAAATCACACCACTAGGGGTCCTCATACCTACTGGGACACTAACCAGTCATGCAGCAACATCAGTCCAAGAGATAACTCATGGACAAGGCTGCATTCGCCTCCTTCCCCTGAGGGGATTTCTAACACTGTGAGCTAATGATAAGAGGCTCTGTGCAGTGAGGACAAGCGGGGCTCTGTGCAGTGAGGACAAGCGGGGCTCTGTGCAGTGAGGACAAGCGGGGCTCTGCGCAGTGAGGACGAGCGGGGCTCTGCGCAGTGAGGACGAGTGAGGCTCTGCGCAGTGAGGACGAGCGGGGCTCTGCGCAGAGAGGACGAGCGGGCTCTGCGCAGTGAGGACGAGCGGGGTTCTGCGCAGAGAGGATGAGCGGGGCTCTGCGCAGTGAGGACGAGCGGGGCTCTGCGCAGTGAGGACGAGCGGGGCTCTGCGCAGTGAGGACGAGTGGGGCTCTGCGCAGTGAGGACGAGCGCAGTGAGGACGAGCGGGGCTCGGCGCAGAGAGGACGAGCGGGGCTCGGCGCAGAGAGGACGAGCGGGGCTCTGCGCAGAGAGGACGAGCGGGGCTCTGCGCAGAGAGGACGAGCGGGGCTCTGCGCAGAGAGGACGAGCGGGGCTCTGCGCAGTGAGGACGAGCGGGGCTCTGCGCAGTGAGGACGAGCGGGGCTCTGCGCAGTGAGGACGAGCGGGGCTCTGCGCAGTGAGGACGAGCGCAGTGAGGACGAGCGGGGCTCAGCGCAGAGAGGACGAGCGGGGCTCGGCGCAGAGAGGACGAGCGGGGCTCGGCGCAGAGAGGACGAGCGGGGCTCTGCGCAGTGAGGACAAGCGGGGTTCTGCGCAGAGAGGATGAGCGGGGCTCTGCGCAGTGAGGACGAGCGGGGCTCTGTGCACTGAGGACAAGCGGGGCAGGTTAGGTCATGTTCATTTCTGCTGAATGTCCACCCGGAATACAGCGGCAGACATTCCGCAGGAGCTAGGATCGCTCAAAAATGTGCAGGCTCATAGACAACAATGCATTTCCAAGCAAAAGACATGACTATTCTTTTTGCGGACCCCAGAATTGGGATTTCCACTGTTTGAAGAGTGCAGCACAATTCCATTGATATTAATAGGACTCTGCTACAGCGGAATGTCTGTGCAGAATATTCATGTGAAATACTGCAAGGACATTCTACCGTGTGAAAATACCCTCCTTTTTATTTTATTTTATTTTTTGCAATGTGCATTAAATTTTGCAGAATTTCTGAGTGGAATTTTTCCATTTGGTACTTTCTGAAGGAAAAAAAACCTGCATGCATTGCAGTTGTTCATATGACGTCAAGATACAGTGCCTAAAGCGAAATCTATAATGGACAGCAATGTGCTCATTTTGGTGACTTGCTGTTTAACACGAACAGCCACAGAACTGAAATGCTGACGTGTTCATATGTATAATCTGCAAGTGTTATTAATAGTTCAATAAATTCTGCTACAGACTGCTTACAATCAGATTCTTGGTGAATGTGCTGGAAATGTAGATAGAGTAACATAAACTCCAACACTGCATCACCTTCTACTTCCCAGTTTTATACAGTTCACAAGGTTAGAGGTTTTGAGGTTAACTTGGTGTTCAAGACATGCTTGTCAGGGGTGTAATGTGCTGAGAAGGGCCCCCATGGTTCCCAAGTCTGCTGCTGGAAATAAGATGCCTAGGTTTCTATTACTCTAAGAAGAGTCAGATGTCTGGGTGTAATGTACACTTGAGACTATGAGGAGACTATTGAAATGAGCTGTTAAGAATAATATGGCAAAGTGATGTTAATACTCCTCTGTTACATGTTATTTATTACATTTACAAAGCTGCTCTTTATGTAAAACAAAAATAGAAAAGAAAGTGTGAAATTATTTTACACCATAGGACAGAAGTCCCCAAGCTCTGGACCCCCAGATATAGCAAAACTTCAACTCCCAGCATGTCCGGGGATGCTGGGAGTTGTAGTTTTGAAACCCACAGTTTGGAGACCACTGCCATAGGACATGTGTTTTCTTCTATTAGGACATCCAGGGTTATTAAATAGTTACTAAGCCCACTGTGTTTTCTTATTTTTGCAAATACACTGGGGTACACGGGTGTCTAAAATAACATGGCTTTATTTTTCCATTTATTTATCCATTGTTTCAATATTCAAGTTGGTGCAGACATATCATAGTTCTATAATATTGCCCAAATAATAATAATAATTAATAATGATAGCCATTGTATGTGTATATATTATTCGCCAAAGTGAATGTATTGCAGTACCCGGCGCAGTGTATAATAGTACCTTGCATTGTGTTCATAAAAGAGCGTTAGCCTTGTAAGCCTTAGTTTTATATCCAGCATTGTTAACCATGGGCCATATTTATTTAGCAAATTAGGGCCACTTCTTAGCAAACAGCACAGTTAAAAGTATTCTTTCCAGAGAGGATTTGTTTGTTTATTTTTTATATTCCCTATTAAAGGGGCACTCCGGTGGGAAACAATTTTTTTTAAAGTCAACTGGTGCCAGAAAGTTAAACAGATTTGTAAATTACTTCCATTTAAAAATCTTAATCCTTTCAGTACTTATCAGAGGCTGTATGCTTCACATGAAGTTGTATACAGTGGTCCCTCAACATACGATGGTAATCCGTTCCAAATGAACCATCGTTTGTTGAAACCATCGTATGTTGAGGGATCCGTGCAATGTAAAGTATAGGAAGTTGTACTCACCTGTCCCCGCTGCTCCGGACCGTCACCGCTGCCCTGGATGTCGCCCTCCATCGCTGTCGCGGCGTCCCCGATGCTCTGGATGTCTTCTTCCCCGGGATTCTCGCCCTCCGTCACTGTCATCACATCACTACTCACGCCGCTCCTATTGGATTACGGGAGGGCGTGCGTGGCAAAGGAGAGCGCCGACGATGCAGGGGATCCTGAAGAGGAGCTCCGGAGCCCCGCAGACATGTAGGAGACATCAACGGAGCACACGGGGCACCGTAAACGGCTATCCGGCGGCAGCTGAAGCGCAATGTTTATAACGGCCATTGTCTTAACAATAACAATAATAAATAATTTTAAAAAACTTTTGAAATACTGTAATAATTAATTTTAACAGCCCATAATATTAGCTATAAAAATGGTTACAATTGTTTAATAAATAATGAGCTTTGCTATATTTTTCTTCTTTTTTTTTTTTTATTTACTTTTATGTAATAATTGTAAAAAATAAGGCTCAATATACAGTATGTAAGGGGCAAAATGTTATGTTTCCTATTCCCTTATGTATTATGCTTGTAGCGCCTCTTTTGGCATATTTTGCAACCTATTGGACTAGTAATCTAGTGTTTTAGTTCTTTGAATTGCTGCAATTTTGACATTTTTGTTTTTCAACTGAAGTCAGTCAACAGGAGCAGATGCCAGTGACCGCATAGACCTGGAAAGGGTGGGAGTGTTGTGATGCTGGGATTTTGTGCTACAACACTATGACAGGAGGGGCCAAGAGAAGCTAACAAAAAGGAGAGGTTTGGTGCTAAGAGGCTTAGTGTGGATGGTATACTTGAGCTGTCTAGAAAGCCCGCAACTAGCCTGTGAGACTGTTAGTCCAGGGCTTTTCCATTGGTAACATGTCAGTGATCTGGAAATTGTGGTGGCTTGTCCATTGTGGGGGTTTAAGTGGCATGCTCGTCATGAGAGAAGCAGTGGGTTGGAGGCCAGAATGAGTGACGAGAAATCTGTGTGCTTTTGGTGGAACTGCAGGTCATTATATCATCTAGCAAGGCCTAAAGACGTCACTGGGGAACAGATTATGCGCTGACCAAGGGTCAGAGTAGTGGACTGGAATAATCTAGCCATAGTAACGGTCAGCTTGCCGGGCTCTGTGTGGGCTGAACATACTGTCAGCGGTTGACTCATCAGGAGTCAATCCTTAAGTCAAATGGCGACTGTGAGAAACGCCAGCCCAGAGGGAAGCTGAGAAAGCTAGAGTTGTTCAAGGGCTCAGCCCTGGAAGCAGGCTACATTGGGGACTACAATAGGCTGAGTTAGATGCCAGCTTAACCCCTTAAGGACTGAGCCCTTTTTCACCTTAAGGACTCAGCCATTTTTTGCAATTCTGACCACTGTCACTTTAAACATTAATAACTCTGGAATGCTTTTAGTTATCAATCTGATTCCGAGATTGTTTTTTCGTGACATATTCTACTTTAACTTAGTGGTAAAATTTTTTGGTAACTTGCATCCTTTCTTGGTGAAAAATCCCCAAATTTGATGAAAAATTTGAAAATTTTGCATTTTTCTAACTTTGAAGCTCTCTGCTTGTAAGGAAAATGGATATTCAAAATATTTTTTTTTTATTCACATATACAATATGTCTACTTTATGTTTGCATCATAAAATTGACAAGTGTTTACTTTTGGAAGACACCAGAGGGCTTCAACGGTCAGCAGCAATTTTCCAATTTTTCACAAAATTTTGAAACTCTCTTTTTTTCAGGGACCAGTTCAGGTTTGAAGTGGATTTGAAGGGCCTTCATATTAGAAATACCCCACAAATGACCCCATTATAAAAACTGCACCCCCCAAAGTATTCAAAATGACATTCAGTCAGCGTTTTAACCCTTTAGGTGTTTCACAGGAATAGCAGCAAAGTGAAGGAGAAAATTCACAATCTTCATTTTTTACACTCGCATGTTTTTGTAGACCCAATTTTTTTATTTTTGCAAGGGGTAAAAAGGAAAAAATTTTTACTTGTATTTGAAACCCAATTTCTCTCGAGTAAGCACATACCTCATATGTCTATGTTAATTGTTCGGCGGGCGCAGTAGAGGGCTCAGAAGGGAAGGAGCGACAAATGGTTTTTGGGGGGCATGTCACATTTAGGAAGCCCCTATGGTGCCAGAACAGCAAAAAAAAAAACACATGGCATACCATTTTGGAAACTAGACCCCTCGGGGAACATAACAAGGGGTAAAGTAAACCTTAATACCCCACAGGTGATTCACAACTTTTGCATACGTAAAAAAAAAAAAATTCACTAAAATGCTTGGTTTCCCAAAAGTTTTACATTTTTAAAAAGGGTAATAGCAGAAAATACCGCCCAAAATTTGAAGCCCAATTTCTCCCGATTCAGAAAACACCCCATATGGGGGTGAAAAGTGCTCTGCTGGCGCACTACAGGTCTCAGAAGAGAAGGAGTCACATTTGGCTTTTTTGAAGGAAATTTTGCTCTGGGGGCATGCCGCATTTAGGAAGCCCCTATGGTGCCAGGACAGCAAAAAAACCCAGATGGCATACCATTTTGCAAACTAGACCCCTTGGGGAACGTAACAAGGGGTAAAGTGAACCTTAATACCCCAAAGGGGTTTCACAACTTTTGCATATGTAATAAAAAAAAAAAATTTACCTAAAATGCTTGGTTTCCCAAAAAATTTACATTTTTACAAAGAGTTAAAGCAGAAAATACCCCCCAAAATTTGAAGCCCAATTTCTCCCGATTCAGAAAACACCCCATATGGGGGTGAAAAGTGCTTTGCTGGCGCACTACAGGTCTCAGAAGAGAAGGAGTCACATTTGGCTTTTTTGAAGGAAATTTTGCTCTGGGGGCATGCCGCATTTAGGAAGCCCCTATGGTGCCAGGACAGCAAAAAAAAAACACATGGCATACCATTTTGGAAACTAGACCCCTTGGGGAACGTAACAAGGGGTAAAGTGGACCTTAATACCCCACAGGGGTTTCACAACTTTTGCATATGTAAAAAAAAAAAAAAAAATTTACCTAAAATGCTTGGTTTCCCAAAAAATTTACATTTTTACAAAGGGTTAAAGCAGAAAATACCCCCCAAAATTTGAAGCCCAATTTCTCCCGATTCAGAAAACGCCCCATATGGGGGTGAAAAGTGCTCTGCTGGTGCACTACAGGTCTCAGAAGAGAAGGAGTCACATTTGGCTTTTTGAAAGCAAATTTTGCTCTGGGGGCATGCCGCATTTAGGAAGCCCCTATGGTGCCAGGACAGCAAAAAAAAAAAACATGGCATACCATTTTGGAAACTAGACCCCTCGGGGAACGTAAAAAGGGGTTAAGTGAACCTTAATACCCCACAGGTGTTTCACGACTTTTGCATATGTAAAAAAAAGAATTTTTTTTTTTACCTAAAATGCCTCTTTTCCCAAAAATTTTACATTTTTAAAAAGGGTAAAAGCAGAAAATACCCCCCAAAATTTGTAACACAATTTCTCCCGAGTACGGCGATACCCCATATGTGGCCCTAAACTGCCTTGAAATACGACAGGGCTCCAAAGTGAGAGCACCATGCGCATTTGAGGCCTAAATTAGGGACTTGCATAGGGGTGGACATAGGGGTATTCTACGCCAGTGATTCCCAAACAGGGTGCCTCCAGCTGTTGTAAAACTCCCAGCATGCCTGGACAGTCAGTGGCTATCTGGCAATACTGGGAGTAGTTGTTTTGCAACAGCTGGAGGCTCCGTTTTGGAAACAGTGGCGTACCAGACGTTTTTCATTTTTATTGGGGAGGGGGGCTGTGTAGGGGTATGTGTATTTGTAGTGATTTTTACTTTTTATTTTATTGTGTGTTAGTGTAGTGTTTTTAGGGTACAGTCACATGGGCGGGGGTTCACAGTAGTTTCACGCTGGCAGTTTGAGCCGCAGCTCAAACTTGCAGCCGGATACTTACTGTAATCCTCCGCCCATGTGAGTGTACCCTGTACGTTCACATTGGGGGGGGCGGGACGGGACGTCCAGCTGTTGCAAAACTACAACTCCCAGCATGTACGGTCTATCAGTGCATGCTGGGAGTTGTAGTTTTGCAACCGCTGGAGGCTCCGTTTTGGAAACAGTGGCATACCAGACGTTTTTCATTTTTATTGGGGAGGGGAGGGGGGCTGTGTAGGGGTATGTGTATACGTAGTGTTTTTTACATTTTATTTTGTGTTAGTGTAGTGTAGTGTTTTTAGGGTACAGTCGCACGGGCGGGGGTTCACAGTAGTTTCTCGCTGGCAGTTTGAGCTGCGACAGAAAATTTGCCGCAGCTCAAACTTGCAGCCGGATACTTGCTGTAATCCTCCGCCCATGTGAGTGTACCCTGTACGTTCACATTGGGGGTGGGGGGGGGAACATCCAGCTGTTGCAAAACTACAACTCCCAGCATGTACGGTATATCAGTGCATGCTGGGAGTTGTAGTTTCTTAACAGCTGGAGGCACACTGGTTGTGAAACACAGAGTTTGGTAACAAACTCAGTGTTTTGCAACCAGTGTGCCTTCAGCTGTTGCAAAAGCTACAACCCCCAGCATGTACGGACAGCGGAAGGGCATGCTGGGTCTTGTAGTTATGCAACAGCTGGAGGCATACTACTTTGGCTGGGGATGCTGGGGACTGTAGTTATGCAACAGCTGGAGACACACTGGTTTGCTACATAACTCAGTGTGCCTTCAGCTGTTGCAAAACTACAACTCCCAGCAGTCACCGACAGCCAACGAGCATGCTGGGAGTTGTAGTTATGCAACCAGCAGATGCACTACTACAACTCCCAGCATGCACTTTAGCTGTTGGTGCAAGCTGGGAGTTGTAGTTACACAACAGCTGAAGGTACACTTTTCCATAGAAAAAATGTGCCTCCAGCTGTTGCAAAACTACAAGTCCCAGCATGCCCATAAGGGCATGCTGGGAGTTGTGGTGGTCTGCCTCCTGCTGTTGCATAACTACAGCTCCCAGCATGCCCTTTTTGCATGCTGGGAGCTGTTGCTAAGCAACAGCAGGAGGCTGTCACTCACCTCCAACGATCCTCGCCGCACAGGTCAGTCCCTCGTCGTCTCCGCCGCGGCCGTCACTCCTGGGGCCCCGATCCCAACATTGACGCCGGGGATCGGGGTCCCCAGCACCCGGGGTGCACGTCCCGCACCCGCTCACGTCCTCCGGAAGAGGGGCGGAGCGGGTTGCGGGAGTGACACCCGCAGCAGGCGCCCTGATTGGCCGACGAATCAGGGCGATCGTGAGGTGGCACCAGTGCCACCTCACCCCTGCTGCCTCTGGCTGTTCGGGGCCATCGGAGACGGCCCCGAACAGCCTGTAATTCCGGGTCACCGGGTCACTGGAGACCCGATTGACCCGGAATCTGCCGCAGATCGCTGGACTGAATTGTCCAGCGATCTGCGGCCATCGCCGACATGGGGAGGCATAATGACCCCCCTGGGCGATATGCCCCGATGCCTGCTGAACGATTTCAGCAGGCATCGGGCACCGACTCCCCTCCGGCTAGCGGCGGGGGGCCGGGAATGGACAGGACGTACTCAAACGTCCTGAGTCCTTAAGGACTCGGAAAAGGGGACGTTTGAGTACGTCCTGCGTCCTTAAGGGGTACTCCGGTGGTAATTTTTTTGACTATATGTCATCTTCTTTGTAAGTTTAGTTTTTTTGCAATATACATGTGTTATATGTTTTGGCAGCATGTGTGTGTTTTTCTTACCTGTTTGTTGGCCAGGAAGTTCTGTAGTTCAGAGGGTTTTCTTTTACTGTTGTCCACAGTTCTGAGTCTGTTGTGGACAAGATGTCACAGCTTTTTTTTTCTCTGTCTGCATGAGAAAAATAAGCCACGCCCCCTCATCTCATCCAGCTGAGTACACAGCCCCTCACCTCCCCTCCCCCCTGCTCTGTATTCTAAGGATGCAGGTCTGCACAGGAGAAGGACCTCACAGAGAAGATAAGTGTTATCTGAAGGGGAGGATGAGAAGGTGCACGGGCTGGGGATGTATGGACTGCAGGGGGATAAATCTCATACTGGGAATTATCTCTATATGTGAAGGGGTAGGGGGGACTCCTGAATGACACATGCTGGGAGTTGTAGTCCCTGTTTTGTGTGTGTGTGTGTGTGTGTGTGTATGCTAGTGTTTACAAACCAGTTTGCCTCCAGCTGTTGCAAAACTACAACTCCCAGCATGCCCTGACAGACTTTGGGCATGCTGGGAGTTGTAGATTTGCAACAGCTGGAGGCACACTGGTTGGGAAACACTGTTCTAGCCTATTCAGCATACACATCCTGTTACACCAGTGTTTCCCAACCAGTGTGCCTCCAGCTGTTGCAAAACTACAACTCTTAGCATGCCCAAAGGCTGTCAGGGCATGCTGGGAGTTGTAGTTTTGCAACACCTGGAGGCACCCTGGTTGGGAAACGCTGGTGTATGCCCTATAGAGGTGTGGTGAATTACAACCCCCAGGAGACTACAGAGGAAGCATGCTGGTGTTATACCACAGACTGAAGACTCCTGAATGACACATGCTGGGAGTTGTAGTCCCTTTTGTGTGTGTATGACAGTGTATCCCAGCCAAGGCTGATTATATTAGTGTGCTGTGTATAAGGGGGCTGACCCGGGAAAATAGTAGGGTGGGTAAAGGGTGGAACACACAAAAAAAAAAAAAAAAGGAGCCGCCCCAAACCGGCAAGGCATGTGGCATGCTGGGATTTGTAGTTTTCAGCACAGCAAGAAACAGGAAATAGAAGCAAAGATAGGAAAACAAAGTGGGGGATAAAAAGACAACAAAGAACGGAAATAGAGTAGGCTAAACAACAAGAATAGAAATAAAAAAAAACAAATAGGGTAAGTCAAAAACAGAAAAACATGCTGACCACCGGAGTACCCCTTTAAGGAGCAATAAGCTGCCTTAAAATGTCCCTGTCATTTGAAAAAACTTGGGGTCTAGCTAAGTACTTCTCTCCCTGGCATGCTGATCTCCACGTCTTGCTGCAGGATAAATACTCTATAGATTTACTATAGAATCTGTCTCCTTCAGTTAGACGAGGAGAGCAGCGTGGTGGAAATAGAGGCACTCAGCTAACGATAGGATGGGATCTAAAACCCCCAGACCTTGACTAACTTTTAACAAGTCTCTGAAATTTCAAAGGTTTCCGCGGAGTACCCCTTTAAGGCTCAAACTGTGGCCTGGTTGGTCCATTCTTGTAAAATTTTGATCATTGTGATACTGTTCTTTGAAGAAAGAAGGTAAAGTCACCTGTAAAGTCTCTAGTTTATTTTATAAGTATAGTATTATAAAAAGATGAAATCTGTTACACATTCAGGTATTACTTTAACTTTCAAAATCAAATACATTAGACTGACATTCCTGCTTTATTTTTCATTAAAGATGCATAAATGATGCTATCTTCACTTTCTGACAGCATTCCACAAGTGGGTGTGTATCACTTTAGTTTTTGCCATTAGCACATAATATACCTTGATAATTATTGCTATAGAATGTTGAATATTGAATTGATACACAATACATTCGGAAAGTTTTCAGGCCATTTAACTTTTTTTCACATTTTCTTCTTCTTCTGTTCTCAGTACTCAATATTGAGAATGTAGAAACTTGAAAAAAATGTCAAACTAAAATTTTACTGGAGAAAAAATATTCAGACCCTTTGTTATAACACTTGAAACTTAGTTCTGGTGGGCTCCCATTTATCTTGATCATTTTTTAGATGATTCTACCCATGATCGGAGTAATCTGTGGTAAATTTAGCTGATTTGGACATGATTTGGAAAGACACAGCCCTGTCTATATAAGGTCTCACAGCTGACAATGCATATTAGAGCAAAACCCAAGCCATGAGGTGAACAGAACTGCCTGTAGAGCTCAATAGCCTCCATTAATAGATTAAATAGTCAATTAAAAGACTCTGTGAGAAACAAGATTCTCTGGTTTGATGAAATCAAAATTGAACTTTTTGGCCTCAATTCTACGCATCATGACAGGACTACCTACAATATTTTTGTTTTTTTAATTTCAAAAAGTTATCAAAGATTTCTAACAGGAAAGGAAATGTATCAAAACCTGTGTAGAGGAATAGTGGAGCAGTTGCCCATAGCTACAAATTGCTTCTTTTACTTTTTAGAGAGTTTGGCCCACATTTATCATTGTAGTGTAAGTGAAGCATTTTCTACACCTTTTTGTGTGCTGGTTATGTGTAGGAGCAACAAATTTATTAGATGGTCAAAGAGCATTTGATAAATTTTGTGCCGGTCACATTTTCTGAAATTTCTCTCTTCACATACACCAAAAAGCTACACCATGTCTGGGCTGGTGTAGTTGTAGAGACTTTTCAGTGGCTCTGCGCCTTTTTTGCGCCTTTTCACAAAAAGGCGCAGTTGATAAAACCCTTTCATATCATGTGTATTACCAAAATCAGTGGATTGCAACTCAAAATCAGCAGAAATGTGTAAACAAAAAGGGGCAAAAAAAAGCCCCTGCTTGTTCCTTTTTTACGCCTTTTCTAGCCTTTATTTAAAGTGAAAGAAGCAACCTGATTGGTTGCTATGGAAAACTGCCCCTCCCCCTCTGTTTTCACTTCACTAACCTGTTAAGGACCAAGAGCATACATGTACGTCCTTGAATCCTTAAATAAAAAAACAGAGCAGGATGCGCTCCGTAGTGTGATATCGCAAGGTATATGGGTAACGCAGAATGTGAAAATGCGCTTACCAAGAGAGGTTGTACTACGTCCAAGTACAACCATGGATCAGAATGCAAATAGTATGAAATTCCAGCAGCCGCTCCACCTTTCACAGACAAAGATCCAACACAATTTCCTCCAATATAGGCAGAGTCAGAGAGGCGCTTGAAACCAGGGTGAAGATAGAACTTCTACTTTGTTCCCATAATGCAATGTGTTTCGCGGAGGTTCCGCTTCATCAGGCATGAGAACTAGAACACGGTGTGCAGTTTATATAGGGAGAATCCTTAACCCTTTCAAAAGGGAGAAGGATTAACCCTTTACAGTTTAGACTTAAACTAGTATTAATTGCATATAAGGCGATACAATATAGACAGTAAAAACACATTAAAATCAATATATCATAAGAAAAGAATGATCAGTATATATATATATGTATATAATAAATAACTAACATGCCAATAAGGCGATGGGTGGTACGAAAAAATTTATAAAAAAGAAAAACAATTATATATATATATATATATATATATATATATATATATATAAATTATATATAAAAAAATATATATACATAAACATATACTAATGCACTATAAAAATACCAATAATGGTGACAATACCAATGATGGTGACAATAAAAGGGGAGAAAAAAAAAATATATATATATGTCTCAACGGGGATTTTCCAATGTTTCATTGAGGCCATCCTGGACTAACGTGGAAAGAATAAAAATACAAAAGGCCTCCCTATTGTTTAGTCTTTGGATTCGATTCAGAAAATTATAAGGGATGGTTTCAAGTATGGTTAATTTTAATTTATTAATGCACCTGTCATGTTTAAATAACAGGTGTCGGGACACACTATGTAATAAAAATCCATTTTTGATGTTTGATCTATGTTTATTCATACGTGACCGCACAGTCTGAACTGTGCGGCCAACGTATTGAAGTCCACAGTCACAAGTAAGCAGATACACGGCGAACAAACTATCGCAAGTGTAGTGTCCCTTGATAGAAAATATTTTTTTAGTAACATTCGAGGTGAAGGACGTTATCGGACCGCCGATAAGAGAGCAACACATACAGCGGGCACGTCCACCAGGAAAAGTGCCCGATGCATCTGTCGCTGTCCGCTCGGACGGAACCGCATCGGTTTTCATTTTACTGGGAGCAACTAAATTTCTCAAATTAGGGGATCTACGGAATGTCACTCCTGGTTTAGGAGGCAAAAGATCTTTCATGATAGGATTGTCCCTCAAAATTAACCAATGCTTAGAAATAATCTTTTTAATGTTATTTGCAGCACAATTATAATCTGTAAAGAAATTGAATTTATATATATTGTCAGTTATTTTATTTTCTGGTTTTGGTCTTTTATTTACCAAATCTCCCTGTGACATATTTTTCACCCTATTATAAGCCTGTGATAACATTCTTTTTGGATAACCTTTCTCAGTAAAGCGGCTTTGAAGAATCTTCGATTGTTTCAAAAAGTCACAATCGTTCGTACAATTTTTTTCGTACACGTAAGTACTGGCCGTATGGCACATTATTTATCCACTTTGGATAGTGGGAACTGTAAAAGTCTAATAGACTACAGTGGTCCCTCAACATACGATGGTAATTCGTTCCAAACGAGTCATCGTTTGTCGAATCCATCGTATGTTGAGGGATTTGTGCAATGTAAAGTATAGGAAGTTATACTCACCTGTCCCCGCCGCTCCCGATGGTGACCCCGGGCCTCCGCTGGGCTCTCCTGGTCTTCTCCGGTCCTCCGCTGTCTTCTCTGGTCCTCTGCTGTCTTACGCAAGGCCTTACTGGGCCTGCGTAGCGACGTCATTATGCAGCTGCGTACGCCATTCCTATTGGATGACGTGCGCAGCAGCGTATTGACATCATCGGTGAGGGCCGAGAAGACTCCGGAAGACCAGCGCTGGACCCAGAGGGCACCCCGGAGCATCGTGGAGGGGTAAGTAATAGTTACCGCACAACACGGGGAACATTAAGCTGCTATCCGGCAGTAGCTTAAGCATTTTGCGCTGTTGGATAGCACTTAATGCGATGGCCCCGACATAAAAAAGCATCGTATGTCGATGCTGACATCGACATGCGATGGCCTCTGAGAAGCCATCGTATGTCGATTTGATCATATGTCGGGGCCATCGTAGGTCGGGGGGTCACTGTATTAACATCTACCTTTTTAAAGAAGGTTTCAGTAGAAACATTTCCTACATCATCCTTCTTTATAAGCAAATCTAAAAATTCTATATTTTCATCAGAAAAATTTAAGGTGAAGGACAAACCCCAATCATTAGAGATTAAGTGATTAACAAACTGTTCGGCCAAATTTTTTGTGCCTGACCAAATGATGATTAAATCCTGAATGAAACGTCTGTAAAAAATAATGTAGGGACTAAAGGCGGGGGACTGTACCATACTTTAAACCATCCCTTATAATTTTCCGAATCTAATCCAAAGACTAAACAATAGGGAGGCCTTTTGGATTTTTATTCTTTCCACATTAGTCCCGGATGGCCTCAATGAAACATTGGAAAATGCCCGTTGAGACATATATATTTTTTCTCCCCTTTTATTGTCACCATCATTGGTATTGTCACCATTATTGGTATTTTTATAGTGCATTAGTATATGTTTATGTATATATATTATATATTTTTTTATATATAATTACATTTTTTTTATATATAGTTGTTTTTCCTTTTGTATATATTTTTTTATATATATTTTTTTTTGTACCACCCATCGCCTTATTGGCATGTTAGTTATTTATTATATACATACATATATATATATATATATATATATATATATATATACAGATCATTCTTTTCTTATGCTATATTGATTTTAATGTGTTTTTACTGTCTATTTTGTATCGCCATATATGCAATTAATGTGTAAACCAAATCAACTGGTGGCAGAAAGTTAAACATATTTGTAAATTACTTCTATTAAAAAATCTTAATCCTTCCAGTACTTATTAGCTGCTGAATGCTACAGAGGAAATTCCTTTTTTTTGGAACACTGATGACATCACGACCACAGTGCTCTCTGCTGACATCTCTGTCCATTTTAGCAACCATGCATAGAAGATGCATAGCAGATGTATGCTAAGGGCAGCATGGTGGCTCAGTGGTTAGCACTGCTTCCTTGCAGTGCTGGGGACTTGGGTTCAAATCCCACTAAGGACAACAATAAATAAAGCGTTATTTTTATAATAACGTCAGCAGAGAGAACTGTGCTCGTGATGACATCAGAGAGCATTCCAAAAAGAAAAGAATTTCCTCTGTAGTATTCAGCAGCTAATAAGTACGGGAAGGATTAAGATTTTTTAATAGAAGTAATTTACAAATATGTTTAACTTTCTGCCACCAGTTGATTTAAAAGAAACACCGTGATTTAAAAGAACACCGTGTTCTAGTTCTCTCATATTATGGGAATAAAGTAGAAGTTTTATCTTCTCCCTGGTTTCAAGCGCCCCTCTGACTCTGCCTATATTGGAGGAAATTGTGTTGATTCTTGAATCCTTAACCCCTTAAGGACCGGGGGTTTTTCCGTTTTTGCATGTTCGTTTTTTTGCTCCTTGCCTTTAAAAAATCATAACTCTTTCAATTTTGCACCTAAAAATCCATATGATGGCTTATTTTTTGCGCCACCAATTCTACTTTGTAATGACGTCAGTCATTGTGCCCAAAAATCTACGGTGAAACGGAAAAAAAAATCATTGAGAGACAAAATTGAAAAAAAAACGCCATTTTGTAACTTTTGGCGGCTTCCGTTTCTACGCAGTGCATTTTTCGGTAAAAATGACACCTTATCTTTATTCTGTAGGTCCATACGATTAAAATGATACCCTACTTATACAGGTTTGAATTTGTTGCACTTCTGGAAAAAATCATAACTTCACTTTTTTTTTGCAGTGTTATAGGTCCCATAGGGACCTATAACACTGCACACACTGATCTTTATCATTGATCACTGGTTTCTCATAAGAAACCAGTGATCGATGATTCTGCCGCATGACTGCTCATGCCTGGATCTCAGGCACTGAGCAGTCATTCGGCGATCGGACAGCGAGGAGGCAGGTAGGGGCCCTCCCGCTGTCCTGTAAGCTGTTCGGGATGTCGCGATTTCGCCGCGGCTATCCCGAACAGCCCACTGAGCTAGCCGGCATGCTTTCGGTTTCACTTTAGACGCGGCGTTCAACTTTGAACGCCGCGTCTAAAGGGTTAATAGCGCACGGCACAGCAATCAATGCCGCACGCTATTAGCCACGGGTCCCGGCCGTTGTTAGAGGCCGGGCCCGACCCGCTTTGACGCGGGGCCACGCCGTGGCCCCGCGTTATAGATCGGGAGTGGACACATGACGTTCCAGTACGTCATGTGTCCTTAAGGGGTTAAGGGGCTTTGAAGCTCATGCGCTAACTTCAGTGCTATCTAGATTTAGATGCCGTGATCAATGTCGATCATGGCGTCAAAAGTGAAAGTAAAATATGTGCAGTAACTCAGAGGGGCTCACGGAACTCCTGCAACGTGATTGTGGGGGTTCGGTGAGCTAAAATAGTGGAGAAGGGTTCCCTCACCTGCCTCCTGCTGCCAATTCACTGATGTATCCTGGCTTAGCCAGGCTATATCAGTCGATTGCCGATCACACTGTATAATACTTTGCCATAGGCATAGCATTATACAGTAAATGCAATCTAATGATTGCATATGAAAGTCTCCTATGAGGACTTAACACCTTGGGGAAGGAGGGTTTTACCGTTTTTGCAGTTTTGTTTTTTCCTCCTTTCCTTTTAAAAATCATGACTCTTTCAAATTTGCACCTAAAGATCCATATGATGGCTTATTTTTTGCGCTACCAATTCTTCTTTGTAATGACATCAGTCATTTTACCCAAAAATCTACTGTGAAAAGGAAAAAAAATATCATTGTGCGACCAAATTGAAGAAAAAAGATGCCATTTTGTAACTTTTGGGGGCTTCCGTTTCTACGCAGTAAATTTTTCGGTAAAAATGGCACCTTATCATTATTCTGTAGGTCCATACGGTTAAAATGATACCCTACATATATAGGTTTCATTTTGTTGTACTTCTGGAAAAAATCATAACTACATGCAGGAAAATTTATATGTTCAAAATTGTCCTCTTCTGACCCCTATAACTTTATTTTTCTGCGTACGGTGTGATCTGAAGTTTTTAGTGGTACCATTTATGTATTGATCGGACTTTTTGATCACTTTATATTAATTATTTCATGATCTAAAAAGTGACCAAAAATACGCTATTTTGGACTTTGGAATTTTTTGGCACGTACGCCATTGACCATGTGGTTTAATTAATGATATATTTTTATAATTCGGACATTTCCGCACACGGCGATACCACATATGTTTATTTTTATTTACACAGTTTTTATTTTAAATGGGAAAAGGGGGGTGATTCAAACTTTTATTAGGGAAGGGGATAAATGATCTTTATTCCCTTTTTTTTTTTTTTTTTGCAGTGCCGCTCTCTATTAGCCATGGGTCCAGGCCGTTGTTAGAGGCCGGGCCCGACCTGCTATGATGCGGAGCCACATTATCGCACACAGTTTGGCTACTTTGGTTGCGCAGAATGTCAGTGCATTAAATTGAGATATAAAACTGTTATCATAATTTGGAAGCAGTCTGGGAGGAGAGCCAGGAATATATGGCAGATACCAGAGTTCTTCTAAAATTGTCATATGAAATTCTTTATTTAGCTCATGCAGCTTTTTGTACCATTGCCTTACGTACAAGATAAAGCCAGCAACCTGTGCATAACAGAATAGTAGCTTGGCAGATTCCTCTTAGAAATTATCTAACACTCTTCTCTTATCTTTATCACAGTACTCCTGATTTTTTCCTATATTAAGGCAGCACTTGACTATCTGAAGCCAGTGACTGAGACCTATAACTTTGTTGCTGCCTGTCTGTGATTATGTAACCTGTTGGGTGTTTACTGACTACAGTGCTGCTTAATGATGGTAATGAGCAGGCAAACTGCTGGGAAGTAACAGGTCAGGAAGAAACACTGATTTATAAGTGATAGATAAAATTAGAAACATGTTGGTGGCAATCTCATTCAGTCCAAGCTAACACAACTATAACATGCTACGACTTAGTCCCTGTTCACATTAGTATCATGACTCATCCCATGAAATGATACGATGACCAGGGTCTGACAAAGATTCAGTATTTTAAACAAGAAGATGAGCAACATAGACTGCACTAGTTTTTCAAACAATGCTTAAACCTCTAATGGAAAGAGCTGAAACAATAGAAACCAGGGGAGATTTATCAAGTGCTGTGTATAGGAAGAGTGGTGCAATTGCCAACCAGCAATCTGGTTTCTATGGGGAACTGTACCATTCTTCCTCTACACAGGACTTGATAAATCTTCCCCAGAGCCCTTACCATAACCTACTCAGATAAATCCTTAGGGCAGGGTCACACGGGGTGCATCTGCAATGTATTTCACAATGCTGATGCGCCAATGGCAGTCACAGAGGGACTGGTGAAGCCTGATGTTAACTGATGCACTTTTGTATTAGTCCCTTAGACATAAATCATTTTATCAAATCTAACAAAAAGCATACCTGAATGTTCAGATAACGTTTCAGGATAAGGCTGGGTTCACACCACGTTTTTGCAATATAGTTCCCGTATATGTTTTCAATTTGAAAACCGTACGGAACTGTATTGAAAACCATATGCATTGACTCTCCATTGAAAACCGTATGCCAAACGATGCATCCTATTGTGTCCGTTTTGCATCCTGTACAGTTTTGTCAGTTTTTTCCCCTGTACCCAAACCTGTAGCCTACCACGGTTTTTGGTCCAGGTGAAAAACCGTATTGAAACATATATGTTTTTTTTTACATGGAAGTCAATGGGAACTGTACAGAACCGTATGTGCGTACGGTTCCATCTGGTTTTCACCATACGTTTTTTTACTTTGCACAGTTTTTTTCTTGGAATTTCAATCAAAGAAGTGAAACTTTATTCATAATAGAGTGAAAAGTTAAAAGCATATACTAACGTTTTTTTTCTTAAAAAATGGGTGCAACCGGACATAATTTTTTAAACCTTATACGGTTTTCAACCGTATATGGATTAAAATTTATACACACGTTTTGATACAGTTAAGTCAGGTTTTGAGGAATCCGTTTTTTTTTTTTTTTTATCAAAAACCTCATACGGGAACTGTATTGCAAAAACATAGTGTGAACCCAGTCTAAGTGATGTGAACAGTTAAAGTGGGCATTTGTAACTTGTACAAATGATGTCTCTCAATCAGTGCGTGCATGCGTGCGCACACACACGAATCCTGTTCCTCTGTATCTCTATATCACACTCTCAAAAGCAGCAACAACAGGTATGGAAGACATTACCCACTGTACTGAGCAGTGTAAGCTGTTAATTAAACACTAGGGTGACTTACAATACTAGCGCTTTTAACAACAAGGGTGATTTATTAAAGGGGTACTCTGGAGGAAAACTTTTTTTTTTTTAATCAACTAGTGCCAGAAAGTTAAACAGATTTGTAAATTACTTTTATTAAAAAATCTTAATCCTTCCAGTACTTATTAATTGCTGAATACTACAGAAGAAATTATTTTCTTTTTGGAACACAGATATCTCTGCTGACATCACGAGCACAGTGCTCTCTGCTGACATCTCTGTCCATTTTTGTTACGCCGAGCGCTCCGGGTCCCCGCTCCTCCCCGGAGCGCTCGCTTCACCTCCTCCGCTGCAGCGCCCCGGTCACGTCCTCTGACCCGGGGCGCTGCGATCCTGCTGCTAGCCGGGATGCGATTCGCGATGCGGGTAGCGCCCGCTCGCGATGCGCACCCCGGCTCTCCTACCTGACTCGCTCCCCGTCTGTTCTGTCCCGGCGCGCGCGGCCCCGCTCCCTAGGGCGCGCGCGCGCCGGGTCTCTGCGATTTAAAGGGCCACTGCGCCGCTGATTGGCGCAGTGGTTCCAATTAGAGTTATCACCTGTGCACTCCCTATATTACCTCACTTCCCTTGCACTCCCTTGCCGGATCTTGTTGCCTTAGTGCCAGTGAAAGCGTTCCCTGTGTGTCCCTTGCCAGTGTTTCCAGACCTTCTGCCGTTGCCCCTGACTACGATCCTTGCTGCCTGCCCCGACCTTCTGCTACGTCCGACCTTGCTTCTGCCTACTCCCTTGTACCGCGCCTATCTTCAGCAGCCAGAGAGGTGAGCCGTTGCTAGTGGATACGACCTGGTCACTACCGCCGCAGCAAGACCATCCCGCTTTGCGGCGGGCTCTGGTGAAAACCAGTAGTGGCTTAGAACCGGTCCACTAGCACGGTCCACGCCAATCCCTCTCTGGCACAGAGGGTCCACTACCTGCCAGCCGGCATCGTGACAGTAGATCCGGCCATGGATCCCGCTGAAGTTCCTCTGCCAGTTGTCGCTGACCTCACCACGGTGGTCGCCCAGCAGTCACAACAGATTGCGCAACAAGGCCAACAGCTGTCTCAACTGACCGTTATGCTACAACAGTTGCTACCACAGCTTCAGCAGTCATCTCCTCCGCCAGCTCCTGCACCTCCTCCGCAGCGAGTGGCCGCTCCTGGGATACGCTTATCCTTGCCGGATAAGTTTGATGGGGACTCTAAGTTTTGCCGTGGCTTCCTTTCCCAATGTTCCCTGCATCTGGAGATGATGTCGGACCTGTTTCCCACTGAAAGGTCTAAGGTGGCTTTCGTAGTCAGTCTTCTGTCCGGAAAAGCCCTGTCATGGGCCACACCGCTCTGGGACCGCAATGACCCCGTCACTGCCTCAGTACACTCCTTCTTCTCGGAAATCCGAAGTGTCTTTGAGGAACCTGCCCGAGCCTCTTCTGCTGAGACTGCCCTGTTGAACCTGGTCCAGGGTAATTCTTCCGTTGGCGAGTATGCCGTACAATTCCGTACACTTGCTTCAGAATTGTCCTGGAATAATGAGGCCCTCTGCGCGACCTTCAAAAAAGGCCTATCCAGCAACATTAAAGATGTTCTGGCCGCACGAGAAATTCCTGCTAATCTACATGAACTTATTCACCTAGCCACTCGCATTGACATGCGTTTTTCTGAAAGGCGTCAGGAACTCCGCCAAGATATGGACTCTGTTCGCACGAGGCGTTTCGTCTCCTCGGCTCCTCTCTCCTCTGGTCCCCTGCAATCTGTTCCTGTGCCTCCCGCCGTGGAGGCTATGCAGGTCGACCGGTCTCGCCTGACACCTCAAGAGAGGACACGACGCCGTATGGAGAACCTCTGCCTGTACTGTGCTAGTACCGAACACTTCCTGAGGGATTGTCCTATCCGTCCTCCCCGCCTGGAAAGACGTACGCTGACTCCGCACAAAGGTGAGACAGTCCTTGATGTCTACTCCGCTTCTCCACGTCTTACTGTGCCTGTGCGGATGTCTGCTTCTGCCTTCTCCTTCTCTACAGTGGCCTTCTTGGACTCTGGTTCTGCAGGAAATTTTATTTTGGCCTCTCTCGTCAACAGGTTCAACATCCCAGTGACCAGTCTCGCCAGACCCCTCTACATCAATTGTGTAAATAATGAAAAATTGGACTTAAGAGGCGCCTATAACCTCATCCGCATCAGAGAGGGGGACGAGTGGAAAACGGCATTTAACACCAGAGATGGACACTTTGAGTATCTGGTCATGCCCTTTGGACTGTGCAATGCCCCTGCCGTCTTCCAAGACTTTGTCAATGAAATTTTTCGTGATCTATTATACTCCTGTGTTGTGGTATATCTGGACGATATCCTAATTTTTTCTGCCAATCTAGAGGAACACCGCCGGCATGTCCGTATGGTTCTTCAGAGACTTCGTGACAACCAACTCTATGCCAAAATTGAGAAATGTCTGTTTGAATGCCAATCTCTTCCTTTTCTAGGATATTTGGTCTCTGGCCAGGGACTACAGATGGATCCAGACAAACTCTCTGCCGTCTTAAATTGGCCACGCCCCTCCGGACTCCGTGCTATCCAACGCTTTTTGGGGTTCGCCAATTATTACAGGCAATTTATTCCACATTTTTCTACCATTGTGGCTCCTATCGTGGCTTTAACCAAGAAAAATGCTGATCCCAAGTCCTGGCCTCCTCAAGCAGAAGACTCCTTTAAACAACTCAAGTCTGCCTTTTCTTCGGCTCCCGTGCTCTCCAGACCTGACCCTTCCAAACCCTTCCTATTGGAGGTTGATGCCTCCTCAGTAGGAGCGGGAGCTGTTCTTCTACAAAAAAATCCTTCCGGGCATGCTGTCACTTGTGGTTTTTTCTCTAGGACCTTCTCTCCAGCGGAGAGGAACTACTCCATCGGGGATCGAGAACTTCTAGCCATTAAATTAGCACTTGAGGAATGGAGGCATCTGCTGGAGGGATCAAGATTTCCTGTTATTATCTACACCGACCACAAGAACCTCTCCTACCTCCAGTCGGCCCAACGGCTGAATCCTCGCCAGGCCCGGTGGTCTCTGTTCTTTGCCCGATTTAATTTTGAGATTCACTTTCGTCCTGCCGATAAGAACATTAGAGCCGATGCTCTCTCTCGTTCCTCGGATGCCTCAGAAGTTGATCTCCCTCCGCAACACATCATTCCACCTGACTGCCTGATCTCCACTTCTCCTGCCTCCATCAGACAGACTCCTCCAGGAAAGACCTTTGTTTCTCCACGCCAACGCCTCGGAATCCTCAAATGGGGTCACTCCTCCCATCTCGCAGGTCATGCGGGCATCAAGAAATCTGTGCAACTCATCTCCCGCTTCTATTGGTGGCCAACTCTGGAGACGGATGTTGGGGACTTTGTGCGAGCCTGCACTATCTGTGCCCGGGATAAGACTCCTCGCCAGAAGCCCGCTGGTTTTCTTCATCCTCTGCCTGTCCCCGAACAGCCTTGGTCTCTGATTGGTATGGATTTTATTACTGATTTACCCCCTTCCCGTGGCAACACCGTTATTTGGGTGGTCGTTGATCGATTCTCCAAAATGGCACATTTCATTCCTCTTCCTGGTCTTCCTTCTGCGCCTCAGTTGGCTAAACAATTTTTTGTACACATTTTTCGTCTTCACGGGTTGCCTACGCAGATTGTCTCGGATAGAGGGGTCCAATTCGTGTCTAAATTCTGGAGAGCTCTCTGTAAACAACTCAAGATTAAATTAAATTTTTCCTCTGCATATCATCCCCAGTCCAATGGACAAGTAGAAAGAATTAACCAGATCCTGGGTGATTATTTGCGACATTTTGTTTCCTCCCGCCAGGATGACTGGGCAGATCTCCTTCCATGGGCCGAATTCTCGTATAACTTCAGGGTCTCTGAATCTTCCTCCAAATCCCCATTTTTCGTGGTGTACGGCCGTCACCCTCTTCCCCCCCTCCCTACCCCCTTGCCCTCTGGTCTGCCCGCTGTGGATGAAATTTCTCGTGACCTTTCCATTATATGGAGAGAGACCCAAAATTCTCTCTTACAGGCTTCTTCACGCATGAAGAGGTTCGCGGATAAGAAAAGAAGAGCTCCCCCCGTTTTTTCCCCTGGAGACAAGGTATGGCTCTCCGCTAAATATGTCCGCTTCCGTGTCCCTAGCTACAAGTTGGGACCACGCTATCTTGGTCCTTTCAAAATTCTGTGTCAAATTAATCCTGTCTCTTATAAACTTCTTCTTCCTCCTTCTCTTCGTATCCCTAATGCCTTTCACGTCTCTCTTCTCAAACCACTCATCCTCAACCGTTTTTCTCCCAAATCTGTTCCTCCCACTCCTGTTTCCGGCTCCTCGGACGTCTTCTCGGTCAAGGAGATTTTGGCTGCAAAAAAGGTCAGAGGAAAAAATTTTTTTTTAGTAGACTGGGAGGGTTGTGGTCCTGAAGAGAGATCCTGGGAACCTGAGGACAACATCCTTGACAAAAGTCTGCTCCTCAGGTTCTCAGGCTCCAAGAAGAGGGGGAGACCCAAGGGGGGGGGTACTGTTACGCCGAGCGCTCCGGGTCCCCGCTCCTCCCCGGAGCGCTCGCTTCACCTCCTCCGCTGCAGCGCCCCGGTCACGTCCTCTGACCCGGGGCGCTGCGATCCTGCTGCTAGCCGGGATGCGATTCGCGATGCGGGTAGCGCCCGCTCGCGATGCGCACCCCGGCTCTCCTACCTGACTCGCTCCCCGTCTGTTCTGTCCCGGCGCGCGCGGCCCCGCTCCCTAGGGCGCGCGCGCGCCGGGTCTCTGCGATTTAAAGGGCCACTGCGCCGCTGATTGGCGCAGTGGTTCCAATTAGAGTTATCACCTGTGCACTCCCTATATTACCTCACTTCCCTTGCACTCCCTTGCCGGATCTTGTTGCCTTAGTGCCAGTGAAAGCGTTCCCTGTGTGTCCCTTGCCAGTGTTTCCAGACCTTCTGCCGTTGCCCCTGACTACGATCCTTGCTGCCTGCCCCGACCTTCTGCTACGTCCGACCTTGCTTCTGCCTACTCCCTTGTACCGCGCCTATCTTCAGCAGCCAGAGAGGTGAGCCGTTGCTAGTGGATACGACCTGGTCACTACCGCCGCAGCAAGACCATCCCGCTTTGCGGCGGGCTCTGGTGAAAACCAGTAGTGGCTTAGAACCGGTCCACTAGCACGGTCCACGCCAATCCCTCTCTGGCACAGAGGGTCCACTACCTGCCAGCCGGCATCGTGACAATTTTAAGAACTGTCCAGAGTAGAAAATCCCCATAGCAAACATATGCTGCTCTGGTCAGTTACTAAAATGGACAGAGATGCCAGCAGAGAGCACTGTGCTCATGATTCAGCAGAGAGCACTGTGTTCCAAAAAGAAAATAATTTCCTCTGTAGTATTCAGCAGCTAATAAGTACTGGAAGGATTAAGATTTTTTAATAGAAGTAATTTACAAATCTGTTTAACTTTCTGGCACTTGTTGATTAAAAAAAAAAAGTTTTCCACTGAAGTACCCCTTTAAGCCTGTATGGCTGCTTTTAAGCTGTAGAAAAGTAGCAAATAACAATAGTACTATTTGAGCAATGTTGGGTGTGTATAGTGAAATAACCAAATCATACTCATTTGATTTATCTCCTTTCACTATACCTTAACTGATCAGTGGTTATAAAAAGGCTTTCATCATAGCTATTAATTATACAAATACTGTTTCAGGCCAGGATGTTACAATGTAGGTCATCTTTGGTATTAGGAAGTTGCATAAACAGCTTTTCACTAATTTATGTCTATTATCAGAATCAATCCAGTAATAATCTAGGACATTCCAATAATAAAGCAGGGTGAATCTTAGCCGAGTAAGCCACTGTATCCTTATCTAAGGAGCAATGGACATATTGTAAGCTATTAAAATCAGAAGGATCACTAATATCTCTCTGCTGATTGTCCATGTTTAGGGGGTGGCGTGTTAGTTTTTGCATATGGAGTGCACTTTCTTGTAAAAATTGCATGTTATCTTTATTCTGTAAGCCAACATGATTACAGCAATATGCATTTTATCAAAGTATTGCAAGTCACAGCATTTAAAGAGTACCTGTCACCAAACTAAACTTTTAATATATTGTTCCGTATGTAATTATAAGATATTTTGCTATTTGCTTTTGCTGTTAAAATTCTCAACCTTTATATGTTTTTAATGTGATTGAAAAAACAGCCACTAGGTGGCTCTGTTCTGTTCCCTGATGCAAGTCAAACAGTTAGTTAGTTTGGTCTTCTCCCGGCCTGGCAGGAAACCAAACTCAGGAAGTGAGTGAATGGCATGGCGAGGCACAGCTCTCGCAGGCCTCAGTGACATCGTGCCTGTTGGGGAATGCCCACTTTATCCTGCGGGGAGCTCACACAATGTGAGCAAGGGGAAAGGTATGATACAGAGCTTTTTAACCCCTTAAGGACCGAGGGTTTTTCTGTTTTTGCATTTTCGTTTTTTCCTCCTTGCCTTTAAAAAAATGACACCTTATGTTTATTCTGTAGGTCCATACGATTAAAATGATACCCTACTTATATAGGTTTGATTTTGTCGTACTTCTGGAAAAAATCATAACTACATGCAGGAAAATTAATACGTTTAAAATTGTCATCGTCTGACCCCTATAACTTTTTTATTTTTCCGCGCATGGGGTGGTATGAGGGCTCATTTTTTGCACCCATTTTTTTAGCAGTACCATTTTTGCATTGATAGGACTTATTGATCGCTTTTTATTCATTTTTTCCTGATATAAAAAGTGACCAAAAATGCACTATTTTGGACTTTTGAATTTTTTTGCGCGTACGCCATTGACCGTGCAGTTTAATTAACGATATATTTTTATCATTCGGACATTTCCGCACACGGCGATACCATATATGTTTATTTTTATTTACACTGTGTTTTTTTTTTTTTTTAATGGGAAAAGGGGGGTGATTCAAACTTTTAATAGGGAAGGGGTTAAATAATCTTTATTCACATTTTTTTGCACTTTTTTTTTTGCAGTGTTATAGCTCCCATAGGGCTCTATGGGAGAGGTGGGAGTGTACAAATGCTGCCTCTTCGCCTCTCCCATAGAGATACATGGAGGGGTGGCAGAGCGAGGGCCCTGTACAGGAGATCGCAGGGGGTCCCAGCGTTCGGACCCCCCACGATGAGACACTAATCCCCTATCCTGTGGATAGGGGATAAGTGTTATACACCGCAGATTTCCTTTAACCTGTCATAAAAAACTGATGTGCGCTATATTGTAAAAATCTGTGTGTAACTGTGCCACAGTATTGCATTTAGATAAATTTACTGTACCCGGCGTTGCCCGGTTTTTCCTACCTGATCCTTACACACATACACTCATTGGCCCTGATTTATTAAGGGTAGAGTGTAGGTTTATTTGTGGGTTTTGATTCCCTACATTTTGCACTTTTTCCCTACATCTCACTTTTTTTTTTTTATAACTGCTCTTATCTGTCTGATTTTCCTCAGCTCAAATCCACCACATTTTTTGTGGAAACCTTAGTAAATATGTTGTTTTTTTGTGAAAATGTCGGGAACACGCCCCTTTTCTGTGACCACACCCCCTTTTCTAGACAGACATGCCCCTTTTTCGGGTTTTCTCAGTACAATGGACAGTTGGTCGGGTTTTTCCATTTCTGGCGCAGACTGAATTCTGGCAAAGACAGAATTCTGGCGCAAATTCCGGTGCAGACAGAATTTCTGGCGCAATACGCTAGAATCTGGTGCACAACCTGACAAAACATGTCGGATTTACAACAGTAAATCAGGGCCATTGAGTTTTATATATATACATATATATATATAAGAATTGTAGAGCAGCACTCCCATTGTATCTACATATATATATATATATATATATATATATATATATATATATTCACATTAAAATGTACCTTTCATGATCTTGTTACATTTTATAATCCTCCCCGTTCACTGCCCCCATCATGATAACCCGCCCCTTCGCCTTTATTTTTATAATTTTTTAGTTTTCTACCTTGATATTGCTCTGTATTTTTTGCTCAGTCTTGGTCAGATTCACAGACTGGGAAGGGGCGTTCCCTAGCAGTCGTGACATCATCTGAAGCCATACAGGGGGAACTTCCTCCCTCACTCTGCTACACACAACCCAGAGCAGTTTCAGTGTGAACAGCGTGCGGGTGTGTCCCTGTGTGTGCTCCACAGACATCCAGCAGACCACACCAGAGCAGAGCAGCTGTTTCCATCAGCCTTTCCCAGGAGTGTGGCAGGCTCCTGGGAAGAGCCTCCCTGCATGGAGCCCCGGGAGTCCCGGGCCTCCACTTCCTGTTCTTCCAGGCTGGCGGGGGTGGAGAGAAAACTGCAACAGCCATTATTCCGGCTGGAGGGAGAAAATCTAGCAGAGTCTGCAGCAATGCAGGCTCTGCTTCCCAGGCAATGGGTGCAAGCCAGAAATCCAGCAGTGGAAGGAAGGCGAGGAGAAAAAGCATGGAGATGTGGGCTGAGAGAGGGCCCAAGGAGTCGAGCGCAACATACTGCTCCCCCATGGCCTCACGGTTTGCGGAGTACGACCAGTGCGGCAAGGTGCTGAGGATGGCCAGGGAGGATCTACATGTGGCTCAGAATCTGGCGAGCACATGGTCCAAAAAGAACAGGCCAGAGCTAAGAAGGAGTATCACGGTGCTGAAAAGTGAGATTGTGAAGCTGGAGGAGAGCGGAGATACCGGAAGGGAGCGGTCTCTTTAAGGAGAAGCTGGAGAATGATGGTTTTGCCGCCATGAAATCCCCAGGTAAGGTGAAAGTGGAGGTGGATGATGGGTAAAGTAGTAGCGGTAAAGAAAGTGAGGATGGCTGTGATGGAGGAAAGGAGGAGGAGAGGGTGGAAGAAGATGTGCCTGTAGCTCCATGTGACACCATGACAGCTACATTGAGCCGGCATAGGTGGCGATTCCACTAAGCGATAGTGTAGAGGAGGATGTGGAGAGTGAGGCTGGGGGATTGCTGAGGGCTATAGTGATGCAGGAGTCCCCAGCCTACCTCCAGAATTTTACCTTTGGTGATGACCTATGTGAGGATGTGGCAGTGAAGAGGAAAGCAAAGAAACAAAAGACACAAGAAACAGTGCAGTATGTGTTTGTTCCTTTCCAGCAGTCTGGGCGCCCCCAGACTGCCAGACCCAGTTTCTGTGGTGGAACGGAGCCAGCATGTGGCGTACAGCATGGCGTCAGAAAAGGCTGCAGGCGCAATAGATGTAAAGCCCACCCATCCTGCCGGTAGGGAGGGGCAGGATGGGCTCATGGTGGGCAGCCCTGGCATTACAGGGGGGCGTGTCCAAGTGCCAGAGGCAAGTTTTGCCGCCATGTGCTCGGGGGGCGGTGCCCCGAGTACTATGGGCATTACCGGCGCTGCAGGTCACTCCCCTGTGAGGGGGGGGAGTGTCCAGGCACCGGTGGCAGAAAGCATTGCATCCGTGTGCTCGGGGGGCGGTCCTCCGAGTACTGTATATTCTGTGGCACTGCGGGGCACTCCTCTGTGAGGGGGTGGGGGAGTGTCCGGGTGCCGGGATCAGCCACAGAGCCCATGCGGTCAGGCAATGCTAGCGCTGGCATTGTGGGAGGAGCTGGGGTGCGCTCAGTGGGGCAGCCCCAGACTCGGAAAGTAACATCGCCCATAGAGGGAAAGTCCTCAACATTGACCCCAGCAGCAGTTAAGACGATTCAGAGGATCATACTAAAACCGACAGTACTACAAGTCCCAGCCAGCCCAGAATGTGTTAGTCAGGTCAAGAGTGCAGGGTGCGTGAATGCTGAGTGTAGTAGTATTGTGGATGAGAGGAGTGTATGTGGGAGTGTCAGTGGAGTGAATGTTGGTGGGAGTGAGAGTGATATGAATGGGAAGTCTAGTATGGATGGCAATAAAGAGGATGAGAGTAGTGGTGTGAATGGTGTTATTAGTGGTTCTGGTCTGGCTGCCCCCCCCCCCTGTAGTGACTGCTCCTAGGAGCTTTGCTAATGTCGCCGCGGGGGGTTCAGGGGGGTCCCTGTCTCCGTCCGGCTCTGGAGGCCACATGCAACAGCGTCTCCTGGAGGCTCTACGCAGGGGCGACAGGTCGATCCAGGTAGAGGGAATGAGTGACGTCGACCTGTCTTTCTGGATAGAGAGGCACGGTTTGGGGGCTTTCCGAGAGCGGAATGGGGAGGTGGTCTGGTCCCTCCCGACAACTGGGCAGGACAATAACCGTAGGAATGTGGTCCGTCTGATTTGGAGGGGCAAGGATGCGTGCCCACCTCGCGCAAAAGTGGTTGGGCTCCTCCTTCAGATGGAATTCAGGGCGAGTGACATCTTTGCCCTGATTCACCCCTACGGTTCGTCCAAGTTTGATGTCAGTTTTGTTCGTCCAGAGGGTCTCGAACTTTTCTGGTCGAACTACGAAGTGGCAAAGAACGAGCCCGGCTGGCGGGATTTCGCCGTAAAGGCGATTTCCCGTCAGAACTCGGTCAAGAAAGTGACCGTTTTGACCCGTAACGAGTCACTTTCTTGTTATGACATCATGACCTGGCTCGGACGGTATGGGGATGTGACGACATGCCCAAGAAAAACTTGGATGAGCACGGGATCTGGTCCGGGGCCTGGACGTTTTCAATCAAACTCAAGCATTCAGGGAGTACGGTTGCCCACATTCCGTCAGCCGCCTTCCTTGGATGTGATAGGATCCAGGTCTTCTACCAGGGGCAACCTAAGGTCTGTCACAGGTGTGGCAGCCCCACCCACTTTAGCGCAGCCTGTACTGTGCTGGTCTGCGCTTTGTGTGGTGGGGTGGATCATCTGGCCGCATCCTGTAGGCAGATCCGGTGTCACCTGTGTGGTGTCCTCAGGTAAACCTTTTAGCCGTTGTCCTAGCGCCTTTGTCCGTGCAGTGGCCGCTCCAACTGAGGAGAGCTGTGAATTTGCCTCGGCTGGGGAGGCTACGGGCAGGGATGGGGGCACAACAGGGCACGTGAGGAGGAAAAAGGGCCCCGCCAAACTAAGGCGGGAGGAAAATCGTAGGAGGAGTAGGGAGCTGGAGAGTGCCCAGGTTGGCGGGGTTAGCTTCAGCCCCTGCTCCTGAAGCTGGCCCTGTAACCGCTGAAGCCCTGGAGGAGAACGTGCTGGATGAGGAGATCAGGAGACTTCACAGAGAGGAAGGCAATATGGCCAACCCTTCCGATTCCTCCCACTCTGAAAGTGTGGATGAGGAGAGTGGGGTGAGGCCCAAAAAGAAAGATTAGGGCAAAAGGAAAGGAAGAAAGAAGAGTTCAGAGCCCTCTGTTCCTTGTACTACGGGCCAGGTCCAAAACAGAACCCCCCCCACCACCTCTGATTGACCTGTCAAACCGGTACCTCGTCCTTGATACCATCTCCTCCCCCTCCTTGGAGGGGGAAGGTGAGGGCGAGGTGCCTAGGGAGAAGGAGCCTCTGGGGGGAACTGGGCCCTGTCCTGGCCGGGCACCTTCCTCGGAGGGCAGGGCTAGACTGAGCCGGACAGAGACAGGGATCAAATGGATCTATCTGAGTCAAAAAAAAGATCCAAGAGTGGTCCTGCCCTCTCATCTTCTTCAGGTGATGAGGGGGGAAAAAAAGAAGGGAAAACAAAAGAAAAGGGTGTGGCCGTCTAATTTAATCACCCTGTATGGCGGCACTCACCCCATTGACGCTGGCATCTATTAACTGTGCCAGCATAAAGTCTGATACAGCTAGATTTGCAGCCTTTGATTTTCTCGGCCGCATTGAAGCCGACATTTTCTTTTTACAGGAGACTAGTGATGAGCGGCATATGCCATATTCGAATTCGCGATATTTAGCGAATATGAGGACAAATATTCGTCCCATATTCGTGGAATTCGAATATTCGTGATGTTTTTTTTCCATTGCGAAATTTCGCTCGTCTGCGCATGTGCGATATGACCTCATGCGAGAACGGAGATAATTTTCTGGATCTTTGCCAGTTGCTTTTCGCATCGCGATTTTCTGCTGCCCTGCCAAGCGAAGATGGTGGGGAGTAACTTTTCACCAAGTGAGGAAAAACTGCTGATTTGTGTAAGTAATGTCACCACTGTTATTTCATTATATTTAACTGCATTTAACTGCGGGGGTTCACAGTAGTTTCCCGCTGAGAGTTTGAGCTGCAGCGCAAAATTTGCTTCATCTACAAACACACTGCAGGCCCCTGCCCATGTGAATTTACCCTGTACATTCACATTGGGGGAGAGGGATGCAGCGAGTTGCATGCAGGGAGTTGTAGTTTTGCAACAGCTGGAGGCACAATGGTTGCGAAACACTGAGAGTTGGTTACCTAACTCAGTGTTTCCCAAACAGTGTGTCTCCAGCTGTTGCAAAACTACAACTCCCAGCATGCACTGACAGACCATGCCTGCTGGGAGTTGTAGTTTTGCAACAGCTAGAGGCACACTGGTTGTGAAACACTGAGTTAGGTAACAAACTCTCAGTGTTTCGCAACCATTGTGCCTCCAGCTGTTGCAAAACTACAACTCCCTGCATCCCTCTCCCCCAATGTGAATGTACAGGGTACATTCACATGGGCAGGGGCTTACAGTGTGTTTGTAGCTGAAGCAAATTTTGTGCTGCAGCTCAAACTCTCAGCGGGAAACTACTGTGAACCCCCGCCCGTGTGACTGTACCCTAAAAACACTACATTACACTACACTAACTCAAAATAAAAAGTAAAAAACACTACATATACACATACCCCTACACAGCCCCCTCCCCTCCCCAATAAAAATGAAAACCGTCTGGTATGGCACTGTTTCCTAAATGGAGCCTCCAGCTGTTGCAAAACAACTCCCCAGTATTACCGGACAGCCATTGACTGTCCAGGCATGCTGGGAGTTTAGTAACAGCTGGAGGCACCCTGTTTGGGAATCACTAGCGTACAATACCCCTATGTCCACCCCTATGCAATTCCCTAATTTAGTCCTCAAATGCGCATGGCGCTCTCATTTTGGAGCACTGTGTTATCTGTGGTATTACATAGGACTGCAGGTCACATCTACTACATTATCTGTACTCAGAGAGTTATCACTGTGTTATCTGTGGTGTTACATAGGACTGCAGGTCACATCTACTACATTATCTGTACTCAGAGAGTTATCACGGTGTTATCTGTAGTGTTACATAGGACTGCAGCTCACATCTACTACATTATCTGTACTCAGAGAGTTATCACTGTTATCTGTGGTGTTACATAGGACTGCAGATCACATCTACTAAATTATCTGTACTCAGAGAGTTATCACTGTTATCTGTGGTGTTACATAGGACTGCAGGTCACATCTACTACATTATCTGTGTACATTATCACTGTGTTATCAGTTGTGCTTCTTCTGTTTTTTAAAAAAAAAACTATTGGGTTCTCTTCTGCTTTTAAAAAAGCAATTGGTTGTCACAGGATACAAGGCACAAAGGACGCAAGCAAAAGCACAGAAACACTCTCCTCTCTAAACCACCATGTGAATCTGCAAAGGAATGCTGGTGGGGAGTGATGTTATATACTGGTCGTGCCAGCACGTTTCTATTGGTTGCTAGGGACATTGCTAAGCTCTGACAACTGTGCTTGCAGAACTCTCATTGGCTCACAGGCATAAGTAGGGCGGAATTTCAAAGAATATTCGCATGCATAAACCTTTCGCCTCACAGTCTCATCCCTGGGTCTTTAATGATACAAGCATTGCATTTATCAGTCAAAGGAGATCCCTACAATGTGTTCAGTCTTTAAAACAGTTTGAAAAAAGACGAATATTTGTAATAGCAAATTTTTAGCGCAAAATTCGTAATATTCGCGAATATACGATATTCGCTGCGAATATTCGAAATGCGAATATTCGTGAGCAACACTACAGGAGACCAGGTTGTTAGATCTAGCCTCTCTGGTAAAAGCCAGAAGAGAGTGGAGGCACGGTCCTTCCCACTAGTCTCTTGCGGCTGAACCGTATAGTGGGGTGGCGGTTCTTTTTACTGCTCCTGTTGAATGCCGACGGGTTATTGATTTAGAAATGGGGAGGTGCCTGATCTTAGATGTCTTCATGAAGGGACAAGAGCTCTGGCTCATTAACATCTATGCCCCACAAACCAGGTGGGGCCATAAAGATCTCTTTATGAAGATTAAGCCCTTTCTTTTTACGAGTCGGCAAGTGATTTTTGGAGGGGACTTCAATAATGTCATGAGGTCGCAAGACAGGAGAGGTTCCAATAATCCGCTGATTTATGACTAGAGGATGCCCACATACAGAGCCCCTCAGGTCATGCGGGTTTCACCTTTCATCGAGTTAGCTGCAGGTCTAGGTTAGACAGGTTTTATTTAAAGGAGGACGCCGTCTCTTCCGCAGTGTCCGTGGTTGAGTTCTCCGATCACTGTATGATTTTGTTTTCCTTGAATGTTTCAGAGACCCCCCCCCCCCCCCCCGATGGGTAAAGGTTATTGGAAGCTGAATTCGTCCCTCCTGGAGGAAGCGGACAGTCCTTTGAAGATTTTCTTCAGAGTCAGGTACCTTTACTGGACCTATGTAGTAGTAAGTCAGAGTGGTGGGAGATATTCAAGAAGTGGGTTGTGGGGTTCTTCCGCCAGCTCTCGAGCCTCAGGTCCCTGAACAGGTATCGCCTGTATCAGGGTCTGAGGAGGAAACTCGAACTTCTCGTCTTGACTGGAGGTAGCCAAGAGAATATCTTCAGAGTGAAGTCCTTGCTGATGAGGTGTCAGTACGATAGGTACGCATCTTTGGTTTCTGAGAGGGATTACGGGAGGTACCGCTCACCCGACCCTTACAAAAACTGCAAGATGTCAGTGAGTAGTAAAGTCATTTCAGGACTGATTGATAGTAAGGGATCTCTGAATCGTTCCAGATCAGGGATCTTGGAGGTCGTCCTGGGGTGACAAAGGGATGTGGGGGTGGACATGGGTGACAGGGGGGTGGACATGGGAGACAGGGGGGTGATATGGGAGACAGGGGGATGGACATGGGAGACAGGGGGTGGACATGGGAGACAGGGGGTGGACATGGGACACAGGGGGTCAGAGGGGTGGACATGGGAGACAGGGGGTCAGAGGGGTGGACAAGCGTGACAAGGGGGTAAAAGAGGGGTGGACAGGGGTGACAAAGGGACAGAGAGGTTAATAGGGGGTGGACATGGGTGACAGAGGGGTAGACTGGGGGGGTGGTCAGAGGGGTGGATGGGGGTGAACATGGATGACAGAGGGGTAGCCAAGGTGGACATGGATGACAGGGGGGTGGACATAGGAGACAGGGGGAGGTGAACAGGGGTGACAGGGGGGTGGACAAGGATGACAAGGGGGTAAAAGAGGGGAGACAAATGAACAGAAGGGTGAATGGGGGGTTGGACATGGTTGACAGAGGGGTAGACTGGGGGGGGGGTGGTAAGAGGGTTGCCCGGGGGGGGGGGGGGGCGGAGGACGTGAGTGACAGGTGTTGCCAAGGTGGACATGGATGACAGGGGGAATGGACAAGGATGACAAGGGGGTTAAAAGGGGTGACAGGGGTGAACAAGGGGTGAATAGGGGTGTGGACATGGGTGACAGGGGGTAGACTGAGGGGTGGTCAGAGGGGTGGATGGGGGGGTGAACATGGGTGACAGAGGGGTGGCCAAGGTGGACATGGATGACAGGGGGGTGGACATAGGAGACAGGGGGAGGTGAACAGGGGTGACAGGGAGGGGTAAAAGAGGGGTGACAGAGAGGTGAATAGGGGGATGGACAAGGGTGACAGGGTAGACTGGGGGGGTGGACAGGGGAGGTGAACATGGGTGACAGGGATGGACAGGGGGGTGGACAAGGCGGACATGAATGACAGGAGGGTGGACATGAATGACGGGGGGATGGGTGACGGTGGGGTGGACATGGGCGACGTGGGGGGGGGGTAACAAAGAGGTGAAAAGGGTACAGTACCTTAAGCAAACCGGCACGGGGCACAGCTTACAGTTCCATGGCATCTTCCCCTCCTCGGTGTAGCAGGGCACCATTTTCAGCTTACTGCGCCGCAGGGGGGGGACGGAGGGGGATGCAGGGGGACGCTGTGTGCGCAGTACGCACGCATGCTTCCCTTCCCCCCTGCGGCGCCATGAGTCACAGGAGTGCAGGCTGGGACGGGAAATAAAAAAAAAATGTAAAAGTTCACGGCAAAATCCCACGGCATTGGGGGGCACGGCTTGATCTAGGGGGGCCATGGCCCCCTCTGCCCCTCCTAGTGACGCCACTGCTTTCAAATAAAAGAAAATAGACAGGACTCACCTTTCTCCGCTCTCTCTACGTACCGTATCTTGCTCAGTCCCTCCGCCTGTGTCTTTTTCCTGGTCCGGCTGTGCTCAGCGCGTCACAATGCCAGCATTGTCAGCAAATCACCAGCAGCAGCAATGTCCCGCCTTGGCCAGTGATAGGCTGAGCGGCAATGTGATGCACTGAGCCTTGGCGACCATAATTGAAGGAAGGATGAATGGGCAAATTTATGGAGACATTTTTGACAGGATGATGAAGATGAAACAAGGGTGAACATTTTAGGAAGACAATGAGGGGGAGAGTCATCAATATGTGTTTGTGTGCAGCCACTTCACAGCCTTCTTTTTTTTTTTTTTGCTGTGTTTTTGGCTTATGTGCACAAATTGAAAATCACCTCAAAGCTTGCTGAAGAATGTCACTTTTCTAAGGCAAGGCAGAAGTGGAATACATTTTCTTTTGTACATTTGCACATTATTTTTGTGCCTTTTTAAAAAAGACACGGGGGAGATTTATTAAACCCTGTGTAGAGGACAAGTGGTACTGCACCACTCTTCCTCTACACAGGTTTTGATAAATCTTGTCCACGGCATGGTCAAGAATGAAGCACTGCATTTGACAGTCACTTTTGCCAAATTTGTCTATCTTGAAAGGGTGCAATTTTTTTTGCGCAAATACTCAGTGTGCAAAATAAATGCACCAAATTAACGCCAAAAAATGACAGGAATAAATCTCCCCCAATGATCCCAAACACAGCCGAGGAAACTCTGTAATGGTTTCAAAGAAAAAATAAAGCTGCTAGAATGGCCCAGCCAGTCTCCTGAAATGTTTTTTTTAAAATATATCACTCAGTACCTAATCCTGATCATGTACATCTATTACGTGTCTAGCACCTTTATTTATTTTTTATTACACTTTTAATTTAGCTCACTAGTCTGAATTCCTCTCAAAGGGAGGGGGCGTGGCCTCAATGTGCAGGTCTCCGCCCCCTCCCTCAGGATGCTGTCTGCTCACATCTCCCCTAGCAGTAACAAAACTACAACTCCCGGCTTGTCCTCACTGACAGTAGCGGGACACAAGCTGACAGTGGGAGGATTTTCCCTCCAGCTATGAGCCCTGCACTCACAGCTGTCAATCAAGGAGGTGTGTCCATGACAGAGGTGATGACGCATGGACACAGCAGGACTAGTATGTGTTCAAGCAGGCAGGAGGGGCAGTTGTTTGACTGGCTTTTTCAGTATGAAATACTGAAAATTTTCCAATGAAAGCAATTGCAAAACCTATTGGTTTTACATGCTTTACAACATATCAAAAGTTGTTGTATCTGACAGTGCCCATTTAAATCCCATTGAAAATCTATGAAAAGAACTGAAGATCATGATTCATAGAAGAGGCCTTCGAAACATTCATGGTTTGTGTGGAAAAACAAACCAAATCCCACCAGAGCATTTGACTAGTTTCTCCATACAGGAGGTGTCTTGAAGCTGTCATTACCAACAAAGGCTTTTGTACAAAGTGTTAAATAAATATCAGTAAGCATGTTCAATATTTTTTCACTGTGTAATTTCACATTATTACACATAAATTAATTTTGGAGCTTATTTAGTTTCTTTGTATGGATGGATTATTTGGGTTGTTACCAACATCTGGTGAAAACTTCATGTCAATAGCACCTTTGAAAATATATTTAGTGAGAAAAATGGTGATGTGTTTAATACTTATTTCACCGGCTGTGTAAACCTTCTCTGTGACACAGGTCCCATGGCCAGAGATTGCAGTCACAGTAGTGTAATCCAGCAAAGCAGAAGAAAGCAATACAAGGCACTCACCATTCTTGTTGTGAATTCAGAACATACGTTTATTCTGACAAAACAGCATAGCAGGCAACGTTGCCCAACAGGGGGATATGCGGTGATGGACCATTTCAAATGATGACAATAACTTCATCTGCTAGCATCAGTGTGAACCTGGATGGATTTCTGGACCACAAATCATGCAAGGAAAAAACATGAAGCAATGGTAAATGTTGTCAGATTCCACTGGGCTAAAGTCATCTGGATTAGTTACACATATACTTTATACTCACACATAGAGCTCACTGTTATCTATGCGTCTCCTCCACATATTATACATTACTCTCATAGCTTATTGACAGTGATGAATTACTCAGTACCATGTTAATGCAAGGATGACGGCAGTCATTAAATTATAGAATGTCATCTAGCTAAACTGTTTACTACAGAAGAAATCTATGTACTTCTACAAATTCCTTTTGGTTATAGAGTATGTTCACACACTGCAGATTTACTTCTGCAACTGAAATATCCATTTGGTTTGGTAAAACTATCTATGTGGTTGTTTCTGTGACGGGTTTCTGCAAGGATATCTAATAAGCCCCATTTAGATGAATGTAACAGTCGCAAAAACTTCTGTAACAAATATACCCTTCCAGCTCCCATACATATCCTGGATCTATGTTCTATGGATCCCAAATACACTGCCCATAGTATTATCTGTGCTTTTCTCTACCTCTTTTGTGCATCCATCTTGAGATTTTTCTCACGTATTATGAGATTATGGTATGCTACATCATACATAGTAGTCACCACTACAAGCACTGATTTAGAGTAGAATACTGGGGTACACAGAGATACCCAGTAAAGCTACATAGAATGCATTATTGGTTTATGTGATCCACTGTAGTCCATGTATTCAGGGCATTGTGTACACATGAACATCACTGGAGGCCTGTCACGTACCGGCAGGACTGGAAGTGGATCCTCTGAACCAGAGTGGCGATGACGCGGGTTGTACCAGAGGACCGGTTCTAAGTGGTTACTGGTTTTCACCAGAGCCCGCCGAAAGGCGGGATGGACTTGCTGCGGCGGTAACTCCAGGTCGTATCCTCCAATAGCAACTCGACCTCTCTGGTGGCTGATATGGCGTGGTACAAAGGGAGCAGGCAAGAGCGTAGTCGGACGTAGCAGAGGTCAGGGCAGGCGGCAAGGGTTCACAGGCGAGTATACGGAAGCAAGGGTTCGGCAACTGGTTAGGCAATAACACTGTAAGGAACGCTTTCTCAGAGGCACAAGGTACAAGCCGGTGCGCGCCCTAGAGAGTGGGGCCGCGCGTGCCGGGAACCAGGAACTAGGGACGCCGCACGGGGAGCAGGTAAGCTTAACGGGGACGCGGCGCGTGAGCGGGGACCAGCCGCCACGCTAGCCGCGTCCCTGCCAGGCTGAGACCCGCGCTCCCGGTCAGTGTGTTTGACCGGGAGATGCCGGGATCCCAGAAGGGGAAACACAGGCAGCGGGCGCTACGGTCTGGAGGTGGAGGCCGGAGCGCTCGCTGTGACAAGGCCTCATACTTATTACATGCTGTAGCAATATTTCTAGATCTCTAAAATCTGTGTATTTCTTCCTTTTATACAGATGCAAATCATAAAATGTTGCAGTATCTTGTAATTCCTTTTTTATTGGACTAACAGAATTTTGTAGAGACAAGCTTTCGGGAATCCTCCCTTTATCAAGTCCAAAGCAAATCCAAAGACTTGATAAAGGGAGGAATCCCGAAAGCTTGTCTCTACAAAATGCTGTTAGTCCAATAAAAAAGGTATTACAAGATACTGCAACATTTTATGATTAGCATCTGCATCACCGGACTAATACGAATTTACTTCCTTTTATAAAAAATACTTTGAAACAATCAGAATAAATATTAGGTTTTTTTTATTTTGTGACCTTGTTTTGACATTTAAAACAATACTATTTTATTATATAATATAATAAATAATGTTAAGAGAAATAATATTCTATTCATGTTGAGCAGCTTGTAAAGTTCAACAGTAGTCTACTGCCCCCTACTGGAGTACAATGCTTACTACCTTTATGAAAAAGGTGCAATTCAGAATTTGCCACCATGATCATATATAAAAAGAGAACAGACTCAAACACAAGAAACGTTGTGAAATTGTTCATTTAAGGGTACATTCACATGACTATGCTTGTATCTGTCAAACATATTATTATGGCTTACAATGTGATGGCTTAAAATTGTTTCAATCTTTCTAGACTATTGCTTTTAAATAGTCTAGAAAGATTGATCATTTTAAGCCATCACCGTGTTTGACGGATACAAGCATAGTCATGTGAATTTCTGTGCATGTGTAAAAAAAATAACAAAAACAAACAAAAAAAAAAACATCCAGAACGGAACCCAGCTCTCATTAATCCCTTAAGGACTCAGCCCATTTTGGCCTTAAGGACTCAGACAATTTAATTTTTACGTTTTCATTTTTTCCTCCTCGCCTTCTAAAAATCATAACTCTTTTATATTTTCATCCACAGACTAGTATTAGGGCTTGTTTTTTGCGCGACCAGTTGTCCTTTGTAATGACATCACTCATTATATCATAAAATGTATGGCGCAACCAAAAAACACTATTTTTGTGGGGAAATTAAAACGAAAAACGCAATTTTGCTAATTTTGGAAGGTTTCGTTTTCACGCCGTACAATTTATGGTAAAAAAGACGTATGGTCTTTATTCTGAGGGTCAATACGATTAAAATGATACCCATTATTATATATTTTTCTATTATTGTTGCGCTTAAAAAAAATCACAAACTTTTTAACCAAATTAGTACGTGTCACGATGCCGGCTGGCAGGTAGTGGATCCTCTGTGCCAGAGAGGGATTGGCGAGGACCGCACTAGTGGACCGGTTCTAAGTCACTACTGGTTTTCACCAGAGCCCGCCGCAAAGCGGGATGGTCTTGCTGCGGCGGTAGTGACCAGGTCGTATCCACTAGCAACGGCTCACCTCTCTGACTGCTGATGATAGGCGAGGTACAAGGGAGAAGACAGAAGCAAGGTCGGACGTAGCAGAAGGTCGGGGGCAGGCGGCAAGGTTCGTAGTCAGGGTGGATAGCAGAAGTTCTGGTACACAGGCTTTAGACTCACAAAACGCTTTCACTAGGCACAAGGGCAACAAGATCCGGCAAGGGAGTGCAAGGGAGGAGACCAGATATAGCCAGGGAGCAGGTGGGAGCCAATTAAGCTAATTGGGCCAGGCACCAATCATTGGTGCACTGGCCCTTTAAGTCTCAGGGAGCTGGCGCGCGCGCGCCCTAGAGAGCGGAGCCGCGCGCGCCAGCATATGACAGCAGGAGACGGGAACGGGTAAGTGACCTGGGATGCGATTCGCGAGCGGGCGCGTCCCGCTGTGCGAATCGCATCCCCGACGGCCATGACAGTGCAGCGCTCCCGGTCAGCGGGACCGACCGGGGCGCTGCGGAGAGGGAGACGCCGTACGCGCTCCGGGGAGGAGCGGGGACCCGGAGCGCTAGGCGTAACAGTACCCCCCCCCTTAGGTCTCCCCTTCTCTTTGTCCGGTAACTGCCTCCCCTGGGATGAGGAGACCGGGAAAGGATGGAGGGATTCCTCAACGGCAGGCAGAACAGCAGGGGTAGGAATGGGGAGGGAGGGCAGAGGGCGAGGCCTGGCACGGGGCAGTGTGACACCAGGACGAGGGCCATGAGGAGGCACCGAGGCTTGCCTGACTGGACTGGGAGGGGGGGAGAGGCACTTCTTAAGGCAGGCAGAGTCCATAACGACTTTAGGGAGACCGGATACAGGAGGAACCACAGGGTCACGGCAGGGAGTACTGGGAACCGGTTTAAGGCAGTCCTTGGAACAAGAGGGACCCCAACTCTTGATCTCCCCAGTGGACCAGTCCAGGGTTGGGGAATGGTGTAGAAGCCAGGGTAGTCCAAGGAGAATTTCGGAAGTGCAATTGGGAGGGACCAAAAATTCAACTTTCTCGTGATGAGGTCCGATGCACATTAGGAGGGGCTCCGTGCGGTAACGCACGGTGCAATCCAACCTGGCTCCGTTGACCGCGGAAATGTGGAGAGGCTTGACAAGACGGGTCACCGGAATGCGGAATTTATTCACCAAGGACTCCCGAATAAAATTCCCAGAGGCACCAGAGTCCAGGCAGGCCACGGCTGAGAGGGAAGAGCTGGCTGAAGTAGAAATCCGTACAGGCACCGTGAGACGTGGAGAAGCCGACTTAGCATCAAGAGACGCCACACCCACGAGAACTGGGTGCGAGCGTGCGTTTCCCAGACGTGGAGGACGGATAGGGCAATCCACCAAAAAATGTTCGGTACTGGCACAGTACAGACAAAGATTCTCTTCCTTACGGCGATTCCTCTCTTCCAGGGTCAGGCGAGACCGATCCACTTGCATGGCTTCCTCGGCGGGAGGCCTAGGCGCAGATTGCAGTGGAGACTGTGGGAGAGGTGTCCAGAGATCAAAGTCTTTTTCCTGGCGGAGCTCTTGATGTCTCTCAGAAAAACGCATGTCAATGCGAGTGGCTAGATGAATGAGTTCATGCAGGTTAGCAGGAGTTTCTCGTGCGGCCAGAACATCTTTAATGTTGCTGGATAGGCCTTTTTTAAAGGTCGCGCAGAGGGCCTCATTATTCCAGGATAGTTCAGAAGCAAGAGTACGGAATTGTATGGCGTACTCGCCAACGGAAGAATTACCCTGGACCAGGTTCAGCAGGGCAGTCTCAGCAGAAGAGGCTCGGGCAGGTTCCTCAAAGACACTTCGAATTTCCGAGAAGAAGGAGTGTACAGAGGCAGTGACGGGGTCATTGCGGTCCCAGAGCGGTGTGGCCCATGACAGGGCTTTTCCAGACAGAAGGCTGACTACGAAAGCCACCTTAGACCTTTCAGTAGGAAACTGATCCGACATCATCTCCATGTGCAGGGAACATTGCGAAAGAAAGCCACGGCAAAACTTAGAGTCCCCATTAAATTTGTCCGGCAAGGACAGGCGGAGGCTAGGAGTGGCCACTCGCTGCGGAAGGGGTGCAGGAGCTGGCGGAGGAGATGATTGCTGCAGAAGTTGCGACTGAAGTTGGTGCACAATGGTGGACATTTCCGACAGCTGGTGGGTTAGATGGGCGATCTGTCGGGATTGCTGGGCGATCACCGTGGTGATATCAGAGATATAAGGCAGAGGGACCTCAGCGGGATCCATGGCCGGATCTACTGTCACGATGCCGGCTGGCAGGTAGTGGATCCTCTGTGCCAGAGAGGGATTGGCGAGGACCGCACTAGTGGACCGGTTCTAAGTCACTACTGGTTTTCACCAGAGCCCGCCGCAAAGCGGGATGGTCTTGCTGCGGCGGTAGTGACCAGGTCGTATCCACTAGCAACGGCTCACCTCTCTGACTGCTGATGATAGGCGAGGTACAAGGGAGTAGACAGAAGCAAGGTCGGACGTAGCAGAAGGTCGGGGGCAGGCGGCAAGGTTCGTAGTCAGGGTGGATAGCAGAAGTTCTGGTACACAGGCTTTAGACTCACAAAACGCTTTCACTAGGCACAAGGGCAACAAGATCCGGCAAGGGAGTGCAAGGGAGGAGACCAGATATAGCCAGGGAGCAGGTGGGAGCCAATTAAGCTAATTGGG
Source organism: Hyla sarda (assembly GCF_029499605.1). NCBI lineage: Eukaryota > Metazoa > Chordata > Amphibia > Anura > Hylidae > Hyla > Hyla sarda. The sequence goes on along the minus strand of NC_079192.1, from coordinate 132,616,397 downwards.
CCAGGCACCAATCATCGGTGCACTGGCCCTTTAAGTCTCAGGGAGCTGGCGCGCGCGCGCCCTAGAGAGCGGAGCCGCGCGCGCCAGCATATGACAGCAGGAGACGGGAACGGGTAAGTGACCTGGGATGCGATTCGCGAGCGGGCGCGTCCCGCTGTGCGAATCGCATCCCCGACGGCCATGACAGTGCAGCGCTCCCGGTCAGCGGGACCGACCGGGGCGCTGCGGAGAGGGAGACGCCGTACGCGCTCCGGGGAGGAGCGGGGACCCGGAGCGCTAGGCGTAACAGTACGTTTATAATCCCTTTATTTTGATGACCTCTAACTTTTTTATTTTTCCGTATAAGCGGCGGTATGGGGGATCATTTTTTGCGCCATGATCTGTATTTTTTTTTGATACCACATTTGCATATAAAAAACTTTTAATAATTTTTTTATAATTTTTTTTTTAATAAAATGTATTAAAAAAGTAGGAATTTGGGATTTTTTTTTTCGTTCACGCCGTTCACCGTACGGGATCATTAACATTTTATTTTAATAGTTCGGACATTTACGCACGCGGCGATACCAAATATGTCTATAAAAAAATTTTTTACGCTTTTTGATGGTAAAATAGGAAAAAACGGACGTTTTACTTTTTTATTGGGGGAGGGGATTTTTCACTTTTTTTTTACTTTTACATTATTTTTTACACTTGAATAGTCCCCATAGGGGACTATTCATAGCAATACCATGATTGCTAATACTGATCTGTTCTATGTATAGGACATAGAACAGATCAGTATTATCGGTCATCTTCTGCTCTGGTCTGCTCGATCACAGACCAGAGCAGGAGACGCCGGGAGCCGGACGGAGGCAGGAGAGGGGACCTCCGTGCGGCGTTATGAATGATCGGATCCCCGCAGCAGCGCTGCGGCCGATCCGATCATTCATTCAAATTGCGCACTGCCGCAGATGCCGGGATCTGTATTGATCCCGGCACCTGAGGGGTTAATGGCGGACGCCCGCGAGATCGCGGGCGTCGGCCATTGCCGGCGGGTCCCTGGCTGCGATCAGCAGCCGGGATCAGCCGCGCATGACACGGGCATCGCTCCGATGCCCGCGGTTATGCACAGGACGTAAATGTACGTCCTGGTGCGTTAAGTACCACCGCACCAGGACGTACATTTACGTCCTGCGTCCTTAAGGGGTTAAAGGAGTACTCCACTGGAAAAAAAAACATTTTTTAAATCAACTGGTGCCATAAAGTTGTAAATTACTTCTATTAAACATTTTTAATCCTTCCAGTACTTATCAGCTGCTGTATGATCCACAGAAAGTTATTTTCTTTTCTGTCTGACCACAGTGCTCTCTGCTGACACCTCTGTTCATTTTAGGAACTATTCAGAGCAGGAGAGGTTTTCTATGGGGATTTGCTCCTACTCTGTACAGTTCCTAAAATGGATAGAGGTGTCAGCAGAGAGCACTGTGGTCAGACAGAAAAGAAATTCAAAAAGAAAAGAACTTCCTCTGTAGCATACAGCAGCTGATAATAGAAGTAATTTACAAATCTGTTAAACTTTCTAGCACCAGTTGATTTAAAAAAAAAAAACATGTTTTCCAGTGGAGTACTCCTTTAAGGAGTGCGTGCTGCAGACGGCACACGCTCCATTCATTTCTATGATAAGCGCTCCTCACTGAGAGTCCTGGAGATCGCGGAGGGTCCCAGCTGTTTGACCCCCCAAAATCAGCTACTTATCCTCTATCCTATGGATAGGGGATAAGTTCATTTTTGCTGTAGTTCTCCTTTAATGGCTGATTCCATCCATAAAACAGGTAGCTTATTCTGCTTTTTAAAATAGTGCATATTTTCTATGCCCATGTGAAAAGCTGCATAGATTAACTTCAGTTCCATATTATAAAAGCCGCCTAAGTTAATACAGTAGAATCTCCCTTAGAGGACACCTCCCAATAGAGGACACCTTCCAATAGCAGACAGTTTTTAATTCCCCCAGCAGAGTCCCATAAGACTTAATGTATTTGCACCCTCCGAATAGGGGACATTCCCAATAGCGGACACGGACACACCCGAAAGGGGAGAAAACACTCCCAATAGGGGACAAAACACTCTCATTAGGGGACAAAACACTCTCATTAGGGGACAAACCACTCCCAATAGGGGACAACCAGGCTAATGTGCCTGCCGTACCTTGTACAAAGAGCTGCCGTCAGGGGGTACAGCCAATACCCTAGTAAGGGGCCCCCCGCTGCATCCGCCTGCAGAAGCCCCAGCACAGAAGCAGAAGTCGGCCAGCCACATCATTCGCCCCCCTCCTTTCCTGCCCCCCCCATGCCACTTTATTTCCCCTATGTCAAATCATCCCCCCTTTATTACCCCCCTGTGCAACATCATTTCCTCCTGATACCTCTCTGTGCTATTTCATTCCCCCTTTATTACCCTCTGTGCAAATTCATCAACCCCTCTTTACCACCCCCTGTGCCATTTCAACCCCCTTTATCTGCCAGTGCCACTTCATAAAGAAGGGGGTGATTACACAGAGTGTAACTAAGGGGAAATGACATGGCACAGGGGGGGATAAAGGGGAAATGACATGGCACAGGGGGGATAAAGGGGAAATGACATGGCACAGGGGGGGATAAAGGGGAAATGACATGGCACAGGGGGGATAAAGGGGAAATGACATGGCACAGGGGGGATAAAGGGGAAATGACATGGCACAGGGGGGGATAAAGGGGAAATGACATGGCACAGGGGGGATAAAGGGGAAATGACATGGCATAGGGGGTAAGGGGGGGATATTTTGCACAAGGCACAGGGGGAATAAGGTAGCACAGGGTATAAAGAGGCAATAAAATTATACAGGGGGAGAGATATGGGGAGATTAAACAGCACTGGGAGATACACTCTGGAGTGAATACAGTATTATCCGTTAAAACATATGTTTATCTCCATTAATATCCATTATTGTTTAACCAGTTATTTATTTCAGCATGCTCAGTAGCAATGATGAATATTAAAATAATATAAAAATAACGGCGGTTAATGTAGGTTACTTCCATCACCATAAACTTTAATGATAAATTACTAACGTACATTAGAATATCCGTTATTTATGATGGGAAAAAATATATACTGCATGCCCGGTATTTTTCTCTGTTATAAAAAACTGAAATGAAGCATAACTGATGATAATAGAGTACAACTGAGATTTAAAAAAGCCTATAGGAATGTATGGGATCCGTTACCATCATTTTCAATTTCTCTAACGAAATGAATGAATGAAAAACACAGATGTGAACACAGAACACACCTTGAAAATGTTTGCTCGCCGGCCTGTGTAATAGGGGATATGCAGCTGATGAATGATGGAAGTAATATGCTGGATTGTTCACGTGGCGCTGCCCTTATGATGGTCGAGCCATGCTATAGGGGCCTTATAGGAGTCTACGGGTTTGTTTACTGCGCTCGTCGTTCCCTCCAGGGTCCTTAGTTGCAGCTTTGCATAGACAGCGAGACTCATTGGTCCATATTTATCTCTAGCATTAGGCTGTATTCACACATGGCGTGCTGGTTACATATACAGTACATAGGGGAACATCCCTGAGGTATTTCTGTTCCTATTATTTCAGGACACATTTTAAGGGATATACAGTGACCCCTCGACCTACGATGGCCCCGACATACGATAATTTCAGCCTACAATGACCTCTCAGAGTCCATCGCATGTTGAAGGCAGCATCAACATACGATACTTTTGTATGTCGGGGCCATCGCATAAACGGCTATCCGGCAGTGCTGACTGCTTCAGCTGCCACCGGATAGCTGTTTACGGTGCCCCGTGTGGTCCGGTGACGATCACTTACCTGTCCTCGGGGCTCCGGCACGTCCTCTTCGGAATCCCCTGCATCGTCGGCGCTCTCCATCGTCGGCATCACATCGCTGCGCACGCCGTCCTGTCATCCAATAGGAGCGGCGTGCATAGCGACGTGATGGCGGCGAAGGAGAGCACGGATGCCGGGGAAGCAGAGGCCTTACCGGAGGACACCTCAGGGACGCGGCGGCAGCAATGGACAGCGACATCCTGGGCAGCGGTGACGGTCCAGAGCGGCGGGGACAGGTGAGTACAACTTCCTCTAACAGTGGTCTACAACCTGCGGACCTCCAGATGTTGCAAAACTACAACACCCAGCATGCCCGGACAGTCGTTGGCTGTCCGGGCATGCTGGGTGTTGTAGTTTTGCAACATCTGGAGGTCTTCAGGTTGTAGACCACTGTCCTATACTTTACATTGCACGGATCCCTCAACATACGATGGTTTCAACAAACGATGGTCCGTTTAGAACCGATTACCATCGTATGTTGAGGGCCCACTGTATTGCTATCTCAAAGCTCCAGCCGTATTGGGAGAAAAGTCTACTACTGTACAGTGTTTCTCAGACAGGGTGCTGACAGCTGTTGCTAAACTACAACTCTCAGCATGCCAACGGCTGTCAAGGCATGATGGGAATTGTAGTTTTGCAACAGCTGGAGGCACTCTGGTTGAAAAACACTGGCCTACAGCTTCATATTACAACTGCTAGCTGTGGGGGGTTAAATTACTACACTACACTATTTCAGTGGTCTCCCAACTGTGGACCTCCTGTCAAAACTACACCTGTCCGGACATGCTGGGAGTTGTAGTTGTGCCACAGCTGAATTCCCCGTTTGGAGACCGCTGCACTACATCCTGGGTAGCGTTGGTGAAATATTTTCTACCCTGAGAAGTAACACTGAGCCGGTGAGAAAAGCGAGCACCGACTACTACCCGCATCTTACACCACTCGTGACGCTAAACATTTGCCCCGCCCACTCTCCCCGGCTGAAGCTGGCGACTCCACCCACACGAGTCACGTGGGCTTTTAATGTTCGTGACGTCATCACGCCGCGCCGCTTGTGTTGCTTTTGTCATATGTTCTCCTACTTGCGAGTATTACTGCGGCTATTGTGAGCGGCGCGGAGCTCAGGTGCGTGTACTGTCCTCACTTGTTCATGCTTTGGGTTATTGTTAGAGGGTGGAATGTGGCCGCCAGTACAGCTCTTCTATCATTTTACTTCTCTCTGGGGATTCATGTGAATTCAATATACTATTGGAGATAAAATATGCTTAAAGGGTTACAGGATGGTTATGGCTGTTTGCTTCGGTTGGTGCATTGAGGTTGGTGCTGACCTCCATGCGGCTTTGTAGATCTGATGCTTCATATGGGCATTGCTGCAGTTTTTTCCTCATTAAGTTCCATAAGGATCAGCAATACATCCGCAGCATGTGAACGTACCCTAAGTGTCTATTCCCATGTACAGTAGTCATTGATTTTACATTGCAATCTGCAGCAATTATAGGTAAGATACTGTATGTGTGAACGTACCCTTATGGTGTATTCACATGTACAGTATTCTGTGCAGATTTGATGTGCAGGATATTCTGCTGCAGATTTTAATGTTAATGACTGAACACAACTTCAAATCCTGCACAGAATATTGTACGTGTGAACAGACCCTTAGGATAGGGTCACACATAACTGATCTGCAATGTATTTTACACTGTGGATCTGCTGGTGACTTGACCCATAGTGTGTCTACAGCTTTTGCCCAGCATTGCCGCCTGGCCTACCCGCAGAGGCAATCCGCCACTCCGAGCAGCCACACAGGGGCCTGCGAGTCGCCGCTCACATGCGCAGTGTACTCAGACAGTGTACTCTGTGTGTGGCTGCTCGGAACGGTGGAATGCCAATGAATTCTTTCCAGCTCATTAAAAAATCAGTTTTGGATGATCAGATCCCCATGGCTGTGCCGCGGATGATCCGATAATCCATTTTAACCCCCGTATTGCCACAGATGCAGTTATCTGTATTGCTCACGGCATCTGTGGGGTTAATGGCAGACCAGTACATTTACGTCCTGGGTCGTTAAGGGGTTAAAACCTGTGCAGAGGAAAAGTTGACAAATTGCCCATAGCAACCAATCACATTGCTTCCCCCCCCCCCCCAAGAGGTCTTTTAAAACATTTTAAGAAGTGATCTGATTGGTTGCTATGGGCAACTGCTCAAATTCTCCTCTGCACAGGAAGTATGTGTGCTGCATTCAGCTGTATGGAACTGACTGAGCTAGTCCAGTACAGCGCCCATGAAACTGAATGGAGTAGCACACCCCCTCAACCACCGCTCCATTCAAACAGGGGCACTTGGTACCTTTTGTTATCTGAGGGTCCCATTGATAAAACACTTAGTCTCTTGTGGGGATAGGTGATTAGTGGGTTTGGTGGTAATTTCCCTTTAAGGCTATGTTCATATTGTGGAATGTCTGTACAAAATTCTGCTGCAACATGGCCCAGTGGATTTAAATGGGATTCTGCTGCACTGTGCACATGGCGGAATTTCCGAGGCATATTTTTCTGCCGCAGAAATCCCCATTAAAGCATATAGAAAAAAAATAATAGACTTGTCTATTCTTTCTGTGAATTACACTTGGAAATGCATTGCCATCTATGAGCACATTTCCTAGCGCCCGCTGGATTATTCAAATATGCGGAATGTCTGCCTGTGTTTTCCGGACAGACTTCTTTGGCCATGAGATCCTGGCCTAAGTAGTAGAGCTGGTGCAGGCGGTCCATAATTTCCACTAGGAGTGGGTGATTGTGGATTGCCGGCTCAGAGTATTTCAATCTCCTGCTGCCCGCAGGCCAATGAGAGCTCTAGATAAAGCAATAAGAAATACGCAGCTGTGCGCTTCTCTCCAAGGCAGACTTGCAGGAGATAGGCTTCATTGTAAGTCTGGTCCTGCGACAGTGTCATCTTATAATGGTGCCCAGGGAGGATGTAAAAAATACATGTTTACTCAATCCTCCAATAACACCAAAAATATCTAATCTGCAATGATGCACTGTGGCAGACTGGATCTGTTCTTCTAGCTTGGGAGAAAATCTCCCAGTCCCATGGTAATAATCACCATAAAAGTACTTATTGGCATTTATCATTGTCTTTAAACAGTTTTTTTTGTGTCTAGAAAGGCGCAAAAAAGGAGCAAGCAGGGTTTATTTGCGCCTTTTGGTTTACACATTTCTGCTGATTTTGAGTTGCAATCCACTGATTTTGGTAATACACATGATATGGAAGGATTTTATGAACTGCACCGTTTTGTGAAAAGGCGCAAAAAAGGTGCAAAGCCACTGAAAAGTCTCTAAAACTACACCAGCCCAGACTTAGCTTTTTGGTGTATGCGAAGAGTGAAATTTCTGAAAATGTGACCTGCACAAAATTTATCAAATGCTGTGTGACCATTTAATACATTTGGTGCTCCTATATGTTTTCAGCACACACACACAAAAAAAAAGTGTAGAAAATGCTTCACTTACACCTACAATGATAAATGCCGGGCATTATGTCTAGAATTCATCAGTCTGTTTAGTAGTCACAAAGGAACAGTCAGATGTTGATGGTCAGTCTGCTTTAGAACAGGACCTATTATCTCCAATTCAAAAAGGTGTTCTTGTCCCAGAACCCTTGGAAGAAAGGCGTCAAGGATTCCTCCCTCTTTCTAGTTGGAAAAAAATAATAATTTTGAACAATCAAATCTAAAACCAGTAAACAAATTTCTGGCATATCAAATTTTAAATGTTGGCCATAAACCTATTAACAAAAGATTTCTACATGAACACTTAAAGGGATTTTTTTTTTTTTTAACTCCACTGGTGCCAGAAAGTTAAACAGACTTGTAAATTACTTCTATTAAAAAATATCAATCCTTCCAGTACATCCAGTTATCAGATGCTGTATGCTCCACAGGAAGTTCTTTTCTCTTTGAATTTCCTTTGTCTGTCCACAGTGCTCTCTGCTGACACCTTTGTCCATTTTAGGAACTGTTAGGAGCAGGATATGTTTGCTATGTGGATTTTCTCATGCTCTGGAAAGTTTCTGACATGGACAGAGGTGTCAGCAGAGAGCACTGTGGTCAGACAGAAAAGAAATTCAAAAAGAAAAAAAAACTCTGTAGTATACAGCAGCTGATAAGTACTGGAAGGGTTAAGATTTTTCAATAGACGTAATTTACAAATCTGTTTACCTTTCTGGCACCAGTTGATTTAAAAAAAAAAAAAAAAAAAGGTTTTCCAGTGGAGTACCCCTTTAAGATGCTTACCTCCACGTACCTATTCACTATATTTACTAAGAGTGTAGTGTAGGTTCCTACAATTTATTTTCCACGGTATTTACTAAGGTTTCCCTACATTTTCCACTTTCATTTTTTTTTCTTTTACACATGCTCTGATCTGTAGGGTTTTCCTCAACTGAAATCCACCAAATTTCTGTGGAAACCTTAGTAAATATGTTGTGTGTGTTTGTGAAAGTCGGGAACACGCCTCTTTTTGATGGCCAAGACCCTTTTTTAGGGTTTTTCTTAGCAAAATGGAGTTAGTCAGGGTTTTTTTCAATTCTGGCACAAATTCTGGCGCAAAGCATGTCGGGTTTGCAAAAGTCAATAAGGGCCATTGTCGACACCAATTGTAAAGCGCTTTTTTGCCGTACACCACAGCTTTTTACGATCTTGGTCTCTCCTCTACAGCAAAATAAAGGTATGTTCACACTAGGGAATTCCCCGCGGTGGGAACTTAACATTAGTTTGAATGGGTCTCCACGAGACTCGTTCACACTGCGGAATTTCAGCGGCGGACAATTCCGCCGCTGAAATAGTTCCACACAGAGAATGAACATGTTCATTCTTTACGCAGAAGTCCGCGAGCACTGCATTGCCGTCAATGGTGACGGCTCAGTGCCGCGCGGTCCTACCGCCGCCTGCCAGACTGAATCTCAGCTCGCTGAATTCAGTGAGCGGAGATTCCATTCACGCACTGTAGTGTGAACATACCCTAAAGGTGTTTTCAGACAGCTCCACAATAGTATCTGTAATCAACAAACTTCTGGTCTCAGAAATTCACTAGCACTGGAGAGGAAGGGATTTTATTCTCCAGGTTTCCTGTCCCTCTCTGTTGGTGCTGTCATGGCTCAGGGGAAACCGAATTAGGCTGGGTTCACACTACATTTTTGCAATACAGTTACCGTATAAGCTTTCAATTTGAAAACCGTATGCCAAAAGATGCTTCCGGTTGTGTCCGTTCTGCTTCCTGTACGGTTATTGGTCCAGGTGAAAAACTGTATTGAAACGTATACTTTTTTTTTAACATGGGAGTCAGTGAGAACCGTATGTGTGTGTGTACGGTGCCATGCGGTTTTCACCATACGGGTTTTTTTTTTTTTTTTACTTTGCACAGTTTTTTTATTGGAATTTCAATCAAACAAGTGAAACTTTATTCATAATGGAGTGAAAAGTTAAAAACGCATAATTTTTTTTCTTTAAAAAAAAACAGATTCAACCGGACATCATTTTTTTAAACCGTATACGGTTTTCAACTTCATAAGGGTTAAATTTTGTACACATGATTTGAGAAATCTGAGATTTTTTTTATTTTTTTTTTTTATCAAAAACCTGATATGGGAACTGTATTGCAAAAACGTGGTGTGAACCCTGCCTGACTAATAAATACTGTCTTTCTTGGTTACATTTTTCTTCCTCAGAATGACAGACATATCTGATATAAAGCAAGCGTATGAGAGCAAGTTTGCTCACCGCTTCACAGCACAGGATACAGAGTATCAAGAGTATCTGAAAATGCCAGAAAGCCAACCACCTATTGTTGAAGACTGGAGGGGTGGCAACCAGAGGAATCAGGACAGGTGGGCACCTTGACATTTATTAGGGCTTGTTGTTCTTCAGCATTTCCTTTACCTGACAGTCAGTAGAGCGTGGTCTCCATCTGATGGGGGATCGGGATGGGCAAAAAAATAAAGGGAAAACTTAAACAACACAATGTAACTCCAAGTCAATCACACTTCTGTGAGATCACACTGTCCACTCAGGAAGCAACACTGATTGACAATCAATTTCACATGCTGTTGTGCAAATGGAACAGACAACAGGTGGAAATTAGGCAGTAAGCAAGACACCCCCAATAAAGGAGTGGTTCTGCAGGTGACCACTTCTCAGTTCCTATGCTTCCTGGCTGATGTTTTGATCACTTATGAATGCTGGCGGTGCTTTCACTCTAGTGGTAGCATGAGACGGAGTCTACAACCCACACAAGCGACTCGGGTAGTGCAGCTCATCCAGGATGGCACATCAATGCGAGCTGTGGCAAGAAGGTTTACTGTGTCTGTCAGAGTAGTGTCCAGAGCATGGAGGCGCTACCATAAGACAGGCCAGGGTGCCCGCACAGCCCTCCATGTGCTTGCCAGAGGTAGCCTGACTGCCATTAGGTACAGAGATCAGATCCCTTGTGAGACCATATGCTGGTGCTGTTGGCTCTGGGTTCCTCCTAATGCAAGACAATGCTAGACCTCATGTGCCTGGAGTGTCAGCAGTTCCTGCAAGAGGAAGGCATTGATGCTATGGACTGGCCCGCCCGTCCCCCAGGCCTGAATCCGATTGAGCACATCTGGGACATCATGTCTCGCTCCATCCACCAACGCCACGTTGCACCACAGACTGGCCAGGAGTTGGCAGATGCTTTAGTCCAGGTCTGGGAGGACATCCCTCAGGAGACCATCCGCCACCTCATCAGGAGCATGCCCAGGCGCTGTAGGGAGGCCACACACACTACTGAGCCTCATTTTGACTTGTTTTAAGGACATTACATCAAAGTTGGATCAGCCTGTAGTATGGTTTTCCACTTTGATTTTGAGTGTGACTCCATATCCAGACCTCAATGGGTTGATAAATTTGACTTCCATTGATAATTTTTGTGTGATTTTGTTGTCAGCACATTCAACTATGTAAAGACGAAAGTATTTCATACGATTAGTTAATTCATTCAGATCTAGGATGTGTTATTAGTGTTCCCTCTCTTTTTTTTTTGAGCAGTGTATTTGCCCGTCCCGATCACCCATCAGTTTCCCGGTTTCTGACACTCCCCACTTCTTGTAGGAAATATTTCCACCATGAACAAAGCATTAGAAGTAGCAAGAGAGCAGTGGGGATCAAGAGCTTATCAAACAGCAGTGGCAGGGATCAGGGGTGGGTTCTTATGTAAAAAAAAAAACACAATTCACTGTCTTATTCTGTTTCCATTGATTACAGGTATAGAGACAACAGGCATCAGAGAGGCTGGGAAGGAAGAAGGGACTGGTCCAGCAACAGCTATAACCAACCTCGAGGTGGTAGAGGCTGGGGCAATAACCACAACCAATACAGACAGGATCGATCTTACCGTCAAGAAGGACACCACGACTATCACTCCGGGAACCAGAGGTTTTACCCGGATCGTTACTAGTGATATTTTTTGTAATAAAACATTTGTTTCTTTGTATGAGTTGACCTGCAATTCCTATGGTAATTGCATGACCTAGAGTAAAATGCACCTATTTTTTATTACATTGTTTATTTTTTATTTTTTTTGCATTGCTGTAGATATGGTCAGGTTCATCATTCATAGTCCACCTTGTCAGATTTGTATTCATAAAAATACAAGTGCACTTTAAGAACTCCAGGATACAAGTGATGACCAATGTCAACATGATTGTCAATGAATGTGGCTGCTGCAATGTGTGGCTTATCTTTTATAAAGATGAGGAAATCCAATTAGAAATAGGAGAAGATTCATCAAGACCTGTGCTGAGGAAAAGTCGACCAGTTACCCATAGCATCCAATCAGATTACTAATTTCATTTTTAATAAGGTATCAAAAAATAAAAGCAATATGATTGGTTGCTATGGGCAGCTGGTCAACTCTTCCTCAGCACAGGTCTTTATGAATCTGCCCCATAGTTACATATAAGGTTTAATCCCTTTATGCAAAGGGACATAACTGAACGTGGAGTTTGCCACAACTAGACATAATTACAGTACATTGGGGGAGATTTAACAAAACCTGTGCAAAGGGAAAGTTGCCCATAGCAACCACTCAGATCACTTCTTTAATTTTGCAGAGGCCATCTTAAAAATGAGAAGAAATCTGGTTGCTATGAGCAACTTTTTATTTATTTTTTCCTCTGGACAGGTTTTGATAAATCTCCCCCCTTGTGTGGAATGTGCGGCTCCAGACATCTGTCTCTAACATCTACAGTGTGAGGCTGCTGTGATATACAGCCAGGTTCCCACTGCTGTAGAGGAGACTGGAGTTTAGTTCTAGGCTGTGTTAACACTTTGGAATCTTCCCAGGGTTTGGACACTGTGTTCCTGAGAAGCCAGGGGCATTGCTACAGGTCTGCTGCATAGGTGGATTAAATCAGGCGAAGTGAGCTGTTTTCAAGCTCAAGAAAAATCACAGCAAAATACTAGGTAAAAGCCTGATGCCGCCCATTAAAAACCAACATAACACAAGTGGTGGTTAGAGTGAGGTGCTTTGACCTCCCCCTGTAAAGTGATTGTGGGGTGCCAGGGCTTAACAACTTATCAAGTCTAATAGACATGGCAGCTTGGTATGGGAATGAACAGGCAGGCAATAATGGAATGCATTACATATAGATAGGATAGTTCAATATTTTAGTAGTTCAATCCTTTAAATACTCACTGGCCACTTTGTTAGGTACACCTTGCTAGTACAGTGGTCCCTCAAGTTACAATATTAATTGGTTCCAGGACGACCATTGTATGTTGAAACCAGAACTCTATGGAAACCTGGTAATTGGTTCTAAAGCCCCAAAATGTCATCCAAAAATAGGAAAAAGTGAGAATTAAAGAAAAATAAGTAGATAACTAATATAGATAAAGCAAGTCCATACATATAAAAGTAAGAAAGATCTGCTGAAAATCACTGTCTATTTCAGTGTTTCCCAAGCAGGGAGCCTCCAGCTGTTGCTAAACTACAACTCCTAGCATGCCCGGACAGCCAAAGGCTGTCTGGGCATCCTGGGAGTTGTAGTTTTGCAACAGCTGGGGCACCCTGCTTGGGAAACACTGGTCTATGTAGAGGACAGGAGCTTCTTCATGGTCCAGTACAGTACATGCAATGTCCTAAAAAGTAGCGTGGAGTCGCCCTCACCTGGTGTCCAAAGAAGCAGGTAACCCTGGTACAGGTAGAGTACAGAACATGTAATACCTCCCTGTACTGTAGGGGGCGCTACCAGACACCAGTCAGTGCATACGCTTCAGTAATACAGGTATTTTACCAGTAAATTGACCATTCTGATTGGTCAGTTCTTCCGGCCATTGACACGTTTCACAGATCTGGACTGTCTGTACATTGTATGTTGAGTCTGGTTTCAACTTACAATGGTCCAGAAAAGACCATTGTATGTTGAAACTATTGTATGTTGAGGCCATTGTAAGTTGAGGGATCACTGTACCAGGTTGGACCTCTTTTTGTTTTCAAAACTGTCAACATTCTTCATCTTCTACAAGGTGCTGGATATATTCCTCAGATTTTTGGCCCATATGGAAATGTTGGCCTCACACATTTTGCTGCTGATTTCTTGACTACAAACCCATGATGTGAATCTCCTGTTACACCACATCTCAAAGGTGCTTTATTGGATTGAGATCTGGTGGATGGAGTCAATCGACTGAATGTCTGAGGTGTCAATGGGCCCTAAAAGGTATTCACTTATCCTCCACATTCTCTAATATATCTTAAAATAATTGAGAATGTGTGAAGCTGGAAAATCAAGTTCAATCCATTGAACTTCATTAACAAAGCTTATAGAATCTGCTAACATCTTAATGGGAAATACCACAGAAACCTTCATAGTACATACCCCGAAAGGTCAGAGCATATTATTCTGCTGCTGTACACCTCCTTTTAAAGTGTTATTGTCATTAAAAAACACTTTACACACGTCTATCAAAAGTTGTTGGTCATACCTTGTCTCATTCCTGAAAGCCTCCGCAGTCGTGAGTTATTAGCCTTTAGAAGCAAGGAGTATTGGGGTCTTTCCCCCGGCCGGCCAAGACATTCGTACATTTCTTGACATAGGCTTCTATGCAGAGAGATCTCTCTGCAGGCCGTGGCGCGAAGCTCAACGCCGCTCACTTCTCTAGCTAATCTTTCATGATTGCAGTGGGTCTCAGAAGTAAGACCCAGCGCAATTAACAACTTTTGACATGTCTGATCGACTTGTGAAAAGTAGTTTTTTTTTTTTCATGCCAGTAACTTTTTAAATTTGTTTCAAGATAATTAATAAGCCTTATATTATCTGTTTGATTCTGATGCATTTACTCCTGTGAATAGACCACAGGATTTTAATGTACATAGAGATGAGCGAACTTACAGTAAATTCGATTTGTCACGAACTTCTCAGCTCGGCCGTAGCTGACTTTTCCTGCATAAATTAGTTCAGCTTTCCGGTGCTCCGGTGGGCTGGAAAAGGTGGATACAGTCCTAAGAGAGTCTCCTAGGACTGTATCCACCTTTTCCAGCCCACGGGAGCACCGGAAAGCTGAACTAATTTATGCAGGAAAAGTCATCAACTGCCGAGCCGAGAAGTTCGTGACAAATCGAATTTACTGTAAGTTCGCTCATCTCTATACATAGTCTTTAATAATACACTTGACCTTATTACTTGAATAACTTATTTTTATTTCACTTGTCCACCATCGAAAGCAGAAGACATCCAAACTGTTTGACACATTTGTGAAGTTCTGTTTATTCCATTATGGATTTGCTAATTCTTAGACAATTGATGTTGAGCTGAGGATTCTCTTGTCACATTAAATAAAAATGTATATTCATATGACTTTCTGTAAATAATGGAAAATGTAATGGTAAATTCAAAAAGTCCACCAGTAGTTTAAGAATCAACTTTTGGATGCTTCACTCTTTAGTTTTTCTAAAACCATTTCTGGTGTGATGTCAGCTGAAATCTTCACTATTTTCTCCCGACTTTTTCCACCCTGTAATGATATTAGGAAGGTTTTTGTAAATCTATATCATATCAAGAAAATGTATCCCCTATCCGCAGGGAGGATCCAGACGCTGTGGCCCTGACTCTCCTCTAACGCACGTTTTGTACCCATCACGTCAGCTGGTGGAAATCTCTATAGAAATGAATGGAGAAGCTGTGTTTTGACCAGCTGACGTGCAGGGTGCGAAACATCACATACAGGAGCTGAGCTGGGGCCCTGTACAGAAGATCGCGGAAGGGTCCCAGTAGTGTGAGCCTGCGCGATCAGACATTTATCCCCCATCTTGCAAATAGACTTTTTTTGCACTGGACATCTTCTTTAAGGCTAAGTTTCTACTTTTTTTTTGGGGGGGGGGGGGGGACGGGGGGACGCCAAGAAAAACGCCAATTCTTTTGCATGGCATTATTTCGGCCATAAAACGCTGAGGCCAGATGTTTGCTGTAAATCAGTGAGAAATCGCAAAAATCTTATTCCACTTGCCGTTTTTTTTTTATCCTTTTGGTGTTTTTTCACTCAGTTTTTCAGCTCCTTGGTGGTTTTCCAAAATTGCAGCATGTTGAGCCACTGGCTGTTCCATGATGGGAGTAGTAGTACAGTGGTCCCTCAACATACGATGGTAATCCGTTCCAAATGGACCATCGTTTGTTGAAACCATCGTATGTTGAGGGATCTGTGCAATGTAAAGTATAGGACAGTGGTCTACAACCTGCGGACCTCCAGATGTTGCAAAACTACAACACCCAGCATGCCCGGACAGCCGTTGGCTGTCCGGGCATGCTGGATGTTGTAGTTTTGCAACATCTGGAGGTCCTAAGGTTGTAGACCACTGTTAGAGGAAGTTGTGCTCACCTGTCCCCGCCGCTCTGGACCGTCACCGCTGCCCGGGATGTCGCCGTCCATCGCTGTCGCCACGTCCCCGGGGTGTCCCTGACACTCCGGCAAGGCCTCTGCTTCCCCGGCAACCGCGCTCTCCGTCGCCGCCATCACGTCGCTACGCACGCCGCTCCTATTGGATGACGGGAGGGCGTGCGCAGCGACGTGATGACGTCGATGGAGAGCGCCGACGATGCAGAGGATCCCGAAGAGGACGCCCCGAGGACAGGTAAGTGATCGTCACCGGAGCTCATGGGGCACCATAAACGGCGATCCGGTGGCAGCTGAAGCAGTCTGCGCTGCCGGATAGCCGTTTATGCGATGGCCCCGACATAAAAAAGCATTGTATGTTGATGCTGCCTTCAACATGCGATGGCCTCTGAGAGGCCATCGCATGTTGAAATTATCGTATGTCGGGGCCATTGTAGGTCGAGGGGTCACTGTAGTACCTTTACTAATTGACAGATCGCCCCGGGTTCCATTGCGATCCTTCTGTATAATGTATAGATGCGGCCGGACGCTCTTCTATGGTCTCCTCTACTGCCGTATATACACCTATTCGTACTTCCAGCAGAGAGCTGTGATTGGCCAGATGGTTCCAGCCAATCACAGCTCTCTGCAGGAAATATGAATAGGTGTATATACGGCAGTACAGGAGACCATAGAAGAGCAGCTGGCCGCATCTATACATTATACAGAAGGATCACAGCGGGTGTCAGGAGTGACATTCAATGTGATCTTTTCTTAACTGCAGGTGCTACAGCTCCCAACATGGAACAGAGCGTATTCCATGATGGGGGTAGTAGTACCTGCAGTTAAGGAAACATCACAGCGGGTATCACTACTGACATCCGCTGTGATCGTCCTTTCTATTGCAGAGATGTGGAGCAGCTCTATACAGTGCTCGCATCTCTGCAATATACTCCGGCCAGTGATGTGAATAGAACACTCATTCATGTTTCCCTCAGAGAGCTGTGATTGGCTGAAACCATCCGGCCAATCCCCACTCTGGGCGGAAAATATGAGTGGTGATCTATTCACATCACTGGCCGGAGTATAGTGCAGAGATGTGAGCGCTGTATAGAGCCGCTCCACATCTCTGCTATATTATGGACGATCGCATCGGGCGATATGTCTATTAGTACAGGTATTACTACTCCCATCATGTAACAGTCTGTTCCATGCTGGGAGTAGTAGTACTACAAAAAAAATCAAAATAGAGGGGAAAAAAGTGAAACACACACACACACACACTTTATTCAAAATAAATAAATTTGTTATATAAAAATTGTTAAATAGATTTTTTTTCCATCACTTCTGCATTTTTTTTTTTGGTACCCAACAAACTTTGGGTACCAAAAAAAAAACAAACTCCAAAGGGGCCAAACATGCTATATCCACACAAATAGAAAATCGCCAGATGCAGGAGATTGCACTGGCGTTTTTTCAGGAGTCTTTTCTTGCGGTTTTTTTTTTTTTTTTTTTTCAAACCAAAAAACCAAGTAGAAACTTAGCCTAAGGATGTCAGAAATACATTGCTCAGGTCAAGGAGAAATATTTAATTTGCCATTATGCAATTATGCAATTTAGTATGAAATGAGTCATGCAACCTCTAATACAAGTATTGGGTGGCTTTTAAAAGAGGTTTCACTGTTTAAATATCTTGCAGCTGTGAGCTGGTGGCAAATGGGTCTTTCCTTTAGAAATGGACCAGATGGTCAAGATAACAAGCAGATACAGATCTTATCTACTTGGTGTCTTGAAGATGGACAAGCAGGTCCGAAAGCTTGCCACATGCCTGAGGAAATATATTAACAGGCTAAAGAATTGAATAAGCAATGGAAAATATTAGGAAAACGGCTGCTCTGGATGTGTAGTGCCAACACTGATGTAAAGGCTGCATGAAGTAAGAACTCTGATCAGAGGGTTGGATCTCAGGAACAATATATATTAAGAAAGTGACCAAAAAGTAATACCATGCAAAACTATGTCATACTTGAGCCTTCAAAATAGACACGAAGTTCCCTGATATACAGTGCCTTGCAAAAGTATTCACCCCCTTGACTTTTTTCGTATTTTGGTACATTACAGCCATAAGTTAAATGTTTTGTTAAAGGGGTACCCCGGTGGAAATTTTTTTTTTTTTTTTATCATCAACTGGTGCAAGAAAGTTAAACAGATTTGTAAATTACTTCTATTAAAAAAATCAATTTTTCTATTTTCTATTTCTAAACAATTAGTTTCATTTATATATTTTTCTCATTTCACTTCAGACTATTGTGTCTGATCCATCACATAAAATTCAGATTAAAGGGGTACTCCAGAGGAAAACTTTTTTTTTTTTTATCAACTGGTGCCAGAAAGTTAAACAGATTAGTAAATTACTAATATAAAAAAAATCTTAATCCTTCCAGTACTTATTAGCTGCTGAATACTACAGAGGAAATTATTTTCTTTATGGAACACAGAGCTCTCTGCTGACATCCCTGTCCATTTTGAGAACTGTCCAGAGTAGGAGAAAATCCCCATAGAAAACATGCTGCTCTGGACAGTTCCTAAAATGGACAGATGTCAGCAGAGAGCACTGTGTTCCAAAAAGAAAAGTATTTCCTCTGTAGTATTCAGCAGCTAATAAGTACTGGAAGGATTAAGATTTTTTTTATATTAGTAATTAACTAATCTGTTTAACTTTCTGGCACCAGTTGATAAAAAAAAAAAAGTTTTCCTCTGGAGTACCCCTTTAATCTGAATTTTGTGTGATGGATCAGACACAATAGTCTGAAGTGAAATGAGAAAAATATATAAATGAAACTAATTGTTTAGAAATAGAAAATAGAAAAATTGGCATATGCATATGTATTTACCCCCTTTCTTAGAAAGCCCATAAAAAGCTCTGGTGCAAACAATTACCTTCAGAAGTCACATAATTAGTGAAGTATCCACCTGTGTGCAATCTAAGTGTCACATGATCTGTCATTACATCTACACACCTTTTTTGAAAGGCCCCAAAGGCTGCAACACCTAAGCAAGAGGCATCAGTAACCAAACACTGCCATGAAGACCAAGGAACTCTCCAAACAAGTAAGGGACAATGTTGTTGAGAAGTACAAGTCAGGTTATTAAAACAATAAATAAATATATATATCCAAAACTTTGATGATCCCCAGGAGCACCATCAAATCTATCATGACCACATGGCAAGAACATGGCACAACAGCAAACCTGCCAAGAGATGGCCACCCACCAAAACTCATGGACATTAATCAGAGAGGCAGCATAGAGACCTAAGGTAACCATGGAGAAAATCTGTCAGATTTAACCCCTTAAGGACCCGGGGTTTTTCTGTTTTTGCATTTTCATTTTTTCCTCCTTGCCTTTAAAAAATTTTGAACCAAAAAATCCATATGATGGCTTATTTT
This sequence comes from Hyla sarda, assembly GCF_029499605.1. Classification (NCBI taxonomy): domain Eukaryota; kingdom Metazoa; phylum Chordata; class Amphibia; order Anura; family Hylidae; genus Hyla; species Hyla sarda. The sequence continues at coordinate 132,597,183 of NC_079192.1, read as the reverse complement.
TTGCGCCACCAATTCTACTTTGTAATGACATCAGTCATTTTGCCCAAAAATCTACGGCAAAACGGAAAAATCATTGTGAGACAAAATTGGTGAAAAAAATCGCTGTTTTGTAACTTTTGGGGGCTTCCGTTTCTTCGTAGTACATTTTTCGGTAAAAATGACACCTTATCTTTATTCTGTAGGTCCATACGATTAAAATGATACCCTACTTATATAGGTTTCATTTTGTCGGACTTCTGGAAAAAATAATAACTACATGCAGGAAAATTAATACGTTTAAAATTGTCATCTTCTAACCCCTATAACTTTTATTTTTCCGCGTATGGGGCGGTATGAGGACTCATTTTTTGCGCCATGATCTGAAGTTTTTAGCGGTACCATTTTTGCATTGATAGGACTTATTTTATTATTTTTTCCATTATATAAAAAGTGACAAAAAAAATGCACAATTTTGGAAGTTGGATTTTTTTTTTGCGCGTACGCCATTGACCGTGCGGTTTAATTAACGATATTTTTATAATTCGGACATTTCCGCACGCGGCAATACCATATGTTTATTTTTATTTACACTTTTTTTTATGGGAAAAGGGGGGTGATTCAAACTTTTAATAGGGGAGGTGTTAAATTATCTTCACTTTTTTTTTTTGCAGTGTTATAGCTCCCATAGGGACCTATAACACTGCACACACTGATCTTTTACATTGATCAGTGGTTTCTCATAGGAAACCAGTGATCGATGATTCTGACGCTTGACTGCTCATGCCTGGATCTCAGGCACTGAGCAGTCATTCGATGATCGGACAGCGAGGAGGCAAGTAGAGACCCTCAGGCTGTCATGTAAGCTGTTCGGGATTTCACCGTAGCTATCCCGAACAGCCCACTGAGCTAACCGGCGTGCTTTCACTTTAGAAACAGCGTTCAACTTTGAATGCTGCGTCTAAAGGGTTAATAGTGCGCGACACCACGATCAATGCCATGCGCTATTAGCCACAGGTCCCGGCCGTTGTTAGAGGCCGGGCCCGCCCCGCGTTATAGATCGGGAGCGGACTCATGACGTACAGGTACGTCATGGGTCCTTAATCCTTCCAGTACTTTTTAGCAGTTGTATGCTACAGAGGAAATTCTTTGCTTTATTAATTTATTTTTTGTCTTGTCCACAGTACTTGAAGGATAAAGATTTTTTAATAGAAGTAACTTACAAATCTGTTTAACTTTCTAGTACCAGTTGGTTTAAAAAAAAAAAAAAGTTTTGAGTCCCTAAGGTTAAAGAAGTAGATCTCCAGTATTGAAAAAACTTATCCCCTATCCTAAGGATAATGGTAAGTTTCAGATTGCGGGGGGACCGACGCGCTGGGACCCACGCAATCTCCCGTTCGGGGCCACAGCAGTCTGCGGGAACGGGGCGTGACTACCACCACACGAAGCGGCGGTTGACACTCCTCCTCAATACAAATCTATGGAGAGCAGGAGCGCTGCCTTCGGCAATCTCCGGCTCTGCCATAGCCCTGCGTATCGGTGGTCGACACATGCTATCTGGCCAGAGAGCCGGGGCCCCGTTCTGGTTATCGCCAGTGGTCAGACCCCACGCGATCTGAAACTTATCCTTAGGATAGGGGATACGTTTTTCAATACTGGACTACTTCTTTAAAAACATATGAAGGTTGAGAATTGTAATAGCAAGTAAATAGCAAAGTGTCTTATAATTACGGAGCAATATATTAACCCCTTAACCTGGTTTCGCGGGACTTCCCGCACCAGAACGTACATTTACATCCTGTGTATGACCGTGGGCATCGGAACAGTGCTCGCGTCATACACGGCAGGTTCTGGCTTCTAGCCGCAGCCGGGGACCCGCCCGTAATGGCCGACATCCGCGATTGCGCGGATGTCCGCCATTAACCCCTCAGATGCCATGAACAATACAGATCACGGCATTTGCGGAGATCCGATCATCCAGCATGGTGGCTGGAGGTCCCCTCACCTGGCTCCGGCCGTCTCCTGGGGTCTTCTGCTCTGGTCTGCGATCGAGCAGAAGATCACCGATAACACTGATCAGTGCTGTGTCCTATACATAACACTGAACAGTATTAGCAATCAAAGGATTGCTATAGATAGTCCCCTATGGGGACATAAAAAGTGTAAAATAAAAGTTGAAAAATGTAAAAAAAAAAAAGTGAAAAATCCCCTCCCCCAATAAAAATTAAAATTGTCCATTTTACCCATTTTACACCCAAAAAGCGTAAACATTTTTTTTATAAACATATTTGGTATCGCCGCGTGCGTAAATGTCCGTATTATCAAAATATAATGTTAATTATCCCGTATGGTAAATGGCGTAAATGTAAAAAATTTAAAAAAAAAGTCAAAAAATGCTGCTTGTCATTTTATTTAAAAAATATATATAAAAAATTATCTAAAAGTTTTATATATGCAAATGTGCCATGAATAAAAAGTACAGATGACGGCACAAAAAATGAGCCCTCATACTGCCCTATATATGGAAAAATGAAAAAGTTATAGGTGGTCAAAATAGGACAATTTTAGATTACTGATTTTGTCCAAATATTTTTAGATTTTTTTTTTTTAAGCGGTACAAAAATATAAGTATCTAGCCATGGGTATCATTTTAATCGTATTGACCCACAGAATAAAGAACACCTAATTTTTACCGTAAAGTGTATAGTGTGATAACAAAACCCTCCAAAATGTGCAAAATTGTGGTTTTCATTTAAATTTCCTCCCTAAAAGTTTTTTTGGGGGGGGGGGGTTCGCTGTACATTTTATGGTAAAATGAGAGGTTTCATTACAGAGTACAATTGGTCATGCAAAAAACAAGCCCTAATATGGGTCTGTAGATGGAAATATAAAGGAGTTATGGATTTTAGAAGGCGAGGAGGAAAAAACAAACGCAAAAATAAAATTGGCCTGGTCCTTAAGGTGAAAATGGGCTTGGTCCTTAAGGGGTAAAAGGTTTTGTTTGGTGACAGGTACACTTTAAGTATAAAATCTTAATATCAAGTAGATGAATCCACAACAATTCTGCAGCAAAATTTGAATGTGCCATATGTGGATTTAACGATATACATGAAGAGTGACATCCTCAGTAAAAATTTAGCAAATCTGGGGCATGCTTGTGTTTCTATGCAGGATTATATATCTTTGTGTGAATGGGGTTTTCAAAGCTCGATCCTTTAGTATGATGCAACTGCTACCTCTATACCCCTAGACCTATGTCCCTACCTTCCACATGTGTTGTACTGTACATTCTCCCACATGTTATAGTGGTCTTAGATACCTATTACAAAGAAATAAAAGACCTACCTTATCAAGATTAACTTCACTCTTCTTTACTTCCAGGACCTTTGAGAGATAGCGGCATAATTCAGCATTTGCCTCTCCTTCAGATGGAGGAGCCGCGATTGCAACTCCAACAGCCTCTGCTGTCACATCTATAGTACAAACAACATAGTACTGTCAACTGCAGAAAGAACATGAGTGGGGTGTGCTGGTAAAAATGAGATGAAAAGTATAGTTGTTTTTTTTTTTCACAGAATGGACTCTGGAGGTGCCCACAGGTCCTATTGACTTAAATAGGGTCCATGGGGTGTCCAGTATTTTTCTCTGCTCTACTGCCGTCCTTCCAACAGTTAAACTTCCATTCAACAGTGTGTGGCAGCAATGCGAACGAATTACCACAAAAAGTTGTGCGACAACAACGTGGTCTAAATGCAAGGGTCAAAGCTGTTGTAACTGTGTCCCCCAAAGTCAAGGAGTCCTGATGGTCCTCCTGTTGCATCAAGCCCTTCAAGGCCCTGCTTACAAAGTCTAGGTGCAAAGCAGCACCAGGATGTCGTGTGCAACATCACTTACACTGTTTTGCATTCTGCAGCGCACACCCTGCTCATACCTTTATTAGGTAAGATGTCTGCCAAGTCATTGCCAATATGGTGAGCAAAACCCAGAAGTACCTTTTTCTGAAGATGATGGATAAACTGCTCCCCTCTTACAAGCAGGAAACCCTGTGTGCCAGCTTTACCTTGGACCACAGTGACAGGAGAGCAGGAATTGAGAGGTGGAGGTTTTGTGTACCAGATGTAAGAAAGAGCTGGTAAAATGGCGGATGTGAGGTATTCATCACTAAGGCTTCTTGTTGAAGTCACATCAGACTGCAGTTTGGGTCTGGGTTTTGGGACTGACTGAAGTTTCAGGCCAAAAAAATATATATAAATATCGCTCCCATACTCCAGTTTTGGTGTGTCTGTTGCAGTCCTGAAACTGATCTCACAAGTGTGTGAGCATGGCCAAAGGGCAGCAGAAAGGAGCTGGTCTGAAGCTAGGATCAGCTTATCAGGGAAACTACTACACTGTACCAAAAAAACTGACTATGGAACTATACGTAAAGATGGATGTACTGTATTGTAGGTATTTACCTGTTATAGCATTAAGTTTGGAACCTGGTTTGGCATGTACAGATATTAAAACTGAGCCATTTTTGTCTAGTACAACAGGACCTGTCGGCTGGGCAGCCTTCTCGGACTCCTTCTTCTGGCCTTTTCCCTGTAAGGACAATTACATTAGTGTGCAGAATTTTTTATTTATAGATAATATACAAATACTACTATATCTGGGGCCAAAAAGGACAGTATATGGCCAATACCTCAGAGAGAACTTTCTTATGTCTCTAACAATCCGCCAGTAAACAGCAGCCTTAGGCTCAGTTCACACTACTTTCCTGCCACCCATAATCGTATACTGTAAACAGGAGCAACGGACCCCATTCCCTTCTATTTTTGAATGGAGTCAACTAGTGGCTCTGTTCGGGGCGTATCCACTATTTTAAGCGGCCTCAAAAACAGGGGCTGTCGCGCTTTCAAAATAGTGCATACCTCCCGAAAGGAGTCACTTGGTGCCTCAGTGTCCGCTTTTCCCGTTAATAGGATACATCAGCATTCCGTTTTTGGCGGAAGGCTGACAGTTACGATTAACAGGGTCTGGAATGCAGACCTAGCCTTAGGCAATCTAGTGGCCAAAAGGAAGGTCTGGAGTATGATAGCTGAGTAAGATAACCCCAAACTTAGGGCCATTTATTGCCCGATGCTGTCCAGGCATGCTGGGATTTGTAGTTTTGCAACATCTGGAGGCACTCTGGTTGGGAAACACTGACCTGAACTCACAGGTGACACTTTGCTTCATGAAGTCCACAGTCAGGACAGCACTTGCGGTTATAGTACGGAAGCAAAAATAGAAATTATATTATGGTAGTGTAGAACACGCTAAACTAATGGAAATGTAATAAGAAGACAGCTTTGTGGCTTTGTGCTGCCCTGCAGACACGTAGTTCTGATCTGTTATGATGTAAATTAGGGATCGACCGATATTCATTTTTTAGGGCCGATACCGATAATCTGTGAACTTTCAGGCCAATAGCAGATAAGTTATACCAATATTTCGGTATAAATTATCGGCTCTTTCTCCCATTCCACCCCCGGGCCCGCAGAAGCCGCTGCAGGTCAATGATTTAAAGTGGGCGCTTTAAATCAATGAAATGCAGCGGCTTTTGCGGGGCCAGAGACTGACGCCGCCACCTGCTTCTCTCTCCCTGCCTGTCCTGGCGTCCTCCCTAGTCCAACCACCACTGCTCCCTCCTGCCTATCCTCTGGCCAGAGACCGCCACCGCCTTCTCTCCCCCTGCCGGTCCTAAGTCCAACCACCGCCGCTGCCCCATTGTCTCCCCCATCCCCGGTTTTATAATTACCTGTTCCCGGGGTCCACGCTACTTCTGGCTCCGGCACTGTCACTGTTGTGTTGAGGACGTCACTAGTCATTGCGCAGCGCACAGCAATACTGCAGGACGCCGCAGGAGCCAGAAGTAGCGCGGACCCCGGGAACAGGTAATTATAAAACCGGGGATGGGGGAGGCAATGGGGTAGCGGCGGCGGCATTCTCTGGGCGGGGCATTATCGGCAAGGTAATTGCCGATACCGAAAACATCCATAATCGTGAATAACAGCCGATAAAATCGGTCAAACTGATAATCTGTCGATCCCTAATGTAAATAAGGCTATCTAGTTACATAAAGTAAAGTGGTTCTGCTATAAGTGGGGGGTGCTCATGCCCCAGTACACACTCAGTGTGCCTCCAGCTGTTGCAAAACTACAACTCCCAGGATCCATGGACAGCCAAATGCTGTTGTAGTTCTGAAACAGCTGGAGGCACACTGGTTGGGAAACACTAATCTAGCTGCCCTACTGCTATATGTTGTACATGTGGATATGGTTCAGTTGTAGTGGATATTTTCCGTATATTTTTGCCTTTCTACAACATGTGAACAGGCATTATCATCACCATGGATCCGACAGATAATGGTATAGGACACACCGGGGCCCAGTCTTCTACCTACTATTCCCAATATTCCCAATATCGTCGGCTGTGTCCGAGCATAGTTTTGCTCCAGTTGCTAAGTCGCTAAATGGGGAGCACTGGTGTATAGGAACAGAGAAGAAGATAGGCCGGTAACATACAAGTCCCGGGACTCGAGTAGTAGCTATTCCCGGAGTAGCACAGCGGCAGCAGTCACCTCTTTGCTTTCCTTCCGCGGCATGGTGTGAACTCTCCCTGTACAGGCTGCAGTCACACCGAGAGCCGTGCGGTTTCCCCGGAGCAGCATAGAGTAAGACTCCAGGGGGCGCTGTCCGCCCGCAGCGTCGTCCTTCTGTTCTGTACTGCAGCCGGAGTCTATGGAGGGGGCGGGGCAGGGTGTCACGTGTGCATTCATTCAGACGTCAGTGAGGAAGGGCGTATACCGAGTCCTGCTACTAACGATGAGAAGATTGGTTGCTATGGGAAACCGACTTGTTATGCTGTGCACCAGTTTTCTGTCTCTTTATTTGAGCAGATTTATCATAAGCGGCCATGTCTTTATTACTAGGAAAACAGAGGAGGAATACATTTCCAGGAATAGTCTTTCTCTTTCTAGGGCAATGTTTCCCAACCAGGGTGCAAAACCTTTGGCTGTCCGGGCATGCTGGGAATTGTAGTTTTGCAACAGCTGGAGGCACTCTGGTTGGGAAACACTTCATTAGGGGGTCTTGTGGTGTGCAGCTAAGACCATGTTCACACTGTGTAAAACTACAACTCCCAGCATGCCCAGACTGCTGTTGGCTGTCCAGGTATGTTGGGAGATAGCGACTCCGGTCGGCTCATTTTTGGACCGTGCTGGCTTTGTTGCCAGACTGAAAACCATGGTCTGAAACTGTTAAGTCTGGCAATAAAACTGACAGGTCAAAAATTAGCCGACCAGAGTCACTCACACTCCGGTTGGCTCATTGAAATGAATGGGGTCCGGCAGGCATTTTCATTCCCCCACCGTATTGCACAAAGGCGGTGTGACTGCACCCTTAGTTAGGCGTTTCTATGGTTACTGAAGTACAATTATAAGCATTTCATTAGTTTGTAAACTGTTATTGACAAATACATCACCTTTAGGCAAAGTCTCAATGGGGAACATTTATCAAGGTATTTAGAGCCTTTTATTTGCTTACTCTGAGCAGACAAACGTCTCGTGCGCCTAAGCACTTTTGTGCGACTTTTGTGGGTAAGCAAAAAGTTACAAACAGCCATACCTTAGCAAAATTCAGTTTTTTGCTTTGCAGTGGTCAGGTATTTATGATGTGCAAAAGTCGCACGTAGGCAAAAAAAAAGGTTGCAAACCCCTTACAAAAAGTCTGACCTGGAGTACAAAACTCCTGTATGTGAGCAAATGGAGGCAAAACAGGGGGAAACATTCAGGGAAGCAGGTGGACAAGACGCAGCGGTATGGAGGGGTCGTGCAAGTCCAGCACCTGCGTGCAATCATCTAACACTGTTCTAGTGGTGCCGAGTGTCTCTATGTTAAAGGGGTACTCCGCACCCCTAGACATCTTATTCCCTATCCAAAGGATAGGGGATAAGATGTCAGATCGCGGGGGTCCCGGTGCTGGGGACCCCCAGGATCTCGGCTGCAGCACCCACCTGTACGGCTTTCACCTCACACCGGCAACGCTGGAGGCTTCGGATCCCGACCACAATGGCGGACAAGCGTGACATCATGACTCCACCCCATGTGATGGTACACCCCCCCCCCTCAATGCAAGTCTATGGGAGGTCCGTCACGCCCCCTCCCATAGACTTGCATTGAGGGGGCGTGGTGTCACACGGGGCGGAGTCGTGACATCACGCTCGTCCGCCATTGTGGTCGGGATCCGAAGCCTCCAGCGTTGCCGGTGTGGGGTGAAAGCCGTACAGGTGGGTGCTGCAGCCGAGATCCCGGGGGTCCCCAGCAGCGGGACCCCGGTGATCTGACATCTTATTCCCTATCCTTTGGATTAACATTGTTGACTCTTCTTCTTTTTCAAGACTTCTTTGGATATCAGCTTCTGAGCCAAATCCTGACTGGTGACCCCCCATTCTTACCTAGTCAGTCTTGGATTTTTATCACAATTTCTGTGCTTTTGTTTGCCCACCTGCTTTTTGAGGATTGACCACAGGCTCTCAATGGGATTGAGATCTGGGCGTTTTCTGGCCATGGACTTTGGTATCAATGTTTTGTTCACTGGGTCACTTCCCTTGTTACATTGTACTTTTTTTATGCTGAAAAAAACATTGTTCACTGCCAAATGAAATCATTGAATGAGGCTGAAACTGATTTGAATCCCCACTCAGTATCTAGTCCTATATGTGAAGATGCCTCTCTAGGATGAAATGAGATGTCCAATCACTGTTATCTATGGAAGTATGTGGGAGTCTGGTCATTTGCTTGTTAAATGTATACATTTATTTAATGTTATGTGCCGATAAACCAGTTTTTTCTCCAAAACAGGACCTGACAGAAAATGATAGTGTATTATGTTGGAATTTGAGAGCTCATCATTTGTTACAAAAAAGAAGGTTGCAGCAGCACTCTTGGTCAAAAAGTGGAAGCTCTTGGCGCACTTTTTGATCAAAATGTGTCCCCCATCCACCACGCGGAGGTGGCCTCATTTCCGATGGGACCCTAAAACTCATTTCACTCACCTCTGCTGGGCATAAGGCCTCTGACTAGGTGACATGCTGGATCCACTATCAATTTAAAAACCGAAAAAGTGGAGTGGTGCGCGGCTCATCATTTGCTGTTGCATGTGTGTAATATGTTAAGGCTCTCATTATGTTTTACAGGCAGTTCTGGGGCAGCTTGAGCTAAACAAAGTCTCTGACTCTTCTTCTTGGCCTCTGCTCCCGAGGCTCACAATACACACAGTCTCTGACCTTTCCTACCAGGTCTCAAGTTTCACAAACTGTCTTTTGCTATTAAAGCTTCTTACAGTTCACTTGACTCCTGCTCCAGCAACTATTTAGAGCTCATTTACTCTACGGATATTCTGGGTGGCTCAGAAATGCGCTGCTCAATAGATAACAATGCATTTCAGAGCGTATTCTGCTGAAAGAATGATCGTGCTTCTTTTTTTGGCAGAGTCTGGGGTTCAAAATAAGGTAGTGTGAATGGTGCAGCAGAATCCCATTCAGAACAATTGGAGGCTACTGCACATTTTCCAGGGACAAAATGCTTCAATACAGATCACAGCGTCTGCACAGGGATCTAATTGTCCAAGATGCCAGATGGAGGTCCCCTCACCTTCTCCTGCTGTCATCCCGGGGTCTTTTTCTCTGATCTGCCTTCCAGCATGAAAACAAAACCTTCCACAATTAGCAAACTTGCGATTTTCTTTTCAATTTCCTCACACAAATACACCCTGTTCCAAATGATTATGCAAATTATATTTAAGTGTCACAAAGATTAAATATTTTGTTTTCCAGTTTAACTCATAGATGGCATTGTGTCTCAGGGCTCTTTTGATCACTGAAAACAATCACGGACACCTGTGATAATTAGATTACCAGGTGAGACAATTTAGGGAAAACCTACTAAAGGTGGGTGTTCTATATTATTAAGCAGAAAAGGATCTCTCTGCTGCCAAAAAGAGTGGAATAGTTCAAAGCCTTGGACGAGGTATACATTAGACATTTCACAAAAACTTAAAGGGGTACTCCGCCCCTAGACATCTTATCCCCTATCCAAAGGATAGGGGATAAGATGTCAGATCGCTGGGGTCCCGCTGCTGCAGCACCCCGCTATCATTACTGTGCAGAGCGAGATCGCTCTGCACGTAATGACGGGCAATACAGGGGCCAGAGCATCGTTACGTCACGGCTCCGCCCCTCGTGATGTCACGGCCCGTCCCCGTCAATACAAGTCTATGGGAGGGGGCGTGGCGGTCGTCACGCCCCCTGCCATAGACTTGCATTAAGGGGACGGGCCGTGATGTCGTGAGGGGCGGAGCCATGATGTCACGCTGCTCCGGCCCCTGTATCGCCCGTCATTACGCACAGAGCGAACTCTCTCTGTGCAGTAATGATGGCGGGGTGCCACAGCGGGGATCCCCGGGGTCCCCAGCAGCGGGACCGCGGCGATCTAACATCTTATCCCCTAGATATCCATCTAAATAAGTGCAACTTTTTCACAACTTGGCTTGATAAAGCGGGCTGAGCCGCGAAAGGAGCGCTGCCACGCCTCGGCTGGTCAGTCAGCTTATGCTGACCGCATCTCTCTACCCTTTCCCTCAGCATGTTTTAATGATGTTCTAATAAAGAGGACGTTTTAACTTCACAAGTGGGTAAGTGCAATCTACTTTTTTTCTACTTGCACACTGACTTTCACGACTGTTGCTTTAGAGGATTTTTAGTACATGATGCATTCAAGGATATTTTAGACAGGAAAATGCATTGGTGCTGAATTTATCAATAGTGACTTTTCGCATCGGCTGAAAGTACGCTTAACCCCTTAAGGACGCAGGGTTTTTCAGTTTTTGCATTTTTGTTTTTCCTCCTTACCTTTTAAAAATCATAACCCTTTCAATTTTCCACCTAAAAATCCATATAATGGCTTTGGCTTATTTTTTGCATCACCACTTCTACTTTGCAGTGACAGTTATTCTACCCAAAAATGCACGACGAAACGGAACAAAAATCATTGTGCTACAAAATCGAAGAAAAATACGCCATTTTGTAACTTTTGGGGGCTTACGTTTCTACGCAGTGCATATTTCGGTAAAAATGACACCTTATCTTTATTCTGTAGGTCCATACGGTTAAAATGATACCCTACTTATATCGGTTTGATTTTGTCGCACTTCTGGAAAAAATCATAACTACATTCAGGAAAATTTATACGTTTAAAAATGACCTTCTGACCCCTATAACTTTTTTATTTTTCCACGTACAGGGCGGTATGAGGGCTCATTCTTTGCGCCGTGATCTCAAGTTTTTATTGGTACCATTTTTGTTTTGATCTGGATTTTTGATAACTTTTTATTCATTTTTTAATGGTATAAAAAGTGACCAAAAATACGCTTTTTTTGGACTTTGGAATTTTTTTTACGTGTACACCATTGACCGTGCGGTTTAATTAATTATATATTTTTATAGTTCGGACATTTACGCATGCGGCGATTCCACATATGTTTATTTTTATTTACTGTTTTATTTTTTTAATGGGAAAAGGGGGGTGTTTCAAACTTTTATTATTACGGGTCCCGGCCGTTGATGATCTTAACACTTTTTACTTTTTTATGCAATTTTATAGCTCCCATAGGGACCTATAACACTGCACACACTGATCTTTTACACAGATCACTGGCAAGTATTAACACGCCTGTGATCAGCGTTATCGGCGCTTGACTGCTTCTGCCTGGATCTCAGGCACAGAGCAGTCATTCGCCGATCGGACACCGAGGAGGAAGGTAAGGTCCCTCCCGGTGTCCTGTAAGCTGTTCGGGACGCCGCGATTTCACTGCGGCCGGCCCCGAACAGCCCGACTGAGCAGCCGGGATACTTTCACTTTTGCTTCAGACGCGGCGGTCAGCTTTGATCGCCACGTCTAAAGGGTTAATACAGGGCATCACCGCGATCGGTGATGTCCTGTATTAGCCGCGAGTCCCGGCCGTTGATGGCCGCCGGGACTGACCAGATATATACGTCCTTCGTCGTTAAGGAGTTAAATGTCAGACCATGCTGAAGCAGGTTTAAATACAATCTAAACCGTAGATCCCGAAGTCTGTGCGCAGAATTTATCGAGGGCCGTGTGACTTTTGATAGACAATAGACTGGCCTTATGCTCTGTAAGTTGGTCTATATTGATGTGGGAAATTGACAGCTTTGATTCTCTGCATAGGGGATAAGATGTCTTAGGGCCGGAGTACCCCTTTAAGGATGCTTAATTTTTTGCAAATCTGACCACCTTCACTTTATGCATTAATAACTCTGGGATGCTTTTAATTATGAATTTGATTCAGAGATTGTTTTTTCATTACATATTCTACTTTAATATAGTGTAACATTTTTGTCGATACTTGCATAATTTCTTGGTGAAAAACTCCAAGATTTCATGAAAATTTTGCATTTTTCTAACTTTGAAACTCTCTGCTTGTAAGGAAAATGGAGATACAAAATAAATTATATATTCATTCACATATACAATGGGGGGCATTTACTAAGGGGTTTAGCCATTTTTTTCTGACTATTTTTGGCGCAAAATTGTCGCAATTGCGCCTACCCTATAAATTGTGCGACTTTCCCTAGCAAGAGCTAGAAAGTCAAATTTTTTTTTCCCGCTTAATTTACGCAAGTTTTCAGTTTTGACTTGCAGTGGTCAGGAATTTATTAACTGAGACAGTCGCAGTTGCGCAATAAACTGTCGCAACGGCCGTAAAAATTGACTAAATTTACTCCAGCTCCAACATGGAGCAGGAAAAGCTACTGCCGCCCGGGCCCCGACATACTTTCTCCCCGCTACCCTCACTGCGCTACCGGGGCACTACAGTCACTACAGTGATTTACATCCCACCCCTCTCACCTGCCAGCGCCACACAACTCCCATCTGTCTGCTGTTGCAAGACTACAAGTCCCAGCATGGCCTTACAGTGAGGACACGCTGGGAGTTGTAGTCTTGTAGCAGCGGGAGCTGAGCGGCGCGGGCGGGAGACAAGGGGAGGGGGGGGGGGGGGGTAGCGGGGAGGCCGTGTGAGGAGCCCGGACGGGAGACAAGGGGGGTAGCGGGGAGGCTGTATGAGGAGCCCGGGCGGCTGCACTGTAATGTCAGCCCGGGCTCCTGCCCTGAGAGCCATAGGCTTTGGCTGTCAGGGCATGCTGGGTGTTGTAGTTTTGCAACAGCTGGAGGGCCACAGTTTGCAGACCACTGGTGTGTGGTCTGTAAACTGTAGTCCTCCAGCTGTTGCAAAACTAAACAGCTGAAGGGGACCGGCGAAGAAGTTCACTTACCCTTCCGAGGCTCCAGCGACGATCGCTGGCGGAGATCGTCACACGGCACTGTCGCGCGGCAGTGTCGCGCGGCAGTGTCGTGCAGCGCTGGATCCTACGGAAGCCGGTAAGTTGCGCAAGCTTCCCAACCAGGGTGCCTCCAAATGTTGCAAGACTACAACTCCCAGCATGCCTGGACACCCTTTGGCTGTCCGGGCATGCTGGGAGTTGTAGTTTTGCAACAGCTGGAGGCACCCTTGCTGGGAAACACTGGCCTAAAACAGTGTTTCCCAACCAGGGTGCCTCCAGATGTTGCAAGACTACAACTCCCAGCATGCCTGGACAGCCATTGGCTGTCCGGGCATGCTGGGAGTTGTAGTTTTGCAACAGCTGGAGGCACCCTTGTTGGGAAACACTGGCCTAAAACAGTGTTTCCCAACCAGGGTGCCTCCAGATGTTGCAAGACTACAACTCCCAGCATGCCTAGACAGCCATTGGCTTTCCGGGCATGCTGGGAGTTGTAGTTTTGCAACAGCTGGAGGCACCCTTGTTGGGAAACACTGGCCTAAAACAGTGTTTCCCAACCAGGGTGCCTCCAGATGTTGCAAGACTACAACTCCCAGCATGCCTAGACAGCCATTGGCTGTCCAGGCATGCTGGGAGTTGTAGTTTTGCAACAGCTGGAGGGCCACAGTTTGCAGACCCCTGGTTTGTGGTCTGTAAACTGTAGTCCTCCAGCTGTTGCAAAACTAAACAGCTGAAGGGGACCGGCGAAGAGGTTCACTTACCCTTCCGAGGCTCCAGCGACGATCGCTGTCGGAGATCGTCGCGCGGCAGTGTCGCGCGGCAGTGTCGTGCAGCGCTGGATCCTACGGAAGCCGGTAAGTTGCGCAGGCTTCCCAACCAGGGTGCCTCCAGTTGTTGCAAGACTACAACTCCCAGCATGCCTGGACAGCCTTTGACTGTCCAGGCATGCTGGGGCTTGTAGTTTTGCAACATCTGGAGGCACCCTGGTTGGGAAACACTGTTTTAGGCCAGTGTTTCCCAGCCAGGTTGCCTCCAGATGTTGCAAAACTACAACTCCCAGCATGCCTAGACAGCCTTTGACTGTCCAGGCATGCTGGGACTTGTAGTTTTGCAACATCTGGAGGCACCCTGGTTGGGAAACACTGTTTTAGGCCAGTGTTTCCCAGCCAGGTTGCCTCCAGATGTTGCAAAACTACAACTCCCAGCATGCCTAGACAGCCTTTGACTGTCCAGGCATGCTGGGGCTTGTAGTTTTGCAACATCTGGAGGCACCCTGGTTGGGAAACACTGGCCTAAAACAGTGTTTCCCAACCAGGGTGCCTCCAGATGTTGCAAAACTACAAGTCCCAGGTTGGGAAACACTGTGCCCGGCCTCCGCCCCACCTTACTGTAAGGGCATGCTGGGAGTTGTAGTCCTGCAGCTGGGGGCAGGGGACAAGCTTGTCACATTTATTATCACCTGCTCACACATCTCCTGCACCACACAACTACAACTCCCAGCATGTCCTTACTGTAAGGGCATGCTGGCAGTTGTAGTCGTGCGGGGCGGGAGATGTGTGAGCAGGTGATAATAAATGTACTAACCCATTTTTTTTGTTTTCTTCTCATTTCAGATCCGTTTATCCTGTGGACTCCTTCGGATTCGGTGGACTACTTCGATGACCAGCGTTTTTCTTTGTTTGATTTTAATAAAATGGTTAACGAGGGCTTGTGGGGGAGTGTTTTTTGTAATAAAAATTTTTTAAAACCTGTTGTGTTTTTTTCTTACTTTACTAGACAGGCTTAGTAGTGGAAGCTGTCTTATAGACAGAGTCCATTACTAACCTGGGCTTAGCGCTAGCCACAAAAACAGCTAGCGCTAACCCCCTATTATTACCCCGGTACCCAACGCCACAGGGGTGCCGGGAAGAGCCGGTACCAACAGGCCTGGAGCGTCAAAAATGGCGCTCCTGGGCCTAGGCGGTAACAGGCTGGCGTTATTTAGGCTGGGGAGGGCCAGTAACAATGGTCCTCGCCCACCCTGGGAACGTCAGGCTGTTACTGTTTGGTTGGTATTTGGCTGAGAATGAAAATAGGGGGGACCCTATGCGTTTTTTTTTTTTTAAATAAATAATTAAATATATTAAAAAAACTATTTTATTTCAACCAAATACCAACCAAACAGTAACAGCCTGACGTTACCAGGGTGGGCGAGGACCATTGTTACTGGCCCTCCCCAACCTAAATAACGTCAGCCTGTTACCGCCTAGGCCCAGGAGCGCCATTTTTGACGCTCCGGGCCTGTTGGTACCGGCTCTTCCCGGCACCCCTGTGGTGTTGGGTACCGGGGTAATAATTGGGGGTTAGCGCTAGCTGTTTTTGTGGCTAACGCTAAGCCCGGCTTAGTAATGGACTCAGTCTATAAGACAGCTTCCACTACTAAGCCTGTCTAGTAAAGTAAAATAAAAATAAAACACAACAGGTTTTAAAAAAAATTTATTACAAAAAACACTCCCCCACAAGCCCTCGTTAACCATTTTATTAACATCAAGCAAAGAAAAACGCTGGTCATCGAAGTAGTCCACCGAATCCGAAGGAGTCCACAGGATACACAGATCTGTAGAAGAAGTAACCAAAAAAAAAAAAAGTGTAAGTACATTTAGGGAGAAAAAAACTGTGTTAAAAAAATGTAATAAACACACACACACACACACACACACACACTAAACGCCGTTTACCACTTCTGAGCCATGACTACAATTTACAGTGATCCCTCAACTTACAATGGCCTCAACATACAATAGTTTCAACATACAATGGTCTTTTCTGGACCATCGTAAGTTGAAACCAGACTCAACATACAATGCTACAGACAGTCCAGATCTGTAAAACGTGTCAATGGCTGGAAGAACCAACCAATCAAAATGGGCATTCACTGGTAAAACCCCTGTATTACTGAAGTGTATGCACTGACTGGTATTACATGTTCTGTACACTTTACCTGTATCAGGGTTAGCTGCTCTTTTGGACACCAGGTGAGGGCAACTCCATTACTTGTTTTGGACATTGCCTGTACTGTACAGGACCCCTGAAGAAGCTCCTGTCCTCTACATAGACCAGTGTTTGCCAAGCAGGGTGGCCCCATTTTTTGCAAAACTACAACTCCCAGCATGCCCGGACAGCCTTTGGCTGTCCAGGCATGCTGGGAGTTATAGTTTTGCAACAGCTGGAGGCTCCCTGCTTGGGAAACACTGACATAGACAGTGATTTACAGCTCCCAGCAGATCTTTCTTACTTTTATATGTAAGGATTTGCTTTATCTATATCAGTTATCTACTTATTTTTCTTTGTCACTTTTTCCTATTTTTGGATGACATTTTGGTGCCTTTAGAACCAATTACCCTGTTTCCATAGAGTTATGGTCTCAACATTCAATGGTTTCAACTTACAATGGTTTTCCTGGAACCAATTAATATTGTAACTTGAGGGACCACTGTAGTTATTGAATTATTTAGATGTGGTGAAAAAGCTAAAAAAAACTCAAAAACAAAAGATCCAGAAGGAAACCAGCAGCCAAACCTATTCAGACAGCAGGAAAAAGGAACAGACTATTTTTTCTACTACATGAAGTAAATTTCCCACTTTTGCCTATGTGTGCCAAATTTATTAATGCCGTGCAGCAATTTAGTAAATTTGTCGCACATAGTCAAAAATGAAGTAGAAAAAAACAGGGTAAAAACCAGACTACATAGTAAAAGATTAGTAAATGCCCCCCAATATGTCTACTTTATGGTGGCATCATAAAGTTGGCACGTTGTTACTTTTTGAAGACATTAGAGGGCTTCAAAGTTAAGTAGCAATTTTCAAAATTTTCTCCAAAAATTCAAAATCTTAATTTTTCAGGGGCCAGTTCAGTTTGAACTGGATTTGAGGGGCCTTTCTGTGAGAAATCCCCCATAAATGACCCCGCTATAGAAACTGCACCACTCAAAGTATTCAAAATGACATTCAGAAAGTTTAACCTTTTTTATTTTTTCAAACATATTTTATTGAAATTTTCACTAAAATAACAATGTACAGAAAATAATACACAACATACATACATGCGATGTCTTGCAAGATCACAAAGGCAACATCTCAAGCTTAGCAGAGTAACATTAGAAATTTCACCCTTAACAATCTAAGCCGTTGTAAAGTCAAGATAGAAGTCTGGGGTGGGGGGACAGAAAGGGATACTTGTCATGCTGAAATGAGGAGTATCCATGGCCCTATTTATGATTGAGGCAGGCGTAGGGTTCCCAAGGTATCACCTATAGATTGTAAACAGTACCACTCTGTGAGGCTGAAGGGTCGGACTATGTCAGCTATTTCAGAGGTCGTATAATGGTTAACAATAAAATGTTTCCAATTTGTTAACCTTTAAGTGTTTCACAGGAATAGCAGCAAAGTGGAAGAGAAAACTCAAATTCTAAATTTTTTGCAGTAACATGTTCTTGTAGCCCCATTTTTTTATTTTACAAGGAGTATAAGGAGAAAAAGCCCCCCAAAATTTTTAACCCAATTCCTCTCGAGTATGGAAATACCTCATATGTGGATGTAAAGCGCTCTGCAGGTGCACTACAGGGCTCAGAAGGGAAGGGGCAACTTTAGGATTTTTGAGAGAGAATTTTTGGGGGGGCATGTCGCATTTAGGAAGCCCCCATAGTGCCAGAACAGCAAAAAAAAAAACACCCCTCAAGGAACGTAACAAGGGGTACATTGAGCCCTAACACGTGTTTGATGAGTTTTCATTGAAGTTGGGCGTGAAAATGAAAAATTTGTCACTAAAATGCCCACATTTTTCATTTTTTCACAAGGGGTAATAGGAGAAAAAGCCCCCGAAAATTTGTAACCTCATCTCTTCCCAGTATGGAAATGCCTCATATGTGGACGTAAAGTGCTCGGCCAGCACACTACAATGCTCAAAATAGATGCAGCAAAATTTGGCTTTTGGAGAGAGAATTTTGCTGGAAAGGTTTTTAGGGGGCATGTTGCATCTAGGAAGCCCCCATGGTGGCAGAACAGCAAAAAACACCCCACATGGCAAACTATTTGGGAAAATGCACTCCTCAAGGAACATAACAAGGGGTACAGTGAGCCTTAACACCCCACAGGTGTTTGACACATTTTCATTAAAGTTGTACGTGAAAATTAAAAAAAAAATTACGTTTTCACTAAAATGCTGGTGTTACCCCAAATATGTGAAATACCCCATATGTGGATGTAAAGTGCTCTGTGGAGCGCCATTGGGCTTTTGGAGAGACATAGGGCTGGAATTCAAGTCGGTGGGCCAGGTGCGTTTACAAAGCTCTCATGGTGTCAGAACAGTGGACCCCCTCACATTTGACCCCATTTTGGAAATGACATCCCTCACGGAATGTAATTAGGGGTGCTGTGAGCATTTACAGCCAACTGGTATTTGACAGATTTTTGGAACAGTGGTCTTTGCAAATTAAAAATAAAATTTTTCATTTTCACGAACCACTGTTCCAAAAATCTCTGGTGTAAATGCTCACTGCACCCCTTATTACATTCCAGGAGTGGTTTAGTTTCCAAAATGGGGTCATATGTGGGTGTTTTTTTCTTTAGTGTTTATGTCAAACCCCTGGTACGATCAGCCACCCATGTGGAAATCCCGAATTTAGGCCTCAAATGTTGTCCGCCCTGAGAGCAATTTACACCCACATATGGGGTATTTCCATACTCGGGAGAAATTGCGTTACTTTTTCTCCTTTTTACATCTTGTGAAAAGGAAAAATTAAGGAAAAACCCAGCATGTTAGTGTAAAATTATTATTTTTTAAATGAACATGCTGGTGTAGCCCCATTTTTTTCATTTTCATGGTGGTAAAAGGGAAAAAAAAGGCCCCCAAAATGTGTAACACAATTTCTCCCGAGTATGGAAATACCCCATATGTGGCCCTAAACCAGTGTTTCCCAACCTTTTTCAGGTCGGGGCACACCTTGAAAAAAATTATTTCCGAGGGGCACCGCTACTGACGTTGACGGGCAAAAAAAAAAAAGGGGGGGGGGGGAACGTTAAAAAAGGCAATGCACTATATCTATTTATCAGTGGGTATGTAGTTTAAAGTGCTGCTTTATACAGCAACTCACCAATGATGTCTTCTCTAATTTGCTTTTGTTGCCTTCTCTTCTCCATCTGGTCTGCGCCATCATCACGATTTCCTCCACACACAATTCTACACCGTTAAACCTACAAAACAAACCTCTTAGGCTCCACATGGGTTACAAAGGGGTGTAGAGGAGTGTGCATGAATGAAAGAGGGGTGTAGAGGAGTGTACATGGGTGACAGAGGGGTGTAGAGGAGTGTACATGGGTGACAGAGGGGTGTACATGAGAGACAGAGGGGTGTACATGGGTGACAGAGGGGTGTAGAGTAGTGTACATGGGTGACAGAGGGGTGTAGAGTAGTGTACATGGGTGACAGAGGGGTGTAGAGTAGTGTACATGGGTGACAAAGGGGTGTAGAGGAGTGTACATGGGTGACAGAGGGGTGTAGAGGAGTGTACATGGGTGACGGGTGTAGGAGTGTTCAGAGGGGTGTAGAGGAGTGTACATGGGTGACAGATGGGTGTAGAGGAGTGTTCAGAGGGGAGTAGAGGAGTGTACATGGGTGACAGAGGGGAGTAGAGGAGTGTACATGGGTGACGGGGGGGGGGGGGGTGGACATGGGTGATGGGAGGGGGGGTGGACATTGGTGACAAGGGGGGTTTGGACAGGGTTGAGAAGGGGTAACAGAGGGGTGCTTAAGCAAGCCGGCCCGCGCAACTTGCAGATTCACGGCAGGCACGGGAGTCCGGCGCAGATGCAACCCCAGGGCACCATTTTCGGCTCGCAGCGGACGCAGCAGGGGGAGGGGGACGCTGCATGCACATTGCACACGCAGGCTTTCCTTCCCCCCCTATGCGCCGTCAGTCTAAGCGCGCAGGCTGGGGCGGGACCTAAAAAAAAAAAAATAATAATAATAATAAAATAAAAAAATCACAGTAAAATCCCGCAGCGCCACGAGCAGTGCAAAACGGCACACATGTGTGCCGCGGCACCACGGTTGGAAATCACTGCCCTAAAATGTTGCCTTGAAATACTACAGGGCTCTGGAGTAAGAGAGTGCCATTTCCGTGCGGACATTCCACCGACAGCAGAGCACTGGCAGAACATGCCGGCGCTATGAGTGCTGGGAAGTGCAATGTCTCATAGACGGCAATGCACTTCTGTGTGGACTCCACAGAAAGAATAAACATGTCTATGCTTACTGCGGACTCCGGAATTGGTATTTCTGCTGCAGAAACATGTGCAGCGGAAATTCTGCCGTGTGCACAATAAAGCATCGGGGTGCGTGGTTGCAAAAGTTTGTTTGAGCCGCCATCAAATTGACAAAGTCCTAACTGAAAAAAAACGTAAAGTCCATTTCAGTGAGCACTGTGGGGTCAATTTAGATTTCTGGGTGGCCAACAAGCCTAGAGATCAGTGGCTTATATAGGTGATCCCACCTGGAATGGGGTCTAGGCGGAGTCACCTATATGGAGGGGACACTGGGAATTGTATAAGGGACAAGGTCACTAGTATGGGGGACCTCTACTGTTATTGCCCTGCAGCGCCACCTTCTGGGGGGCTCATCACTGGATGATGATGGGGGAGGAGAAGGAAATCTGGGGTCCTCTCCCTCATTGGCAGTCTATGTGTCGGAGACAAGCGCCTCCTCCACCGAAAAGTCTTTGGGGTATTTATACTTTATGGGGGGGGGGGGGGGGGGTGTTGTAAGTGTGTAAATGTAGTGTTTTTTTTTTATTTATTTAAGGGTGTAGTGTAGGGAGTTTTACGTTTACTGTGGGCTTTTTGCACTTTTTAGGGAGCGTATGTGGTCCGTGCCAACAGTGACTGTTCTGCGCTGTGCGGCCGGACCGTAATCCATGTTCAGACTGTGCTGATTGCTGATCAGTGATTTATTACTGATCAGCACTTTTTTTGGGTGCAGGTTTTTTTAGCGCTTTTTTTTTTTTTAGGTGTTTGTGGTCCATGCTACCAGTTCTGCACTGTATGGCAGGACTGCAAACTCCCCCTGAAAAAGAAGCAAAAAATAAATAAAAAATGCCTGTACCCCAAAAAAGTGCTGATCAGTAATAATTCTTACTGATCAGGAATCAGCGCACATGGGGTCTGCGCATGGGGTCTGGTCCGGCCGCAGAATAGTCGCTGGTGGAACGGACTGCATACGCCCCCTAAAAAAGTGCATAAAAAAACCCTGTACTCCATAAAAAGCTAGGGGCAGAAAGCAGGCCAGTGGTCGCCAAGGTGTGGCCCTCCAGATGTTGCAAAACTACAACTCCCAGCATGCCTGGACAGTTGTTAGCTGGCTGGGCATGCTGTGAGTTGTAGTTTTCCAACATATGGATGGCCACAGTTTAGAGACCACTGCACAATGGTCTCCAAACTGAGGTCCTCCAGATGTTGTAAAACTACAACTCCCAGCATGCCCATACAGGCATTGGTTGTCTGGACATGCTGGGAGTCGTAGTTTTCCAGCATATGGATTTCCATAGTTTAGAGACCACTACACAGTGGTCTCCAAACTGTGGTCCTCCAGATGTTGCAAAACTACAACTCACAGCATGCTCAGACTGTCTGGACATGCTGGGAGTTGCAGTTTTGCAAATTGTAAGGGGGAAGCACTCACCCGCCGCATCATCGCCGCTGGCCGGACCTCAAGACACCTGCTGCTCTTGCCACCGGACCTCCGGACACCCGTCCACACCCGCTCACCTCCCAATCCCGCCGCACACCTGCCGATTCCGCCGCACATGCACACTCGATTGCTGATCGGGTTAATCAAATGGGGTCCCTGGGTGTCAGGCGGGAGTGGTCTCCGACCAGACACCCTGGGACTTTAGCTAATTAACCCGATCATTGCTGCGGGAGTGCGTATTTACCGAATGCTGTATACACATATATATATGGCAGAATGCGCAAAGGTATCGCATCATCCGCCATATATTTACAACGTTTTTCGGGGAGGGGTTAAAATGTAACATGACCTGTTAAAATGTTCAAAAAGTAAAAATATTGTAAAAAATTCGATTGAAATAGCTTTTGGTTTCAGTAAATATGCTGCAAATACAACAAATGACAATTTTCAGTTCTTTACAACCTATAAAGTGTTTTGAAACTTACTGTGCGTAATAATTTAGAACAGTGCATTGTAAGTTTTTTATGTTTAAAAAAAATTATCATTAGGAGGTTTGTTCAATAAAATTTGAATTGTACTCTTAATAGTTGATAACATGCGAATTATGTTGAATGTTATTTACATCAATTATTTAGGTAAATGAGAAAAAATATAATTTGCATAATAATTTAGAACAGGGTGTAATATATATATTTTTTTTTGTTTTGCCGTACATTTTATGGTAAAATAAGTGATGCTGCAAAGCACAATTGGACCCACATATGGGTCTGTGGATGTAAATATAAAAGTTGTGGTTTATAGAAGGCGAGGGGGGAGGGAACAAAAATGTAAAAATAAAACTGACTGTGTCCTTAAGGCCAAAATGGGCTACTAGGGGTACTCCGCCCCTAGCATCTTATGATGTCAGATCGCCGGGGTCCCGCTGCTGGGGACCCCCTAGATCTCCGCTGCGGCACCCCGCTATCATTACTGCACAGAGCACACTTGCTCCGTGCGTAAAGACGGGCAATACAGGGGCCGGAGCATCGTTATGTCATGGCTCCGCCCCTTGTGACGTCACGGTCCGCCCCCTCAATACAAGTCTATGGGAGGGGGCATGGCAGCCATCACGCCCCCTCCCATTGACTTACATTAAGGGGGTGGGCCGTGACATTACAAGGGGGTGGAGCCATGACGTAAAGATGCTCTGGCCCCTGTATCTCTGGTCATTACGCACAGAGCGAGTCTGCTCTGTGCAGTAATGATAGCGGGGTGCTGCAGCGGAGATCCCGGGGGTCCTCAGCAGTGGGACCATGGCGATCTGACATCTTATCCCCTATACTTTGGATAGGGGATAAGATGCCTAGGGGTGGAGTACCCCTTTAAGGGGTTAACTGCACAGAAACTGCAACCAAATACATACACCATACATTTAATGTAAACTATACAGTTTGCACAGCAATCACAGTTCGGGAAAGCATATCACTATGTTTGAAACAGTTTTTATTTTAGTTTTTTAAGCTAACAAGAGAAATCTGAAACTGAAAGTTATTAATCCAGCACCAAATGCAGAAAGATAACAATCTTACAAAAGCAAGACATAAACAGTGTATCACAAAAAACAGATCTACTTAGGCTAGGTTTATACTACAGAATTTCTGGATATAAATATTCCGGACGGAGATTGCGAGGAAAGCCGACGGCTGACATTAAATGGGCACTGTCACCAACTTTATTTTTTAATATGTTGTAGTACTTATGTACTACAACATATCTCTAATATATTGTCATTATTTTTTTTATTTTTTATTATCAGGGTGAAATTTACGTTTAAAAAACGGCCACTAGGGGTCACCCTCCTAGTGGCCGGCTGCAGCCTGGCATGACGTCACGCCTGAAAAAGGACTGATTTTGGCCTGGCAATCAGTCCTTTTTCATTTAGGCTGCTCTCGCTCCCTGCCTGTCAATCAGACAGGCGTGAGTGAGCGCATTGGCTCCCCGGCCACTGGCTGGGAGGCCACTCCTCCCGCACATGTCGTCGCCACTGCCGCTGTCTCTGCACGCCCGCTGCCAGACTCTGCAGGTATCAGAACGGAGGGAACGGGGTATGCGGGGCAGGGGGTTTGTGATGGAGGGAACGGGATATGCGGGCGGGCGGAGGGGGGTTTGTGATGGAGGGAACGGGGTATGAGGGTTTGAAGGAGGGAAGGGGCTAGCGCCGTAGCACCGCATGGCACTAACTTATAGTTTATTTACACAGGGTGCCTCCAGCTGTTTCACTACTACAACTCCCAGCATGCCCTGACAGCCAATAGATGTCAGGGCAAGCTGGGAGTTGTAGTGGTGAAACAGTTGGAGGCACCCTGTGTAGATAAACTAAGGGCGGAAGTGTTGTCCCCAGCAGGCATCAGTGACGTGGTGACTGCTGGGGAAGTCTGCCTGGTAGCTAGCACACAACCAGGCAGATAAAAAGTTATTTTTAATATAATAAAAAGAAAAATTTAAAGCA
Source organism: Hyla sarda (assembly GCF_029499605.1). Lineage (NCBI taxonomy): Eukaryota > Metazoa > Chordata > Amphibia > Anura > Hylidae > Hyla > Hyla sarda. The sequence continues at coordinate 132,572,617 of NC_079192.1, read as the reverse complement.
GGGAGGGGGTTGGGGATAGATGGGCAATAGGCAGGGATAGAAGAAAAAAAAATATAGGATGGTGGGAGCTACCCTTTAACTGAATCAGTGGGCGATAGGACAACATGGACACTGTCGTCCCGTTAGACGAACAAGATCATTATTTTGGAAGATGAATTTCCGTGGTGGAAAACTCCACCGTGGAATTTCTGTCATGTGCACTGTCCAGTGAAATATTATTGACAGCAATTGGAATTTTATTCGGAAAATCTGGAGTGTGAACCTAGCCTTATTATCTACTCCATATGGTGGCTCTTTCAGATGAACAATTAACACTCCAAAAACAATAATTAGTATTATAGTAAATAGCTAAAGGTGTTATCCCAGGATTATAAATTATTACCAATCCACAGGATAGCTGGCATATCAGAGGTGGTCTGACGGATAGAACTCCCACCAATAACAGCAACTAAGGTCAACTGTACTCCAAGTGATGGAGTGGCAGCACCAGTCCATTCACTGTCTATGGGACTTCCAAACATCGAGTTCAGTGTTTTGTAATGTTTAGAAGTCTCATAGAAAGTAAACAGACCAGTGGCTAAGCAGGGGCGCTGTTGCTCCATTCACTTGGGGGACATTTGACCTCCATTCTAGTGATTGGTGGGTTAAGAATAGTTGGGATAATCTCATCATAGATGTTATGGCTTTTGGGGTATTAAGAGCCAAGGGTCCCAAATTTCAAAGAAACAATTTACTGTCCTACCAACAACATGTTATTTTATACATGGGCAAATCTGCATCAAATATTTACATCCATTAAAAACCTCATTGTGGGTTTTCAGTTTAGGATGGACTTTAAATGAGTAATCTGGTGGGAAAAAAATGTTTATAAATCAACTGGTGCCAGAAAGTTAACCAGATTTGTAAACTACCTCTATTTAAAGGGGTACTCCGCCCCTAGACATCTTATCCCCTATCCAAAGGATAGAGGATAAGATGTCAGATCGCTGGGGTCCCGCTGCTGGGGACCCCGGGGATCGCTGCTGCAGCACCCCGCTATCATTACTGCGCAGAGCGAGAGCACTCTGCACGTAATGACGGGCAATACAGGGGCCAAAGCATCATTACGTCACGGCTCCGCCCCTCATGATGTCACGGCTCGCCCCCGTCAATACAAGTCTATGGGAGGGGGATGTGGCGGTCGTCACGCCCCCTGCCATAGACTTGCATTAAGGGGACGGGCCATGATGTCATGAGGGGCGGAGCCATGATGTCCCCTCCCATAGACTTGCAGTGAAGGGGCGTGGCAGTGACGTCACGACCCCGCAGCCAACATTCAGTGTTCGGAACTAAATGTTCTGAACGCTGAGGCAGTGGAGTACCCCTTTAAATCACCTAAAATACAGTGGGCTTCATGAATTCAAAAAGGGGAAGACAAATTTGGGAATAGTTGCCCAAAACAACCAATCTGTTTCCAGATTTTACTTTTCCCAGAGCATGTTAGCTGTAATTTGATCGGTTGCTTTGTACACTTTGTCTCTTTTTGTCTGTACTAGTCGTTATATATGAGGCCCAGTGTGTGTACTGTATATGCATTACAAGAGAATACGTGGCTTCAGGCTTATTTATAGCCTAGTAAGCAATGGCCAGTTCAAATACCTCTGGGCAATAGACGGTAATAATAACTACTACCAAACATGTCCAGAAATAAACTAGCACATTTCTCCTGCAAGCTATGCAGCCATTTTGTCACATGTTGATCACATGACTTCAATTACAATGACAATTATCCTGTAACAGCTATTGTCTGTACATTAAAGTGCGGGAAATGTGTGAGAGAAATATTTTGTAGTACAGTATGTTAAAAAAAAAAAAAAAAAAAAGATGAAGGGAAAGGTACTTCTTTAAAAATATTGCGTTTACCCTAAGTACCATATTCTGAATCTACTTTACACATCAGTACAAAGCAGTGAAATAAGATATTTGTAAAGTTACATAACTGTAAACTGAGGAATTTTTCAGCCCATAGACTTAATGTGGCCATCAGGGACGTGCACACATAGGAGTGAAAGGGGGCTGGAGCCCCTGCCCTTTTCCTCATCTGCCCCTCTAGTGCCCTCACAAAAGGAGCTGCAGACTCAGGGTGACAGGAGCAGTAAAATTATCTTTTGCTGGGGAGATTTGAATGTGGTTTAATGGAGGGTGCTGTGCCCTCCCTGCAGGAAGGGGGCGCCACTTACCCTGTCATTATCTGCCATTTCTCTTCTCCTCTCCACATGGAGGAGACAGGAGCAGAGGAGGCAGAGAGAAGTCCCGCCAACAGCATTTCCGGCCAAGAATCTCCAGCCTGTGCAGAGAGGCATGGGGCCCTTACTGTAAGTGATTGTGTATTTATGTGAGTGATTGTATGTCAGTTTGTGTGTCTGTATGATGTATCTATATGGGTGTGTGTGTGCACCTCTATGTATGTGCCTGTCCAGAGGGGGATGGGGCCTTACTGTTAGCATGTAAGCAATTCTGTGTATATATGTGAACAAATGTATGTCAGTGTGTGTGTCTGTGTGTGAGCAAGGGAATCTATGTATGTGTATATATGTGAGCAAGGGAATCTATGTATGTGTATATATATGTGAGCAAGGGAATCTATGTATGTGTATATATGTGAGCAAGGGAATATATGTATGTGTATATATATGTGAGCAAGGGAATCTATGTATGTGTATATATATGTGAGCAAGGGAATCTGTGTATGTGTATATATATGTGAGCAAGGGAATCTATGTATGTGTATATATGTGAGCAAGGGAATTTATGTATGTGTATATATGTGAGCAAGGGAATTTATGTATGTGTATATATGTGAGCAAGGGAATCTATGTATGTGTATATATATGTGAGCAAGGGAATCTATGTATGTGTATATATATGTGAGCAAGGGAATCTATGTATGTGTATATATATGTGAGCAAGGGAATCTATGTATGTGTATATATATGTGAGCAAGGGAATCTATGTATGTGTATATATATGTGAGCAAGGGAATCTATGTATGTGTATATATATGTGAGCAAGGGAATCTATGTATGTGTGTATATATGTGAGCAAGGGAATCTATGTATGTGTATATATGTGAGCAAGGGAATCTATGTATGTGTATATATGTCAGCAAGGGAATCTATGTATGTGTATATATGTGAACAAATGTATGTCAGTGTGTGTGTCTGTGTGTGAGCAAGTGAATCTATGTATGTGTATATATGTGAGCAAGGGAATCTATGTATGTGTATATATATGTGAGCAAGGGAATCTATGTATGTGTATATATATGTGAGCAAGGGAATCTATGTATGTGTGTCTGTGTGTGAGCAAGGGAATCTATGTATGTGTATATATGTGAGCAAGGGAATCTATGTATGTGTATATATGTGAGCAAGGGAATCTATGTATGTGTATATATATGTGAGCAAGGGAATCTATGTATGTGTATATATATGTGAGCAAGGGAATCTATGTATGTGTATATATGTGAGCAAGGGAATCTATGTATGTGTATATATCTGAGCATGGGAATCTATGTATGTGTATATATATATGTGAGCATGGGAATCTATGTATGTGTATATATGTGAGCAAGGGAATCTATGTATGTGTATATGTGAGCAAGGGAATCTATGTATGTGTATATATGTGAGCAAGGGAATCTATGTATGTGTATATATATGTGAGCAAGGGAATCTATGTATGTGTATATATATATGTGAGCATGGGAATCTATGTATGTGTATATATGTGAGCAAGGGAATCTATGTATGTGTATATGTGAGCAAGGGAATCTATGTATGTGTATATATGTGAGCAAGGGAATCTATGTATGTGTATATATATGTGAGCAAGGGAATCTATGTATGTGTATATATATGTGAGCAAGGGAATCTATGTATGTGTATATGTGAGCAAGGGAATCTATGTATGTGTATATATGTGAGCAAGGGAATCTATGTATGTGTATATATGTGAGCAAGGGAATCTATGTATGTGTGTCTGTGTGTGAGCAAGGGAATCTATGTATGTGTGTCTGTGTGTGAGCAAGGGAATCTATGTATGTGTATATATATGTGAGCAAGGGAATCTATGTATGTGTATATGTGAGCAAGGGAATCTATGTATGTGTATATGTGTGAGCAAGGGAATCTATGTATGTGTATATATGTGAGCATGGGAATCTATGTATGTGTATATGTGTGAGCAAGGGAATCTATGTATGTATATATATGTGAGCAAGGGAATCTATGTATGTGTATATATGTGAGCATGGGAATCTATGTATGTGTATATATGTGAGCAAGGGAATCTATGTATGTGTATATATATGTGAGCAAGGGAATCTATGTATGTGTATATGTGAGCAAGGGAATCTATGTATGTGTATATGTGTGAGCAAGGGAATCTATGTATGTGTATATGTGAGCAAGGGAATCTATGTATGTGTATATATGTGAGCATGGGAATCTATGTATGTGTATATGTGTGAGCAAGGGAATCTATGTATGTGTATATATATATGTGAGCATGGGAATCTATGTATGTGTATATATGTGAGCATGGGAATCTATGTATGTGTATATATGTGAGCATGGGAATCTATGTATGTGTATATATGTGAGCAAGGGAATCTATGTATGTGTATATATCTGAGCATGGGAATCTATGTATGTGTATATGTGTGAGCAAGGGAATCTATGTATGTGTATATATGTGAGCAAGGGAATCTATGTATGTGTATATATGTGAGCATGGGAATCTATGTATGTGTATATATGTGAGCAAGGGAATCTATGTATGTGTATATATGTGAGCAAGGGAATCTATGTATGTGTATATATATGTGAGCAAGGGAATCTATGTATGTGTATATGTGAGCAAGGGAATCTATGTATGTGTATATGTGAGCAAGGGAATCTATGTATGTGTATATATATGTGAGCAAGGGAATCTATGTATGTGTATATATATGTGAGCAAGGGAATCTATGTATGTGTATATGTGAGCAAGGGAATCTATGTACCGTATATACTCGAGTATAAGCCGAGTTTTTCAGCACGATTTTTCGTGCTGAAAACACCCCCCTCGGCTTATACTCGAGTGAACTCCCCCACCCGCAGTGGTCTTCAACCTGCGGACCTCCAGAGGTTTCAAAACTACAACTCCCAGCAAGCCCGGGCAGCCATCGGCTGTCCGGGCTTGCTGGGAGTTGTAGTTTTGAAACCTCCGGAGGTCCGCAGGTTGAAGACCACTGCGGCCTTCAACATCATCCAGCCCCCTCTCACCCCCTTTAGTTCTGAGTACTCACCTCCGCTCGGCGCTGGTCCGGTCCTGCAGGACTGTCCGGTGAGGAGGTGGTCCGGTGGGATACTGGTTCCGGGCTGCTATCTTCACCGGGGAGGCCTCTTCTAAGCGCTTCGGGCCCGGCCTCAGAATAGTCACGTTGCCGTGACAACGACGCAGAGGTGCGTTCATTGCCAACGTACTTCTGCGTCATTGTCAAGGCAACGCCTCTATTCCGGGCCGGAAGCGCGGAGAAGAGGCGCCCCCGGTGAAGATAGCAGCCCGGACCACCTCCTCACCGGACAGCCCTGCAGGACCGGACCAGCGCCGAGCGGAGGTGAGTACTCAGAACTAAAGGGGGTGAGAGGGGGCTGGATGATGTTGAAGGCCGCAGTGGTCTTCAACCTGCGGACCTCCGGAGGTTTCAAAACTACAACTCCCAGCAAGCCCGGACAGCCGATGGCTGCCCGGGCTTGCTGGGAGTTGTAGTTTTGAAACCTCTGGAGGTCCGCAGGTTGAAGACCACTGAGGGCGAATGATGAGAAGAGGATGATGAAGGGGGGGTGTGGGGATGATAAAGGGGGGTGGGGATGATGAAGGGGGGGGTGTGGGATGATTACAAGGGGATGATGAAGGGGGGATGTGTGGGATGATAAGGGGATGATGAAGGGGGGATGTGCGGGATGATAAGGGGATGATGAAGGGGGGATGTGCGGGATGATAAGGGGATGATGAAGGGGGGATGTGCGGGATGATAAGGGGATGATGAAGGGGGGATGTGTGGGATGATGACAAGGGGATGATGAAGGGGGGATGTGTGGGATGATAAGGGGATGATGAAGGGGGGATGTGTGGGATGATGACAAGGGGATGATGATGAGGATGTTAATGACGGGTCTGGATGATGACAGGGGGGGATGAGGTATTTCCCACCCTAGGCTTATACTCGAGTCAATAACTTTTCCTGGGATTTTGGGTTGAAATTAGGGGTCTCGGCTTATACTCGGGTCGGCTTATACTCGAGTATATACGGTATGTGTATATATATGTGAGCAAGGGAATCTATGTATGTGTATATTTGTGAGCAAGGGAATCTATGTATGTGTGTGATTGAGATATATATATATATATATATATATATATATAAGCAAGTGAATCTTTGTATGTGTGTATATATCTGTTAGTGAATGTATGTGTGTACCTGTATGTATGATGTGCCTGTTGGCTATATCTGTTTGTATATATTCCATATTATTATATGTGTGTCTGTGTATTTATGTTTCTTAATGTATATTTGGGCCTGTATGTATGTGTCAAAGTGTCTCTTTGTATGTGTGTATATTACCTGTGTACTGTATGTGCTTTTATGTTATGTGCTTGTATGTAATGTATGAAGCACATTATTAGGGAATTATTAGAGAAATGGAAGCACAATTATGTAGGGAATTAATCGAGAAATGAAAGCATAGTATATAGGGAATTAATCGAGAAATGAAAGCATAGTATATAGGGAATTAATAGAGAAATGAAAGCATAGTATATAGGGAATTAATAGAGAAATGAAAGCATAGTATATAGGGAAGTAATAGAGAAATGAAAGCATAGTATACAGGGAATTAATAGAGAAATGAAAGCATAGTATATAGGGAAGTAATAGAGAAATGAAAGCATAGTATATAGGGAATTAATAGAGAAATGAAAGCATAGTATATATGGAATTAATAGAGAAATGAAAGCATAGTATATAGGGAATTAATAGAGAAATGAAAGCATAGTATATAGGGAATTAATAGAGAAATGAAAGCATAGTATATAGGGAAGTAATAGAGAAATGAAAGCATAGTATACAGGGAATTAATAGAGAAATGAAAGCATAGTATATAGGGAAGTAATAGAGAAATGAAAGCATAGTATACAGGGAATTAATAGAGAAATGAAAGCATAGTATATAGGGAAGTAATAGAGAAATGAAAGCACAGTATATAGGGAATTTATGGAAGCACAGTATATAGGGAATTTATGGAAGCACAGTATATAGGGAATTTATGGAAGCACAGTATATAGGGAATTAATAGAGAAATGAAAGCACAGTATATAGGGAATTTATGGAAGCACAGTATATAGGGAATTAATAGAAGAATGGAAGCATAGTATATAGGGAATGAATTGAGAAATGAAAGCACAGTATATAGGGAATTAGTAGATGAATGGTGGCACAGTATATAGGGAATTAATAGATGAATGGTGGCACAGTATATAGGGAATTAATAGATGAATAGTGGCACAGTATATAGGGAATTAATAGATGAATAGTGGCACAGTATATAGGGAATTAATAGATGAATGGTGGCACAGTATATAGGGAATTAATAGATGAATAGTGGCACAGTATATAGGGAATTAATAGATGAATAGTGGCACAGTATATAGGGAATTAATAGATGAATGGTAGCACAGTATATAGAGAATTAATAGATGAATCGTGGCACAGTATATAGGGAATTAATAGATGAATGGTGGCACAGTATATAGGGAATTAATAGATGAATAGTGGCACAGTATATAGGGAATTAATAGATGAATAGTGGCACAGTATATAGGGAATTAATAGATGAATGGTGGCACAGTATATAGGGAATTAATAGATGAATAGTGGCACAGTATATAGGGAATTAATAGATGAATAGTGGCACAGTATATAGGGAATTAATAGATGAATGGTAGCACAGTATATAGAGAATTAATAGATGAATCGTGGCACAGTATATAGGGAATTAATAGATGAATGGTGGCACAGTATATAGTTCATTAAGGGGGTACGGTATACAATTAAAGGGAAACTGACAGGGTGTTTTCTTGCACTTAACTCTATACACTAGGTTACAGTGCAGGAGAGCAGGAGAAAGATAATGTTATACTTACTAAAATTGGTCTACCCATTTTCTAGGTATTGCCCCACATTGCTAGTATGCAAATTCAGTCTTGTGCGCAATGGAGGTGGAGCTTCCCTGCCTCCATCCTGTATGCTGTGCTATGCCCGGCTGTCTTTTCATAATTATAATTCTTCATTCTCACATTTTGTTTTTTTTTGCCAATTCTTGTATATTGTAGCATGTAAGCATATATTTGTGTGGTGTTCATCTCTTTAGTGTAAGAACCAGAGCTGTGTGGAGATTCCTGCATAAGGTGGGTGCTGGGTGATTGGTGCTGGGTGATGGGTTCTGTCATATAGAGGTCAGACCGGGGGCAAATATAGGGGGAGATTTATTAAAACATTTGCAGAGGAAAATCCTTCTGCAAAATGAATGCAGCGATCTGATTGGTTGCTATGGGCGACTGCAACGCTCTTTCTCTGCACTGGTTTTGATGAATCTCCTCTGTAATACAGTATATTATAGGGCAGCTGTCACATGTTTTCTGTAAATAAGACTGACAGCACAGCCAAAGTGTATATACACATGGCAGACCTCAGAGAAAATGTTCTTGACTTTATTTTACAAAAACACCAACCTTTTATGGGGGCTAGGAATGTCAAGGGGGCCTGGCCGGGAGTCCACTGTGTCCCTGGGCCGCAGCACATCTCCCCTGTGACGTCACTTTGCTTTCTGCAGAGCATTCCCATTAAGTCTGGCAGACGTTTCATACATTTTGAGAAGTGTCCTCTTTTTTTTTTTTTTTTTTTTTTTTACTTGAGCCCCTGCCCTCCTAAATGTCTGTGCACGTCCCTGGTGGCATGTACGTTTAATAAAAGTTGTATAAACTTCCTGAATTTAGGGGATTGACTAATAAATGTTTGGGGATTGATTAACAAATGTGCCTCTCAAACATTCCCTCAAGGCAGAGATCTTTTGTGTGTGTAAAGGTTCTTTACATCGACATGTATGGCATATCCACAGAATAGGTCATTAAAGGGGTTATCCAGGAAAAAACTTTTTTTTTTTATATATCAACTGGCTCCAGAAAGTTAAACAGATTTGTAAATTACTTACTAAAATCCTTTCAGTACTTATGAGCTGCTGAAGTTGAGTTGTTCTTTTCTGTCTAAGTGCTCTCTGATGACACGTGTCTCGGGAACCGCCCAATTTAGAAGCAAATCCCCATAGCAAACCTCTTCTACTGTGTGCAGTTCCCGAGACAAGCAGAGATGTCAGCAGAGAGCACTGTTGCCAGACAGAAAACAATAACTCAACTTCAGCAGCTGATAATTATTGAAAGGATTAAGATTTTTTTTTACAAATCTGTTTAACTTTCTGGAGCCAGTTGATATATAAAAAAGGAATACCCCTTTAAGATCTGATAGTGGAGTATATGGAGTGAGGAAAAAACTACTCACTGTATTCCATTTGCAAATCGGTGCTTGTGGGGGAGCTGTTGTACCAAGTTATTTCCAAAACACAATAAAACAGGTTGGCAGACAACGCGTTTCGCGAGGGAACCCTTGCTTTGTCAGGTCTGAGATACTGTACAGATAACATTCCTTTTATATCTACAATGTTTCAAAAAAGTGTGGGAGAAAACCCGGAGCTGTGACGTCACTCGCAGGCCGGAAATGATCCGTAGTACTTTGACATATCTGTAAACAAATAAATAAATTAATAAAACCCTGCTTGCTATATTCAAATATTGTTAAAAGCATTAAGTATCCACACAAAAGATCAGTGGCGTTGCTAGGGTTGGTGTCACCCGATGCGGTAGAAAATGGTGTCACCCGATACTTACCCCCCTCCCCCCCCAAAGTAAGTTTTTAGCCTGTTGTGACAGACGACCACTGGTGTGGCACATTGTGAAAAATTCCAGTATAATAATCAAATTTACCAATTGCCACAGAATGGGAAAGCGCTATAGAAGTTCTCACCATTGAAAACTACAACTCCCAGAATGACTTAAAGGAGTACTCCACTGGAAAACATTTTCTTTTAAATCAACTGGTGCCAGAAAGTTAAACAGATTTGAAAATTACTTCTATTTAAAAATCTTAATCCTTCCAGTCCTTTTCAGCTGCTGTATGCTCCACAGGAAGTTCTTTTCTTTTTGAATTTCCTTCCTGTCTGACCACAGTGCGCTCTGCTGATACCTCTGTCCATGTCAGGAACTGTCCAGAGCAGGAGAGGTTTGCTATGGGAATTTGCTCCTATGGACAGTTCCTGACATGGACAGAGGTGTCAGCAGAGAGCACTGTGGTTAGGCAGAAAGGAAATGCACTTCTTGTGGAGCATACAGCAGCTAAGTACTGGAAGGGTTAAGATTTTTAAATAGAAGTAATTTACAAATCTGTTTAACTTTTTGGCACCAGTTGATTAAAAAAACAAAAGAATGTTTTCCAGCTGAGTTTTTTCCGCAACTGAAAGTGCCAGTCACGGTGGGTTTAAAAATATTTTGTTTTTTAGTTTGATTTTTTTAATTTACTTGGGGCTAAATGCTTTCTTAATGTTTTAGCTCGCCTAAATGTTAGGGTAGGACGTTTTGGGATTAGTGATTTTAAAATGGGATCCATCAGAATAATTGGCCAGTGTTTATTTAGTATGTTTCTTATTTTATTTGTAGCATTATTAAAAGTAGTAATAAAATTTAATTTGGGTACATTATTCTCTTTTTGTTTTTCCTCATATTTAATTAAATCAGTCTGTTTTAGTCCCTCTACTTTTTTATATGCCATAGCTAAACATTTTTTGGTATAATTTTTTTTCTTAAAAACGCTTTTGGACTGTTCTTTAAAATCCTCGGAGAAAGTAGAATTTTTTCTTATCCTCCTGTACTGTCCGTAGGGGATGTTTGTGAGCCATTTAGAATAATGACAGCTATCAAAGCCAAGGAAACTATTTACGTCTACTTTTTTAAAGTGCATTTTTGTGCATATTTTAGAATCCGCATTTTTTTAAATTTCCAAATCAAGAAAAACTATAGAATTAAAAGAAAAATTCATAGTAAAATTAAGACCCCAATCATTGTTGTTTAAAAATTCCACAAATTCCAAAGCTTCTTCCCGTGACCCCTTCCATAAAATGAACAGTTCATCTATAAATCTTTTAAAATATTACCATTAAAATACCAGGGAGACTGTGGGATGGACACATTCTCGAACATACCCATATACAGGTTTGCATAGCTTGGTGCGAAACGTGTGCCCATCGCACAGCCTCTCGTCTGGCAATAAACCACGCTGTTAAAAGAGAAAATGTTATGATTTAAAATTGAATCCAGTAAAAATTGGGATTGAATATCAGATAAAAGTTCATCCTGGACTAAAAAGTGATTTACTGCACCCAGCCCCTTATTTTCAAGAATATTCGAATATAATGCGCTGACATCCAGTGTTAATGAATGACCCGCACTGTTCCAGCCTAGACCAGATCAGTGTTGACCAGGGGTTGACTGACAACTCATGGGCAATAGAGAATCATGGGGCCACCATGCACGTTAGCGCCAGACAGCTCAGCAATGAGGAGTGTTAAATGAAGCGCGCTGAGAAGCTCAGCGTGCTTCATACACAGTGGGTCAAACAGTGTGTTTGTATGAGTAGCTGGGACCCATAGGTATTGGCGGACATCGCCGATTGGGCAGATGTCCAGCATTAACCCATTAGATGCCGCAATCAAAGTTGTTTGCGATGTCTAAAATGGGAAAAACCTCATCCCACTTAGCTCAGTGGTTTGATTGGACCACCGCAATGAAATCACAAGGTCTCGATTAGTTAAGAGGATGGCAGGAGGGCCCTTACCTGCCTCTTTGCCATCCAATCTGCGCTCCAATAGTGCAGGCAGCCTGTACAAATGGAGAACACTGATCAATGCTGTTCTATTGCATATAATTGTACACATTTTTAAAAACAAAGTTCATAAATGTAAATAAGCACCTTCTCTAATAAAAGTTTGAATCACCCCCTTTTTCCCATTTTTTCATAAAATTATAAAAAAAAAAATACATAAATATATGTGGTATTGCAACATGAGAAAAGTATTAAAGGAAATCTGTCATCAGTGTCACCTGCACTAACCTGTCGGTACAGACATGTAGCGCAGTTGACACTGATGACAATGGTACTTACCTTGTCCCGTTCCGTGCAGTCATTCTCCGGTAATCTTCTCCGGGATCTTCAGCTCTGGGCCCATCTCTGAGCATGGGCGGAGCTTAGTGACATCACTGCTGGTGTTTGCTACCTCAAACTGTGGTATACCACAGTTTTAAGTCTGGTTAGAGAACTCTATACGGGGCAATTGTGTCCAGCACCCGTACACTACAAACATAGTGTGAACCGGCCCTAAGCTCTGTCCATGTCCCAAGCCGAGCCCAGAGCTGAAGATGCCAAACAGGATTGCTGGAGAACGACAGCACGAAATGGGATAAGGTAAGTACCATTGTTATCAGTGTCACCTGCACTACCTGTGTGTACAGGTTAGTGCAGGTGACACTGATGACAGATTTCCTTTAAAATAATACCTGAGGCCAGAATTGCATATTTTTGTTCGCTTCATATACTAGGAAAAAATAAAAAGCGATCAAAAGGTCCCATCAAAACAAAATGGTACCAATAAAAACAACAGGTCACGGCACAAAAAAATGAGCCTTCATACATCTGCGTATATGGAAAAATAATAGTTATAGGGGTCAGAATAGGACAAATTTATGCATAACTATTTTCATACAAAAAGTTCCAAAATTAAAAGTAGTAAAATAAACAAAACTTATATAAATCAGGTATGATTGTAGTCGAATGGACCTACAGAATACAGATAATGTATCATTTTTACTGAAAAGTGCACTGCGTAAAAATGGAAGCCCCCAAAAGTTGCAAAATTACATTTTTGCTCCAAAAATATTTTTCTTTAGTTTCACTGTGCGCTTTGTGGTAAAATGATTGATGTCTGTCAGGGACCGACCAGGGGACAGGGAGAGTGAGCCCTAAACTGACCCTAAAATCGTTCTCCCTGCCTACTTGCTCATCCACCCTAACCAGTGGATCTACAACTAGGCGCCAGTTCCTCCATGAACTAGAGTGCAGTGGGCTTAAAAACACATACTAATAAATAGTCGATCACGCACTGATAAGGGGATTTTGGAAGCATATGCTTATTTAATATTGTTTAAAAACTCTTCGCCCCCACTATTTTCAACTAAAATGGGAGAAGATCTTGGGCATAGTTATACACAAGAGGAATGAGAGTTTGTGTTTGATTTACATTTCAGAGTTTCTCATTGTAACAACCATTTAGACAGCTCAAGAAAGAATATTATATAGATGGCATTGGATCCCACTAAGGCTAAACCAATTTCTCTATCGGTTCCATTGGGGGACACAGACAGTGGGTGTATCTTGCTGTCTCTAGGAGGTGTGACACTATGGTGATAAAAAAAAGTCAGCTCCTCCCAGCAGGATATACCCGCCTTCAGGCTCTGAGCTAGTCAGTTTAAGCTTAGTGTCTGAAGGAGGTGGACGTGGTCTGGGTTGCTCCAGACCAGGTCTTCTCATTTTTTTGGTTTTCCTAGTTAGGGACGTGTTAGTTTTTTTATTTTATTTTCTTTTCTGTTTTCAGGTGGGGACTCAGGGACTGCAGTTCCCCGTTTCCCCATTGAGAGTGAGGGGGGCACAGACATTGCGTATATGCGCTGTTAACCCCCCCTCGCCAACGGTCAGCGCTTGGGTGGTACCTCACTGGTCCGGGTCCCCCTATTTCCCTGCTCGCCTCGCTCGCGCAAAGCAGCCAGGCGTGATGCAGGTAACTAATGCTGACTGAAGACTTCACTGAAGACTCCAGTAGGTGAGTTCTTCTGACTGAGGTAAGTACTTCTCCCCTATTTCTCCACAGGTACGGACTCGCAGCAGCTGGAGACCCCCTGTTTTGGCCCACCTTTTAGTTTTTGGGGCTAACTTACAGGGGCTTCACTTTATTTCAGGGGCTGCACTTTATTTTTGGGGGAGCAGTGGCACCTGAAGGGGCATCATATAGGGGGCACTTCTCTTGTGTGTGTGTGTGTGTGTGTGTGTGCTTGGGTGTCTACGTCCATAGCGCCTTATTCCGGCACTCCACTTGTGTGCGTGTGTGTGTTTGACATTGTCCCTAAATAGAGCCTTATACGCGGCTGTCAGCCGCGGCGCTGTCCTGGGCCTGGCGCTTTCAGCGCCGGCTTAGTTTCACTTTGCTGGCAGTGCCTTATAAGCGGCTGACAGCCACAGCGCTGCTATGAGCCGGGCGCTTCTGCGCCGGCTTACTTCTTTTCACCGGCAGTCTCTGCTGGCGCTGGCCGCCCGCCCTGTTCCCCAGAGCGCACAAACGAGGGACAGGTTCACTCGGGGCAAGGAGCGGGCGCCATGACACTTCTCTTCGGCCGGTCTGTGGCTCCGCCCATAGGGCTGGGAGAGCTCAGAGGCACGAAGGCAATCAGCACCGTGGGCGCGAATTTTAGTAGGAAGGGGTCATTTACTTAGTGCCTTGCTTCAGGCACGCCCCTCTCTTCCTATCGGCTGGCCTGTTTCTCTCTCTCTCTCTCTCTCTCTCTCTCTCTCTCTCTCTCTCTCTCTAGCTGCACAGAGCGAGTCTCCTCACTGCAGCTGACAGGGGACACAGACTAGGGTGAGAAAGTTCCTATCTCCCTTCTTTTTCCTCATTATGTCCGTACCCAGAGCTGTTCCTCCCTCTAAACAGAGACCTGGAACTTCAGTGACTTACTATCTCTGTAAGCACTGTAATACCAAAATGTCTGGCTCTGCTGAGCCCACTTGTCCTGCCTGTTCCACTGCTCCCCCAGACCCCCTGGTACCCCCTGATGCCCCTTCGGTCCTGGTGGATCCAGCCGCTCCCCCAGCTTGGGTTTCTTCCCTGACCCAGTATATGGCTGACTTGAACAAAGTCTCCCGCTCGGTAGCTGAGGCCTCCTGGGAAGTGGTGTCCGCCTTGAAGGGGTCTTCCCTGCGCAGGACCTCTGGAAGGGCTCGCTCCTCGTCTCCATATTCTTCACGCTCTCACAAGCGTCCTAGGGGTGCCTCGTCTGACTCTTCCAATGAGTCTTCAAGTAGATGTCAGCATTCCCCTCATGGATCCCGCCCCCCCTGTCATCCGGGCACAAACTTAGCTCCTCCAGAGGATATTCTCGGAGTCGCCACTCTGCCACGCCAGAGCCGCGTTCTCGGTCAGAGTTGCCCCCCTCCAGGACTGCCTCTACCCATTCTCATTCCCCTGGCGACCTGGTGGACGAGGCTTCCGAGCCGGCATCTGACTCTGAGGACCGCCCGGACTCAGTTGCAACGGTTAACTCTTTGGTTACAGCCCTGAGAGACACCTTTCACTTAGAGGACCCAAGATCTTCGGATGTCAATCCAGGAGTATCCTTTCTTCATGCTAAGCTAGCACCTCAGAAGTTCAGCTCTCACGCTGACTTTGACGACATTCTGGAAACCGCATGGAAACATCCAGACAAGAGGTTCCCGGGAATCAAGACAATTCAAGATCGTTCTCAATTTGACAAGGTCTTTGTCACTAATGTGGTTTCTCCTCCCTCAGTGGACCCACCAGTTTCCCGGATCAATAAGGCGACTACACTGCCTCTGGCAGATGCCGCTGCCTTCAAGGATCCCAAGGACAAGAAGGTGGAATCCTTAGCGAAGTTTGCCTCTGAAGCTGCTGGCTCTTCTCTTCTTCCCATCTTCGTCTCCACATGAGTGTCCAAGGGCCTATCGGAGTGGTGCCAAAAGCTCCGTCAGGATATCTTAGCGGGATCCCCCCCCCCCCCCCAGAGGATCTATCTGCTTTGGCTCTCCAATGCTCTAAAGCCGGGGATTTTCTGTGCGCAGCTTCCATGCAGGCAGCCCGTTGTTCTGCCTATGCTGTGGGTCATCTAGCGGCTCTCCGCCGCTCTGTGGCTTAAGGCTTGGAATGCGTATGCCGCTTCCAAAAGATCTCTCACTGAGCTTCCCTTTAAAGGTGGCCGTCTTTTTGGCAAAGCCTTGATGAAATTATCTCCGAGGCAACGGGAGGTAAGAGTTCCTTGTTACCTCAAAATAAGGCTCACCCTACTTCCCAAAGGAAGGCCTTTTCCTTTCGGTCCTTTCAGACCTCCAGTTCCAACAAGGGATCCGGGCAGGCACCCTCGCGGGACAAGAAGGCTCCCTCATTCCGGGCTCTCCCGTCTTGGAAGTCGGACTCCAACCGGTCCGGCCGTTTTGCGCCCAAATCAGGCAACTGCAAGCCCACTTCTGCATGAAGTGAGGCCACCACCTGTGGTTTCTTAATGGGTGGGAGGTCATCTCTTACTTTTTCGAGACATTTGGACCTCTCACATTCAAGACTTTTGGGTCAGGGACATGGTGTCCAATGGTTACCGGATAGAATTTGCATTCCTTCCGAGGGATCGCTTTTTTCGATCCCGGGCCCCCCGGTTTCCTACTCTGGCGAAGCAGTTTCGAGCGGCTCTCCAGTCTCTGCTTCTCCAAGGGGTTATCGTTCCTGTTCCTTCAGGGGAATGTTTTTGCGGTTTCTATTCAAATTTTTTTGTGGTCCCCAAGAAGGACTGTTCTGTGCGTCCAATTTTGGACCTCAAGCGTCTCAATCTTCATCTTCTCATCTGCCATCATCGGTACCTCCGCTTTGCGGTTCCGGAGGGGCACTTTCAATTTGTAGCCCTCCCCTTCGGTCTAGCCACGGCTCCTCGGGTCTTTACAAAGGTCCTTTCGCTGGTGATGGGCCTGTTACGGTCGAGGGGAATCTCAGTGATACCCTATCTGGACGACCTTCTCATCAAGGCTCCAACCAGGGCCCAGACTCTGGAGAATCTGGACATCACTCTCCACACTGTGACTCGCTTCGGGTGGATGGTCAACCAGGACAAGTCAGTCCTCCGTCCTACCCAGTCTCTAACCTTTCTGGGACTTTTTTTCGACACTGCCTCTGCCCGAATTCGTCTTCTGCCGGACAAACGTCTGGCGCTCCGGTCAGGGGTCCACTCCCTTCGGACCCAGGTATCAGTTTCCATCCGCACTTGTATGGAAGTCCTGGGTCGGATGGTGGCAACTATGGAGGCCGTACCTTTTGCCCAGTTTCATTACTGTCCCCTCCAACTGGCAATTCTCTCTCAGTGGAACAGGTCTCCTCTGTCCCTCGATCGTCAGATTGTTCTCCCTCTCAGGGTCCGTCAGTCTCTGCTCTGGTGGCTCCGCTCCCCCTTTCTTCTCCAAGGGCGGTCGTTTCTTCCCCTTCACTGGCAGGTTGTTACAAAGGATGCCAGCCTGTCGGGCTGGGGCGGCGTGTTCAGGGATTGGACGGTTCAGGGACTCTGGTCTCTCCAGGAGACCCTACTTCCGATAAACATATTGGAATTACAGGCGATTCTTCTTTGTCTTCTTCATTGGGAGTCCCATCTTCAGTCCCGTCCTGTCCGCGTTCAGTCGGACAATGCCACGGCCGTGGCATACATAAATCGTCAGGGCGGCACTCGCAGCTCGGCAGCCATGGCCGAGGTGACCAAGGTTCCGGCCATTTCGACGATTCACATCCCGGGGGTGCTCAACCTGGAAGCGGACTTCCTCAGTCGGTCCTCACCCGACCCCGGCGAGTGGTCTCTACATCCAGAGGTCTTCACGCACCTCTGCGACCTCTGGGGCATTCCGGACGTGGACCTCTTTGCGTCCCGGCACAATCGGAAGATCCTTCAGTTTGTGTCCAAGTCCCGGGACCCTCAGGCTCTGGCCGTGGACGCCCTAGTGATTCCTTGGGCGGGGTTTACCCTACCCTATCTGTTCCCTCCTCTTCCGCTTCTTCCCAGGGTGCTGAGGAAGCTCAAGGCATAGGGCGTCCCTGCATTCTGGTAGCTCAAGATTGGCCCCGAAGGTCGTTGTACGCCGACGTAGTCAGGCTCCTGGACGACGCTCCACTGCGCCTTCCTCTCCAGCCGGACCTGCTCTCTCAGGGTCCTCTTTGCCACCCCAATTTACAGTCGCTGCATTTGACGGCGTGGCGGTTGAGACCGCGGTTTTGAGAGCCCACGGGTTCTCTTCCCAAGTGATTCGCACCATGCTCAAGGCTCGTAAGCCCTCCTCTGCAAGGATTTACCACTGTACTCGGAGATCTTATTTCATTGGTGTGAAGTACAGGACTTCTCCCCGGTGACCTTCTCTGTTCCCTGTCTTCTCTCCTTTTTGCAGTCGGGGTTGGAACTGGGGTTGTCTCTCAGTTCTTTTAAGGGTCAGGTTTCGGCCCTTACTGTTCTTTTCCAGCGGTCCCTGGCTTCTAATCCTCATGTCCGGACCTTTCTGCAAGGAGTGGCGCACGCTGTTCCTCCTTATCGGTCACCTTCTCCCCCTTGGGACTTGAATTTGGTTCTGAGTGCCCTCCAGGGTGCACCCTTTGAGCCCCTTAGAGAAGTGTCTCTCCGCCTCCTTTCTTGGAAAGTGGCGTTTCTGGTGGCTATCACCTCCATCCGGAGGGTGTCTGAATTGGCAGCCCTTTCCTCCCGTTCTCAGTTTCTGGTGATCCACCAGGACAAGGTTGTTTTCCGGCCAGACCCTTCATTTTTACCTAAGGTGGTCTCGGCCTTTCATCTCAATGAGGATATTGTCCTCCCGTCATTTTACCCAGCTCCTTCTCATCCTAGGGAGCGCTTACTGCACAAGCTGGACGTGGTTCGGGCTGTTCGGTCTTATTTCTCTATCACTTTTTCCTTTCGTCAGTGTGATTCCTTTTTCATCCTGATGGAAAGTCGTCGCAAGGGACAACCTGCTTCCAAGGCCACCATTTCTAGGTGGATTCGGTCTGCCATTTCGGAAGACTATCTCTGTAAGGGGAAGATTCCTCCTTTCAGGGTTGTGGCTCATTCCACTCATTCTGCCGTGCCGGGGCATCCTGGGCTCTCCAGAATAGAGCCTCGGCCTCGCAGATTTGCAAGGCGGCTACCTGGTCGTCTTTGCACACTTTCTCGAGGTTTTATCGGGTTCATACTTTCGCATCTGCTGATGCTTCCCTGGGACGTAAGGTGTTGCAGGCGCCAGTGGATCAGCCGTCTGCCTGATTACTTATCTGCCCACCCAAGGGACGGCTTTGGTCCGTCCCACTGTATTGGTCCCCCAATGGAGCCGATAGAGAAAAGGAGATTTTTTAACACTTACCGTAAAATCTTTCTCGAAGGATCCATTGGGGGACACAGCTCCCACCCTTTTTTGGAGTTTTTCCTTGGTTCTCTGTCCGAGGGTATGTTCAGTTATGTTTTTTCTTCTAGTTCTCGGACAGTTTTGGGTTTTTCCTTGACCTATTGTTCTCCTCCTATTGCTCTGGAACTTAAACTGACTAGCTCAGAGCCTGAAGGCGGGTGTATCCTGCTGGGAGGAGCTGACTTTTTTTATCACCATAGTGTCACACCTCCTAGAGACAGCAAGATACACTGTCTGTGTTCCCCAATGGATCCTTCGAGAAAGAGATTTTACGGTAAGTGTTAAAAAATCTCCTTTTTCACCTGAAGTCTCAAAATACTGTTGGCAATGTAAAACAGAAGTGGGTTCCTTCCGTCAGATATGGTGGGACTGTGGTGAAATCCAAAAATTTTGGAATCAGGTTTTTGTTCTAATTGTTAAGATTTCTGGATGATATAAATGGGGGCCGGAAGTGGCATTATTATCGTTAACCACAAACACCATATCTGCCCCAGAATTGACATTAATAACACAAATTTTATTTGTGGCACGTACCCAAATAGCCAGGAGATGGAAACCGAAGAATATTCCAAACATTAATGAGTTAGAAAATATTGTACATAGGAATTATAAGATGGAGGACTTGATAATAAAAAAAATTGTACATAATAAAATATATGAACAAAATTGGAGACCATGGAAACTATATAGATGTACCTCATTGGTTTTCCCATGATGGTAATCAGCTATGTTGTACTTATAACTTATGCTGCAATGATTGATCTAGATAGATGCAGTTATACCCGCTAACCTCTGGTCACAAAGAAGGGAATAGTAGTCATGAAAGAGATTATATGAATGAGAGTACAAATGATTTTCCTTTTTGTTTTTCTGTGTTTTTTTAGGTGATTATGTTTATTATGTTCATATTGTTTGTATCTGTTATTTCTTGTGATAAAAATAATAAAAAAGATGGAAAAACAAAAAGAAGCTGACCCAGTAGGAAAACAGAAATATAAAAAACACAGAACTTCATAAGAACGGATACAAGAGAAAACGCAGTGTGAACAGACACATAGAAGAAAGAATATACAAATCATAAAACCGACTATACAAACACAGATTAAAATCCATTATAAGCATGCAACCTAAACATGGCTAAAACCAGAAAATACAAAGTGCATGCTAAAGCAAAATAGTAGATTAAAAACTCAAATAAAGAGTGTTTCGCCAAGAGTTCCAAAGCAGCATGTTAGCAAGTCAGGATATAATGAAGTCACACCAGCTCTGAGGCTAGGCTTAGCTGACTTTAAATAGACACACCCAAGGAGATATTGGATAGCAAGCCAGAGATATTAACTATTCCCAGGGTAGGGAACATAACTGTTCACACACAAGCAATCCAATATATGTGTGTGAACGCAGACCAAGACAGACATGAGACTAACCCCCCCCCCCCCCCCCCTTTAATGAGGGGCCTCCGGACCCTCATAAAAACACAAACTAGCATAAAAACAATACAAAAGAATACCCGGGAGCCCAGGTGGCTCCATGAATGCCACCTGGATGCAGATGCTTGGCTCAGGAACGGAGATACGTATCTGCAGTCTCCAGGATTGGTCGAAGAAATCCTTGCATCTGGTCCACTTCCACAGGATTTAGGAACAAAAACTAAAAGTGGCACCAGAGCAAGTGGTGGGCTGGTGATTCTGTCAGGGACTGACCAGGGGACAGGGAGAGTGAGCCCTAAAACCGCTCTCCCTGCCTACTTGCCCATCCACCCTAATCGGGGGATCGACAACTTTGCGCCCTCCCTAAACTAAAAGGGGGAGCTAATTTTTATTGGGGGAGCAGTTACTTTACATTTTTACATATTTACACAATTAATCCCCCCCCCAACCCCTCACATTCATGGCCACTGATACACTTACAGGGAGCTGTCTTGCCGAGTGCCTGGAGGAAGCCTTGCACGCGGAAACAGTAGCGGGATGGAACTGTAGGGAGGCGGTGGGAAAGAACTGTAGGGTGGCGATGGGACAGTGTTTACTGTGATAACACAGTGCAGGGAGTGGGAAGGGGTTTGGCTGGGTACATGTGATTGGTAAGCAGTGGGTTAGCAGAGGGTGGGACAGGGACTTGAGGAACAGAGGCTGCAGCGGTGCAGCCTAGCGTCTGACCGCCCCACCTGCAGCAGCCTTATGACCGCTGGCACCAACAAATCGTTGAGAACTAATCCTGTTATCGAATTTTATCGAGTAATCATTGCAGCCCTAAATAGGTAAAGTAGATTCCTTTTGGGAGGTTGCTGTAGTGTATGCTTTTAATAGGAAATGCCTATGAAGAGTTAATTTCCTGTTGTATTGATGGAGGTCCAGGAATAGTGTAAAGTCATCTGGTTTGTTAGATGGACAGAATAAGAGGCCTTTTTTAAGGAGAAGGGTTTCATAGGGTGTCAGGTGATAACTGGACAGATTGAAAATCTTCATGTTGGAGATGTTATTGTATTTATTTTTAGGTGTATCCTTTTTCTCTAGTTCCTTTTCTCTCTTCGTTCTCTTATATTTTTTCCTCCTCTCTTTCCTCGCTTCTGTTTTTCTCTTTTTGTTGGTTTCCCTGAGGTGAAGAAGTGGTCCAGGGTTTTCTGCTTTATTTTGGGTTTCTCCCCAAGTTCTAAAAAACTATCCTCATTATTGTTTGGATCTTGAGTGGAGACTCCTGTGAGAGATAGGCCACATGGTTTTAGAAAGGGCACTAATGTTTGGAGTTCACCAGCATTCATATTGTCAATTATTGTTAGTTATCCATTGTTCGTTAGTGGTTCATTGTAAATTTTTTCATTGGTGCCACCACTTAATTGGGGTGGTCTTTCATCTCTTGGCTGTTTTTCATTTTCCTCCCATATAAATTCTTAGTGGGTAGTGAGAAGAGATAATTAGCTTTCCGGAAATTGTGGGTAAAGGGGATAATCCTAAAACTGTCATGTTGGTACACTCCTTGGGATGTTCTTGTCCTATTTCCTCTTGGAGCCTATCGATGGTACTTCTAATTTCCAGTATTTGGACTTTGGTCTGTATTGGGCTTGCAGGTAGGCCTGCTTGCTGAGCTAGATTATCCAGGCAACCAATCTCCTGGGTCTCCATAGGATTAATGTTTTTCTTTGTTTCTCGCAGTGTTTTGTTAGAGGTCTCGCTGTTCGTGGTGGTGCCTTTTTTTAAAAATTATTCTCTGTGCTGAGATGATTAACGGTCCTTCTCTTGTTAACCTTACTTTCCATGGTTTTTATGGGTAGCGAACGTCTGTCACGATTCTTGAATGCGTGGTTGCATATTGGCATTATGACCCCCAGAGGTGTGTGGCTGGCTGGTCGGTTAGATGTGGGGAGTGGGTATTAGTTTTGAGAGATAAGGATTGTTTTTATTCATATTGTTTAGAGTGACATTGTGATTGGAATTGCCATTGTTATTTTTTTCCCATGTTTTGTAAATGCCATTAGTTTTGTCATCCCTATCACGTGTAAGTTTGGAAGCTTTTTTAATGATAACTTCCCTTTGCATTTTACTGATTATAGAGGATAACCCCCTATCTAGTTTACCATATTCAATGTAATGTGAAAAATCATTAAGTTGTAATATTAGCTGCTCAATATTTTTGTTAATTTCAGTACGAAGAGACAATCTTTTCTTATATATGTGTTGGAACATAATACAGTGGTCCCTCAACATACGATGGTAATCCGTTCCAAATTAACCATCGTTTGTTGAAACCATCGTATGTTGAGGAATCCGTGCAATGTAAAGTATAGGAAGTTGTACTCACCTGTCCACGCCACTCCTGACCCGTCACCGCGTCCCTGGGGTGTCCCCGACGCTCCGGACGTCTCTGCTTCCCCAGGATCCTCGCTCTCAGTCGCCGCCATTATGTCACTACGCACGCCGCTCCTATTGGATGACGGAAAAACGTGCGCGGCGACGTGATGACGACGATAGAGAGCGCCGGCGATGCAGGGAATCCTGAAGAAGACGCTCCGGAGCCCCGAGGACAGGTAAGAGACCATCACCGGAGCACACGGGGCACTGTAAACTGCTATCCGGCGGCAGCTGAAGCAGTCTGGGCTGCCGGATAGCCGTTTATGCGATGGCCCTGACATACAAAAGCATTGCATGTTGATGCGGTCTTCAACATGCGATGGCCTCTGAGAGGCCATCGCATGTTGAAATTATCATATGCCGGAGCCATCGTAGGTCGGGGGAAGGTCACTGTAATTGAACATTAAGTAAAATTGCCAAGTTGGGCGATGATGCGAGGGCCTCAGTATCAGAGATGGCAACCCTAGTGGATACTGGTCTCCCTAACAACCGGGGGAACAGCTCAACTAGTAGTGTGGGGGATGGTAACGCAGGTAGGCCAAGACAGTTAGTTGTGGTAGGGGATTCTATAATCAGGAAGACAGATAGAATAATTTGTCGCCAAGACCACCTCAACCAAATGGTTTGCTGTCTCCCTGGTGCCAGGGTTTGGCATGTGGTGGAAAGGGTGAACAAATTACTAGGGGGGGGGGGGGGGCTGGGGATGACCCAGCTGTCGTGGTCCATGTGGGAACCAACAAGAGAATACATGGTAGGTGGAGGTCCTTGAAGAATAATTACAAGGAACTAGGTGCCCAGCTGAAGGGAAGGACCTCTAAGGTTGGGTTCTCTGGAATACTTCCTGTGCCATGCGCATCGCAGGAAAGACAGCGGGAGCTTAGGGAGTTAAATGCATGGCTTAAGTCGTGGTGTAAGGGGGAAGGGTTTGGTTTTTTAGAGCACTGGGCTGACTTTTCATTGGGGTACAAACTCTATTCTATGGATAATTTGCACCTGAATGGAAGGGGGTCCGCTGTGCAGGGGGAGAGAATCCTGGAAGGGGTGGCAGAGTATTTAAACTAGGTGAGTGGGGGAGGATAATAAAGCAAAGAAAGCAGACAGTGGGATGGATAGGTTAGAGAGGGGTCAGGACATAATGGTGGGTGGAGAGGAGTCCTGTGGAAGGAGGTTAAGAGCAGTGGATAAGGAGATCCATGGGTTACAAACCAGTCGTAAAAATAAATGTAGCCCGAAAAATTGTAACCCCAATAATTCAAAAAATTCCATTAGCCCTAATAACTCAATAACTACAATAAGCCCCATTAACTCAAAAAATACCATTAGCCCCAATAACATAAATAATAACGTTAGACCCAATAATGCAAAAAATCCCATTAGACCCAATAACTTAAATAATAACGTTAGACCCAATAACTCAAAAAAATCCCATTAGCCCCAATAACTTAAATAGTACAATTAGCCCTTATAACTCAAATAATATTAACCCCAATAACTCTGAAAATCCCATTAGTGAGACTATATGTGTAAAACTTAATGGAAATGTAAAGTGTATGTTCACAAATGCCAGAAGCCTAGCAAATAAAATGGGGGAGCTTGAGGCCTTGATACTGGAGGAACATATTGATATAGTTGGGGTCACTGAGACATGGGTGGACTCCTCGCATGACTGGGCTGTTAATCTGCAGGGGTTTACATTGTTTCGCAAGGATAGAATGAACAGAAAAGGTGGTGGAGTCTGTCTGTATGTTAGGAAGTGGTATGAAAGTCAGTGTGAACGATGCCATAGTGTGTGATGATTCTGAGGATGTGGAATCACTGTGGGTAGAATTACAAAAGGAGGGAAATACTGAAAAAATAATATTTGGTGTAATCTACAGACCCCCTAATATCACTGAAGAGAGAGGTTGGCTGCATAAACAAATAGAGAGGGCCGCCCGGGCAGGTACAGTCGTAATAATGGGAGATTTTAACTATCCAGATATAGATTGGGGTCGGGGGCTGGCTAAAACTACAAAGGGGAGAAAATTCCTAAATTTATTGCAGGATAATTTTATGGGCCAGTTTGTGAAGGACCCAACAAGAAGTGATGACTTGTTGGATCTGATCATTTCCAACAACGCAGAGCTGATTGGTAATGTAACTGTGCGGGAAAACCTTGGTAATAGCAACCACAATATAGTTACTTTTGATTTAAAATGTAGAAAACAAAGACAGACCGGGAAGGCAAAAACATATAACTTTAAAAAGGCAAATTTCCCTGGGCTGAGATCTGCACCACAGGACATAGACTGGGGGGAGGTGTTCTCAAATACTGATACAGAAGGTAAATGGGACATCTTTAAATCAACTCTAAATAACTATACAGCTAAATATATACCAAAGGGGAACAAATATAAACGATTAAAACTAAATCCTACATGGCTGACAAATGAGGTTAAAAGAGCAATAAACAACAAAAAAATAGCCTTAAGAAATTACAAATCTGATGAGTCAGCTATAACATTTAAACAGTACAAGGAGCTTAATAAAATCTGTAAAAATGTAATAAAAACAGCAAAAATTCAAAATGAGAGACAGGTGGCCGAAGAAAGCAAAACTAATCCTAAATATTTTTTTAGATATATAAATACAAAAAAACCAAGGACAGAGCATGTAGGACCCCTTAATAATGATAATGGGGAGGTGGTCACGTGCGATCAAGAGAAGGCGGAGCTACTGAATGGGTTCTTTAGTTCTGTATATACTATGGAAGAAGGAGGAGCTGACATTGGAAAGGTCAGTGCTGGTAACACATCATGTAATGTACTGAACTGGCTTAATGTAGAAATGGTACAAGGTAAGTTAAGTAAAGTAAATGTAAGCAAATCTCCAGGACCGAATGAATTGCACCCAAGAGTTCCTAGAGAGGTAAGTTCAGTAATATCTGTACCCTTGTTCATGATATTTAGAGATTCTCTGGTGTCTGGTATTGTGCCAAGGGACTGGCGCAAGGCGAATGTGGTACCAATCTTCAAGAAGGGCTCTAGCTCTTCGCCAGGCAATTATAGACCGGTAAGTCTAACGTGCATTGTGGGTAAATTGTTTGAAGGACTTATAAGGGATTACATACAGGAATACATAGGGGATAATTGTATTATAAGTGATAGCCAGCATGGGTTTACTAAGGATAGAAGTTGTCAAACCAATCTAATTTGCTTTTATGAAGAGGTGAGTAGAAGCCTTGACAGAGGAATGGCTGTGGATATAGTGTTTCTGGATTTTGCTAAAGCGTTTGATACTGTCCCTCATAGACGTCTGACAGGTAAGTTAAGGTCTTTGGGCTTGGAAACTTTAGTGTGTAACTGGATTGAACACTGGCTCATGGATCGTACCCAGAGAGTGGTGGTCAATGATTCGTACTCTGATTGGTCCCCGGTAATTAGTGGTGTACCCCAAGGTTCTGTACTGGGCCCGCTGCTGTTTAATTTATTTATCAATGATATAGAGGATGGTATTAACAGCTCTGTTTCTATCTTTGCAGATGACACCAAGCTTTGTAGCACGGTACAGTCTATAGAGGATGTGCATAAGTTACAAGATGACTTGGATAGACTAAGTGTCTGGGCATCCACTTGGCAAATGAGGTTCAATGTGGATAAATGTAAAGTTATGCATCTGGGTACTAATAACCTGCATGCATCGTATGTCTTAGGGGGGATTAAACTGGCAGAGTCACTGGTAGAGAAGGATCTGGGTGTGCTTGTAGATCACAGACTACAGAATAGCATGCAATGTCAGGCTGCTGCTTCCAAAGCCGGCAGGATATTGTCATGTATAAAAAGAGGCATGGACTCAAGGGATAGGGACATAATACTCCCCCTTTATAAAGCATTGGTACGGCCTCACCTGGAATATGCTGTTCAGTTTTGGTCGCCTGTCCATAAAAGGGACACTGTGGAGCTGGAAAGGGT